>NC_135411.1:67368766-67732516 GCF_051991245.1 Festucalex cinctus
GTCAGTCAGAGCATGTGTGGCTGTTTGTGGGGGATTTTCTTGTCCTCCCCACCCCCCACAGTGGCATGTTCAGGCCACAGGAGCTCAATTCCTTTGGAACTGAGGTTGCAAAAAGTTACAACCGGCCGATAATCGTTACAAACATTATATTTGTACTCATTTTCATGTACTTCTTCTTCCTCATGAGCATCCTTCCGATATTGGAAACTTTCAAACACTTCAGCCCATTAGAGTGTACTGCAGTTCTTTACATGGCATCAGCGGGAGAGATCTATAGATCAATGATGTGTCGGGGAAGAATGTATCACCATCAGCATAAGGCCGCTTGTGTTGCTGAGGGAGACGGCAGGAGAGTGACCGCGTCCATTTTGTCATTAAAGCCTGGTTCACACGGCAGGAAAATTGGCCCGATTTTAGCCCCGAATTTCCCTTCCCGTCAATCGTAAGGACGCGCCGAGAGTCTGTACGCAATTGCATGCATGTGTGTATTGCTCAAAACGTAACAGCATCATATCAACTGGGTGCAATTCAGCAATTATTAAACACAAATAACTTTTGTTTTATCTAAAGTCCCGTCGGGGTGTTTTTTAAAGTGAAATTTACCACCGAGTACACCAACTGGAGTCACCCCGCTCATTTTGGAACAACAGGCGTAGGAAATGCATTGACCTAATCACTGACCTGCGCAGCCTGCAATGTAACCATCCGCGGTTACGTTCAAGGCTCAAGTACGGTCAAAACAAAAAATTGTGCGATTAATATGCGTTAATACGGGATTAATGCAACATTTTTTTGTGATTAATGTATATATATATATATATATATATATATGTATATATATATATATATATATATATATATATATATATATATATATATATATGTATATATATATATATATATGTATATATATATATATATATATATATATATATATATATATATATATACATATATATCGAGTCCGGGCTCTGGCCTTCCTGGGTGGAGTTTGCATGTTCTCCCCGTGCTCGCGTGGGTCTTCTCCGGGTGCTCCGGTCTCCTCCCACATTCCAAAGACGTGCATGGCAGGTTAATTGGGCGCTCCAAATTGACCGTGTGAGTGTGGGTGGTTGTCCGTCTCTGTGTGCCCTGCGATTGGCTGGCAACCGGTCCAGGGTGTCCCCTGCCTAATGCCCAGAGCCAGCTGAGATAGCCGCCAGAACCCCCCGCGACCCTTGTGAGGAATAAGCGGTCAAGAAAATGGATGGATGGATATATAACTCCTCTAGTTGATGCTCTTGGGTGGTCATGGATAATGCCAAATGCTATCTTGGGTAACAGCTCAACAGCGCTAAACAAGACCACCGCTATCCGACATTTTTTTTCTTTGTCCCGACAGCTATTGGAAGCTTTGTAATGCTTTGGTCAGACTACAAGAAAACAGCCCGATTTCATCCCAACCGACGTGTCGCGGACAAACGGGGCATGTCGTAAAGGATTTTGGGTTGTCTTGACGTAGCGTCTCCCGTGTAGTGTGACACGTTCACCGATTGCTCACCTGTTGTCCGGGACGGTTCACGACCATCACAATGAAGTCAAGCATGTTAGAATTTTTGCTTGTCTTAACGCACAATGTGACATACCTACGTCGTCGTACGTTTGGTTCCGCAGCACTGACCAATAGCGAGAGGGAGCGAAACGTCAATCACACACTGAACAGCACTTTCTTGCTCTTTTTTTTTAAATTTATTTATGTATCCCCTGGATATCTCATGGGATGGGGCCAGACGGATGCAACTAAAAAAAAAAACTAAAAAAAAACGCCCCGCTGCAGCGCTGCGGCTGCATGGAGCATGCACGCATCCATGCAACCAACCCATCGTCAGGCAACAGCGACGTGAATAGAGGACCAAAATATATATATATATATATATATATATATATATATATATATATATATATATATATATATATATATATATATATATATATATATATATATACATATGTATATATATATATATATATATATATATATATATATATGTATTGTGACTGTTGTTCTAATAATTTCAGAGATTTGGGCATATGAGTAGTGATGGGCACATATTTAGTGAGGATCGATCACATTTTCATAGAAGTCGGGCCAGGCCTGGCCGCCTTGTCACCCGCGCTCTCACTTGAAAGTTCCCCCCCCCCTTGGAGTGAGTGGCGTACTATCCAATGCGCTGTACTAAAACAAGTCAAATATGAATAAATTAAGCAGCATAAAAAAATTACTCAAACAATATAATATTTCAGTGTTTGATAAAATAATAAAACAAGATGTCATCCCGCAAATTAATAAATGAACAAAATCGGCTATTATTCAGCTAAATCGGCTAATATTATTAATAAATTAAAATACAGTGTTGGCTACTAAATCACATTTTAAATACTATTGAGGATCAGGGAGCGCAAGCAATGCGCTCACATCACACTTGTCCCATGCGTGCTCCATTCACGCAAACACTCCTGTCCATGCCTCTTTTTTTTTTTTTTTTTTTTTTTTTTTTTTGTTCCACCTCCCCGACAAACAGCGCCGGCGCGTCTCTCTTGGCAAGACAACACGCGATGATTGGCTGGTGTTTTGTCGCGTTCAGACTTGTAGTGTGACTACACGCCCCATCTACGACACGGAGCGAATTTATCGGGTAATGTGACAGCGCAACTGTCGTGTAAGACAAAAAAAAAAATCGCGTAGCCTGACCTCGGCATAACACTGAATATAGGCTCTACTAATAGAAATGCTTGTGTGCCGGCTTGTGTTGTCAAACCAGCGACTGGCGAACTCAGTGGATAGTAGGACTACCTTTCCCATGATCCTTAGATGCAAAAGCAGGAAGTACTTCCTGAAGGACTAAGTTAAATTCCCTTTAATCGCTTTATCATATGAATCATTATGACTGTATGACTGACATATACATGAAAAAATGGATGCCATGACAAGACCCTTGTAATATCGGGACAAAACTATGAGATTGGCAAAATCCACTGAGGTGCGGGACACAAGGCTCAAAAACGGGATTGTTCCAAAACGCCCTAACGGGGCATCTGGTCAGCCTAACCCCAACAATGAGTTTTCTCTCTTGCCATTTTAAGCAGAATAATGATACAATTTTTAACATCTGAATATTTTTTTTCAAATTAATACTTATTATTATTATTAAATGTATTTCACACATGAGGACGACGCAGTGGAGGTTGGGGGGGAGCAGTGTGAGAGCTTATCTGATAACTATGTTGCAAACTTCTGTCATTTTTATTGTGGTGAATGACCTCAATTGGTGTCTTTATCACCTTCCCTTTTGGCAATAGGCTACGTCATTTAATTGGTTTCAGGTCTAGTGAGTTTGATGGTCAATCAATCAAACAGTTATATCATGCTAATTGAACCAGCTTTAGTTTTGGAGCACGGGGCAGCTGCCAAGTTAGCTGGTGCATGAAAACAACATCTCCATAAAGCTTGTCAGCAGAAGGAAACATAAAGTGCTGTAATTTTACTGGTAAACAGCCATGTTGACTTTGGATTTAAGAAAAACACAATAATAGCACCCCAACCGACACTTGACTTCAAGCAATTTGGATTGTGTGACTCCCTACTCTTTCTGGTCCCTATCAAGCCTTTTCCACACTGTGCATGCTCAGTGTAAAAGTGTCGCGGGGCAACACCAAATGACAAAGCAACCTACCATGAAGATTTGTGCCACTGGTTAGACTGCACCTTGACAAGTTGTATCTTTGTTGCAAAAGAAAGCCCTGACTTTTAAGAAGGAGGAGAAAACGAATGGCTCGGCGGGAACGTAACGCCACCGCTCTCTAATTGAACATTTTCCAACTCGCCATCGCGACAGAAGTCCTCTTGCTGTGCCACACACCAATACTCCGTTCTGTGGTGCCCACCGCTCACCACATGTATGGGTTTGATGACAGCGTGGTACCGCCTCCTAAATGCAGTATGAAAAGGGCTTAACGGTGGAGGCTACTGAGCCAGACTTGATGGACAGACCATTTTAAATGTGTTTTCAAGCAATTAGGTGATTAGAGTGTGACTCAGGCATCAACAACATTGAACTTTTTCGGAACTTCTAAATTTATGAAACTGAATTTGAGGTTTTCATTAGCTGTTTATTCAACTATTAATGCCAGTAAATGCTTAAAATATTTCCCTATATTTTAATGAATGTATTTAACCTCTTTAAATTAAACAACTGAAATAAATTGGGTTTTTCATTGTATTCCAATTTAATCAGCGGCACCGCTACATGTTGTGAAAGGGGGCCGGCTACTATGAAGTTAGAATCATGCCAAAACCCCGTAAACACAAAAAACGTGATCTGCGTACACAAAACCTGATCTACGTACACAAAACCTGCAGTGACGTGCGGTCAGGGCAGGCAAGGTAGGCACTGCCTGACCAAGGCTGAAATGAAACGAAAATGAATTGGCTTCTTCTATTGATTTAAATTATTTTTGCATTTTACATAACCTACACTACCTATATAGATTTGAAAGTGACAACATCTGTCGATTTTCATAGTTCAATTAAAAAGGACTCACAACTTCTTCTGGCCTGCAAGCAAAAATGCAGCAAAATTTTCCTGCTGGAGGCACACGCCTCCGATGCTTCCAGCATCCCTTTCTGAGTAGCGATGTGTGTTCACGCATGCGTAGTCACTTTCCCTGTAGAAAAGTCCTTCACGCAAATAGGCAGATTGCTACGCAGCCTTTTTACGTAGCTGTATTATTCCTATGCGAACATACGTTCACACAGTGCATTCGTGAATTTAAAACACACTTAGTGCACAGTCCGCCGCTAAGATGATGCCACTCTGGAAAATATAAAACTATTTTCATGCCTTTCTTTTGAGGAAAAACGTTATCTTTTGAAGGATGGGAGACCAACGCCTTAGCTACCGGATCTTCAGCAAAGTAAGTGTTGTGTACTGAAGGGTTGGATCCCAGAATGCAGACACAAATAAGATTTCCTCCCATTTATTCACATCGAGAGGCAAAAACCCAGGGACGTAGTAGACCCGACAGTCTTTAATAATCCAGCAACAAACACATTTCTCAGACTGTACCTACAGACAGGGAATCATAAAGGACTAAAGAACGACATCACATAGGTCCACGAACATCACGTTCTGTAAAAAGACACTTGTTACACCAGTACCGACGCATAACAGGCACATAACAGGTCATGAACTCTCACAGGCACATAACAGGTCATGAACTCTGGCGTAAGCCATGACAGTAAAGGATAGAGAATTATTTGTACTTTTCACAAAGAATGCTACAAAAGGAAAGATTGGCTTTGTGGATGGTTTCACTTTACATGATGTTTGACATTGCTATTGCTAGCTTGATTTTGCAAGGAATTAGACTGTTTTACATGCAGGGAGATGTCCACTCTATTATATCCTTTCCGGGCATCCAGAAGGGTTTTTATTAATGAATGAAATTGTCCGTTTTTCGTTGTCTGGCAAACGGGAGGCGGAGTGCACTGCACCGTGTTTATCGCACGTTACGTTGTACACTCGCCTGCCGACACACACATTTGTAATTGGTGTGTATGTTTCAATTTACGACTGCCTGCCTACCCAAGCCTAGAGCTCACTGCACATCACTGTCAGAAAGTGCTATGTCAAGCTTAAATGAGGAGATCCAAGTCTTTAAAGTGTTGAAGGAAGAGGAGGAGGTTGGCATGTTTGAGTCAGATGCTGATCAGGACCCTGAAATTTAATGTTGTGCCCGGACGACCTGACATTGAGTGGAGACGAGACCTATCGAGAATATAAGATTGTTATGCTTTTTTGGCCGCCGTTATTAGTCTAGTGTTATTGTTTGGAATTTGATGATGTGATGTGCGGTAAATTAGCGCTGAGATTTCCTACCGTATTTTCATTTTCACTGTGAAGACATGGTTAAACTTACGTAGCTCAAAACATATGGCTTCAGCGTTCTCGGCTGTGCTCCGCGGTCCTCCGGCCCGCTCCAGGAATGCTCCAGCGAAAATATAATTTCAAGTGGTCGTCATACTAGAGTAATCATCACGAAAACGGGGAAGAATTTCATCACTCACTTTCAAGAAAGGACGTACGAGAAACATCAGTGGCTAGGTGCAGTTACAGGTGAACAAACTTTGTTGGTTGAAACCTCTTGCGGCTCTTCTGCGATGTCATTTTTTTTCCTTCTCCCGGGTTGAGCCCACATCATGGGCACGAGCCAATTCCAAATACTGTAAATTCCAACCAATTGGCAAATTGTGATTTTGTCATTTCACACACCATAGAGCTGGTTACATTGATATTTACCCAATAAAGTAGGGGTGCACCGATCGATCGGCTAGCTGATTTATCCGCTCCGATTTCCTTAATTTTGGAAGATCGGTGATCGGCCGATCCCTTAAAAATAAACCGATCTTTTCCACCAATCTCATCTCCCTCCTCAGAGGTCTGAAAAAAAGCCTCTTCTGCTGAGATGACTGAAAGGATTTGTATTTTTACTTGAGAGAACTACTTCATGTGCAGTTAAAACAACCCATTTGTATTATTTCGCCGATATTGTGCATTGTTTTCCAATAAAACAAGACTGGAACACTGAAAATATAAGCTGCTTGCCATAAAAAAAAATCGGTATCGGCAAAAATCAGGATCGGCAGGTCAGACTTTTTAAAAGATCGGGGATCGGTGATC
The DNA here is from genome assembly GCF_051991245.1 of Festucalex cinctus. Lineage (NCBI taxonomy): Eukaryota > Metazoa > Chordata > Actinopteri > Syngnathiformes > Syngnathidae > Festucalex > Festucalex cinctus. The sequence goes on from NC_135411.1 coordinate 67,375,486, forward strand.
GAGTGGAAAATTGTGATTGGACCCCTACAATAAAGGATACTGTATCATTGAGGTAATGATATTCAATGTGTGAGCCACTCTATTTGTGGACCACCCAATTAACACAACCTCTCTGCTAATTCCCAATAAGAAATCATAAAGCTCTCATAAAGTTCTCCTAAAGCTACAGTTACTACTAATGGGATTACATCACAGAGTTTTACTTTACAAAGGGGAACAAGACAAGGGTGCCCAATTTCTCCTTTATTATTTGCTATATTTATTGAGCCGCTTGCATTAGCTATACGTCAGGATAGACGGATCCAAGGAATCCACTCCGGGACAATAGAACATAAAATTAATCTATATGCCGATGATATATTACTCTATTTAGAAGAACCTGCTATCTCGCTAGGGGAAGCATTTAAATTAATAACTAAATTCTCTCACTTATCAGATTACTCTATTAACTGGACAAAATCAACATTATTACCTATTACAGAAAATTCATGGAATCCTACAAGTCAGGATCCACACTACTCCTTTCCTACAGGTAATTTAAAATACTTAGGTGTTAAAATTTCACCTAAGTTAACTGAATTAACTTCTTTAAATTTTTCACCATTATTGGATAGTATCCGTAGTGACCTGGAGCGCTGGAATAATCTTCCGATCTCTTTAATAGGACGGATAGCTACTATAAAAATGAAAGTTTTACCAAAGATTAATTATTTATTTTCAATGATTCCATTTAAACCTACGTCTAACTGGTTCCAATCGCTGGACTCTGCTATCATAAAATTCTATTGGAATAAAAAAAAAGCCAAAATTAGTCTATCTACTCTTCAGGAAAGTAAATCTAAAGGAGGTTTAGAGGCACCAAACTTTATGTACTATTATTTAGCTAATCAACTACAATATCTTGTGCTATGGACACAACCCAACAGAGATACTAACTGTTGGTTGGAATTGGAGCAGAAGGATTGTAATAATCTTAGACTTTATTACAAAATTAATAAGACGACATAATTGTTTTAAAAACCCAATGATAGCCGCCACCCTGACTGCCTGGTGGAAGGCATTAGAAATTACAAACTCCCAATTGGCGCCCTGTGGGCTCTCTCCCATTTGGCATAACCCCGACTTTCAACTTAATAATCAGTCGTTCCATTTAAGCCTATGGGAGCAGAAAGGAATTACACACCTTCATCATCTTTTCTCAGATAATAAGTTTATATCGTATACAAACTTGGTCCAGAAATATGAAATAAAAAAAGGGAAATTTCTTACATTATCTGCAAGTTAAAAATATGGTTAAGAAACAAATCCCAACACTTCAGGATACGCTCAAACTGCCTGTCTTAGCTAAAGATATTATAAAGCTTTCTCCAACAACAATAAAGAAAATATCAAAAATATATAAATTATTTTTATACACAAATAAAACGTATTTACCGACTTTAAAATGGGAAAAAGACTTGTCTATAGTTCCGGAACCAGACTTTTGGACCCAAATCTGTGAAAATGTATTTAAAATGACCAAACAGACAGATTTGCAACTTATCCAATATAAGATACTTCATAGAACATATATTACACAATATATGATGAAAAAAATGGGACTCTCTGACTCTGACATTTGTCTCCAGTGCTCACAAAACACTGCCGATACTTATCTTCATGCTTTATGGTCATGTACTCCAGTGCTGCATTTCTGGACTAAAATCTTGGAAAAGCTCGCTGATATATTAAACTGTAGGCTTCCTTTATCTCCAAGATTGTGTTTACTAGGTGACTTAACAATAACTGAGCTACCATGTAAACAATCTCAATCTATATTTATAGCCCTTACTATTGCTAAAAAAATAATCCTTGTCAATTGGAAAAATAAACAATCTCTAAATATCGACCACTGGTTAAACTTACTAATAAATTATATCTCAATGGAAAAAATCTCTGCCTTAAATAAAAATCAAGTATCAAGATTTAAACAAATATGGTCTATGTACATAGAATATTTTAATCTCAATTTGGCAACTTAATCCTGCCAAGATTCTGCCTGTTAACGAGAGCCACCACATCGTTACAACTTCTGTTTTCGCTGCTTCTGTATTTGGTATTTTGTATCTGATTGTTTTTATTTTTATATAGTCAGGAACCTAGTTGCTGCTAGTGGGCTCGAGCATACCACACTATACGACACTATACTCAATAACTCCTTAAGATCTATTTCTAGTGGGCACTAAGCATCAACACTTGGTGTTACTGCATGCTAATTAGTCAATTTTCTTGACGCCGTCCCCTGTGGTCGGGCGGGGGTGGTTCTGCCCCCCTCCCCCCGTTGTCTGCTCGGTGGCGGTTGCGTCTTGGCCGCTCCCTGGGCCCCCTGTGGGGTGCGGTGTTGGGGTGCTTCCCCTGGTGCCCGGGGCGGTGCCGTCCCGGCGCGGTCCGCTGCTCCGTGCCCGGCGGCGCGGTTCGGGGTGGGTGGGCCTCCGGTGTGCCCCGTGGTTCCCTCTCCCCTCCCCCTTCCTCCCCCCCGTCGCCTCTCCCTCCTCGCCTCCTCCCGCCCATCCTCCTCTGCCTCCCGGTCCCTTTTCCCTTGTCGCTCTCCCTCCTCCTCCCCCCCCCCGCCTCCTGCCCTGCAGCCGCCCTTTCGCCTTCTTGTCGTCTTCTCCCCCCCCCCCTTCCCTGTCTGCCCTGCGGCCCCTCCCCCTCCCTCTCCCTGGGCCTGGGGCTCCCTCCCCGGCCCGGGCGTCGGGCTCCGGGGGCCGGGCGAGGGTTTGGGGCCTGCCCCACTCCGGTATAACTCCTGGCGCCCCGGGCGGGCTCCGGTGGCCGGTGGGCTGTCCGGTAGCCCTGCTGCGCTGGCTGTCCGCCCATTGTGGTGCCGGGTGGATGAGGTGGGGGGCGGGTGGGGGTGGGGGTGCTGGGGGGCGGGCGTGCCACCTACACCCGCCGGGTTGGGTGAGGCCCCGCTGGTCGCTCCTCTTACTCACTTCACTAGCTTGCACTATACACTTTGTAAATATACACATAGGGCACACAACACATTTCTTGGTGGGGTGGGGAAGGGTGGAAACACCGTCTTCACCCTTCAACTCCCCTCCAATTTTAATGCACCTCACGTCCAAGGGGAGGGGTGAGTTGGGGCGGGGAGCCATCAGAGGGGATGGACTGCAGTGCCTGGCAGCGCTGTGGTCCCCCCCATTTGTGTCCCTGCCCCACCACTTTGTCCCTCCATTCCCTTTTTTAATGCACCACACATATACATATTCATTTTTTTGGGGGGGATACGGGTGTGTCGGAGTAGGGGAAATTTTTTCCCTCTGCTCCGACTCACCTGCTCCCAATTTTAATGCACCACACGCACACACTTGTATATACACTGGGTGGGGCCACATTCACGGTGTAAGGGTAGAGCTCGCCAGTCGGCGAGCTGGCGGACTCAGTAACAGGGTTAGGTGTCACTAGTACTCTGGCGTGACGACCGGGGCCTCTCCCCACCGGGCTCGGTGTTCTGGTGTTCCGCCTTCTCCCCTGGTGCTTCCTCCTCTGCTTCCCCCCTCCCGCCGCTGTGCAAATCTCGCGCGGCTAGAGGTGGGGTGGGCACATCTTCCCTCTCTGCGCTGCTGCCCGGTGCCGGTTTCCGGGGGGGGGGGGTTCTCGCGGGGGGCCGGGTTCGCGGGGGGGGGTGGCGGCCGTCGGGGGGGGGCGGCTTGTTTGGGGGGGGGGGGGGGGTGGAGGTATGGGTGGGTGGGGGGTTGGGTGCTGGGGGTCGGGGTGTGTTCGGGGGTTTGGGGGTCGGGGGTGGTGGGGCCTGGGTCGTGGTGGATGGCGGGTTTGGGTGGGGTGCGGGGGGGGTCGTGGGGGGATGGGGGCTGGGGACCGGTGGGGCGCTGTGGGGGCCCGCTGGGCCTCGTTCTGCGGCCTTGGGCTCGGGGGTGTGGGCCGGGGCTGGGGCGGGGGTGTTCCGGGTGTCTGGGTCGGCTCGCCGACCGGTGTCCGCTCGGGTGGCTTGGGGGTGGCCTTGGTGCTGCCGCGGCCTGGGGATTCCGGGGGGGGGGGGGGGGGGGGTGCTCGCTTTGCTGGACCGCGGTTGACGGCTTCTTTCTTTGGTGGTGGTCCTTATGCATGCCAGATCCGTCGCACCAGCATCTACTGAAACTCAACAGAAGTACCCTCTCCCTCCCACAGCCCCTTGAATCAGTTGGTGCTGGTGTCTGTGGTTCTCACTTTGCTTTATCTATCCTTCCCTCCTTCCTCTCTTTAGTTTTTCCTCTGGTCACTTGAGATCTTAATTTATTAGAAGTATGAGGTTTCTGGGGTTGGCATAAGACTCTGGTTTTGTAACCACGCAGGAGGGGTCTTGTTGGTGCTGGACTTCACTTTGATGGATTGGATGTACTGGCTTCTATGGATCTCACTCTGCCTTATCGATCCTTCCTTCCTCTCTTTAGTTTTTCCTCTGGTCTCTTGAGATCTCGCTAAATTTGCTGGAATTTAGAGGCTTCCGGGGTTGGCGTAAGACTTTGATTTTGTAATCATGGGGAAGGCAGGAAGTGTTTGGTCGGTGCTGGATTTCACGTTGATTTACCTTTCTTTTCTCTTTATTTCTTTTTTTTCTGACCTTTTCTCTGGTCTCCTGACCATTTAAACCTCACGACTCTGGCAAGATTCTGAAGTACCTGGTTAAGGCGAAGGGTAATGGGATATTTATAAGGTTTTAGGTGAATGAATGAGTATAAATTTATACGTATTTGCACGCACGCACACGCACGCACGCGCACGCACGCACGCAAACGCACACACGCAAACGCACGCACGCACGCAAACGCACGCACACATACACACACACACAAAAAAAAAAAAAAAAAAGAGCAATGATGACAAGACGTTGAATCGGTAAGACTACCGAATGAACAATTCTGAGCTCTTAAAAAAAAAAATAATAAAATAAAATAAGAAATCATAAAGCTATGTTTCACCTGTGATTGATTGCAATATGTACGTTTCATTTTTTGAAAGAAGTCAAATCTTATTCAGTGCTCATATTTTATATACTTGGAAAGGTGACGACTCACTTATGTTGATCTTGAAAGGTTTAATATTGTGACACTGCGGAAAAGTTCAGTTCGGAAAAGAGTCAACCGTTAAAGGGCCTGTCTGCCGGTTTCACTCAGGAAAATGCACTTTTTAAATACAGGATTTAAACAAATAAACTCCTTCTCAAATTAAAGATATGGGCTTTTCATAACGTGTGGGGGTGATTTTGTCCTAAACCCCCGACACCCCCAGCCTGTATTTTGCCATTTTGTGTTTGTTTTGTAAACAGCGGGCCGTTCCTGTGGAAAGACAGTGTTTACACCCCTCCAGCCAATCGCAGAGTGGGGGGGTGGCGTGTCGCGAACGTGTCAGCTGTGTGACGTCACTCCCACGGCAATTTGAAAGCACACACGGATTTTTTTTCACACATGTAAGCTTCTGTGAGTGAGTGAGTGAGTGAGTGAGTGAGTGAGTGAGTGAGTGAGTGAGTGAGTGAGTGAGTGAGTGAGTGAGTGAAAAAAAAAAAAGTGCAGTGCGTGCTTTCAAATTGCCGCGGGAGTGACGTCACGCAGCTGACACGTTCGGTTTAGGACAAAATCACCCCCACACGTTATGAAAGCCCATATCTATAAATTGAGAAGTAGTTTGTTTGTTTAATTAAATCCTGTATTTAAAAAGTGCATTTTCCTGAGTGAAACCGACAGACAGGCCCTTTAAGACAGGCAAAACATTTCAGTGTTTGTGTTTCATTTTCATTTGTTAATTATTTTTGGAACTTTTAAAAATTACAATACAAAATTGTTCCAAACTTTTTTGGTTCCTATCCAGTTTGTGTAATAAGCTTGGATAGCAAGAACCATGTTGTACTGAATGTTTGTATTCCGTGTTTCCATTGGGCCTTTTATTATCTAGTTTTAGTTTAATCATATCTGCCACTTTCAAGTGACAGTTGGACTTTGTATGCAGTGAGCTTTGTTGGATGCACATATTAGCTTTAGCTTCTGATAACCGGCACACACTCAAATTTTCAGCATAGTTGCAGGCGTCAGGAAGGGATACAGTATTTGTGTTTGACGATGTGTGTGTTGCTGTTCGTGCTGCTGATTGCGTTTTCGTTGTTGACAACACATTGTAAAATAGACTGGAGGTCAAACTGCAAGTCAATAACACTTTTTATTCAAATGTTGGGGAGAGAGAACCTTGGCTGTGGTTTGAAAATCCGGCTATCAGCAACGGTCCAGAACTCCTGGAAGTCACAGCTGCTATCCAAGAATGCTGCATGGAACCTTCCTTTAAACCTCAACATGGCACCGTTATGGATTAAAAAAAAGGACTACACGTACAGTTGCTATTCTACTTGTGTCAACATGTCCGGAGGGAGGAATGATGGCAACGGTAGTACACAAGCGCCTTTTGCATATAAAAGTGAGAATCCAACACATAGACAAAAGCAAATATTTCACCAACTGAGATGGGATTATTTTGTCAATGCTCGTGAATCACTAGCCATTAGATTGCCAACTGTTCTCTTTCGGACAATTTTGCTTTTTAATTTCATCAGCCATCTGCATCCCTCCACTGGCTGAAAATAATGAAATGGAAATGCATGCTGACAAGAGGGACACGTAAGAATGGACAACACACTAAATGCTGCCCAAATTAATCTTTTCAGCATGTAATGGATTTTTCTTTACAAATTTCAAGGGTAATCTTTTTTTTTGTTTTTTTTTGTCGGCCTGTTATTTGAAGAAATAAAAACTAACTCAATATTTGCTGTTATTGTTATCTGGCCGCATTGTGCGCCTCTACAAGGATTTGCATACTAATTGACAAACATAATTTAGGAAAGAAGACGAAAGAGGAAAAATACAATCCATGCGGTCTCACCTCGCAGTTTGCTTTTTCAGACTCCAGACTCAACATGGAGCTACCTGAGCTCAGCTCCAAGTCGTCATGGTAATGACATTTTCATCCTTGGGCTATTTTTTATTTTTTCTCAGAAAAGCATGATTACATGTTATTAAGACACCAGGAGACTGATTTTAAATTGTGGAGAAATAAAATGCTCCTTGATGTAATTCCTCAGCTATTCCAAATAGTTTTCAAAATATAAAGTTGAACAGGTTCAGCTGTTGCTGGGCTAATACTTTTGGTTAGATTCTAAACTGTGCCAGGCCATTGTTACAGGACTAACATTGAAATAGGAGTTGATAGTGAACAAAGGCTTTTGATAAGGGACAATTATAATGTTAAAAAAAACAAACAAACAACAACAACAAAAAACGTACTATTGCCCACAATAATGGATGGGGACCAAGAACAACAATACTGAGTTCTGGCTGTCTGCACGTGCTATTACTGCAGTTAAGCAGTTCAGCGGTACAATGCGGGAGGCATATGAAATCACAGCCAGCCAGACAAGCAAAGACAAGCAAAATACTCACTTTTAAAACTACAGTCTTCCCTCGCTATAACGCGGTTCACTTTTCGCGGTCTCGCTGTATCGCTGATTTTTTTTTAAGTGCAATTTTGCATATTTTTTTACAGTAATATACCCATTTTATAAAATTTATGAAGGTTTGAACATTGTCAATGTTTGAACAAGAGAGAAATGTGAGAACATGTAAATGCCTCAATGAGAAAAGTGTATAAATTGTGCGGTCGGGGATTTTAGAGCCTTAAAACATTTATAAGAGTTGTAAAACATAAAGCTAACTACTTCGCGGATTTCATTTATTGCGGGTATTTTTTCGAACCTAACCCCAGCGGAAAACGAGGGAACACTGTAGTGGTATTCATTAGTGCAGCTGGTGGCGTTCCTCAGGCCTCTTTCCTTGGTGGGTCAGGCCTCGATTGGTGGGTCGAGTCAGGGACGAGGGCCACCGATCAGGGAGGAGCCGTATCAACCCAGCCCAGGAAATGCAATGGGGCGTAACAGCCAACTTAGGGCTGACATGGCCTTATTTGGAGAGACCAACACACACACATGGGTGGAAATAGTCCCCTTCTCTTGCATGCAGGGTAATAAGTGTAATCGAGGTACATGTAACACTGTTAAATGTACAGATAATAACTTACTGATCTCAGGTTCGACTCAAGGAGCAAGGGCAAGTTAGTGTGAAAAGGCAACAGAAAATTTAATTCTTTTGAACACAAACTCAAAACAGTATTTACAATTTTCATCAAAATCCAAAAAACAACAAAACAAACTTAAATTGTCCCTTCACAGCTTAACGCTGTACGAGTGTCCATTCACAGCTTTACGCTGCACGATAACGCAATGTTCGTCCGTTAATTCAGTGTGTGTTGTGTTGTGCTAGGTCAGTGTGTAGTGTTGTGCTACCCGGGTAATATGTATGTGTTTGTATGTGTTGCTGCGCAGTTTCAGGCTTATCTGATCCAGGTGTGAATCACCACGAAGATGAAGATGAAGCATTAAGATGCTTTGCAGCTCTGGCTTGCATCAGCCAGAGAACCTGGGTGAAATCAACGCTGTTCCACGAATATAGATGTAGCGATAATTGGGTCGTCTTTGGACCAATGAATAATCTGGACGTTACAGAGGTAAATTGTATTTACCTCGATAACCTCTAGGGGCACTGTGGGATCTGATTTTTGGTGCTGTCTCTTGAACTATTGACCTATTCTAGGCCAAATGTTCAAGTGAAATTCTTTTCATGCTAAACAACTTTATGATTGCTACTTGTGTTTAAATAGCTTAAGGAAATTAAATGCCAGTGTGTATCCTGACTTGTCACAAAGGGAATCATGTATTTGTTACCAATTAATCATTTATTTTACTTAATTTTGTAACTCTAAGGTGCCAGCTGAAGATACAAGAAATCACGTTCACTGTGGTCAACTGTTGGGAAAACTGCTCCTTCACGCTTAAGGGCTAATGAACAAATGATATCCTGAAAGTTTACAACCATCAGCTGACGGGAAAATGGTCAGAGCAAGAATCTTAATTACTTTACGACTGTCAGTTGACGGGAAGAAGCTCAGAACAAGGATCTCATTATTTTACAAACTGTCAGCTGACGGGACGATGCTCAGGACAAGGGTCTCATTACTTTGGTGTCTGCAAAAGGTTAGTTTTAGCAAAATTATTAGATTATACAATGTAAATGATAGGTCGCCTTATTTTTTTATGTACGAATAAGTTCTTTTGATACCAGTAAAAACCCGTTATTACTCCTGGTCTCAAGAATGGGGGGGAGACGTATAATCTGCGGGCCACTTTATAACAATTGGATACCAGTAGAAGTCACAAAACTAAGCTCGCACTACCCCCTAGTGGTCAAAAGCAGATACTATTAGCATTCAGTAAACTGCATCTCATAATAAGTGGGTTTGGCCGAGGCTTTCCCTTACCAATAAGATCTAAGCGTGAAGTGGGCAGGCAGGTTTGATAGCCAATCAGGAAAAGAGGTTGTACCATGGGTGAAGCTTTATAAACTGTTGCATTTCCTGAAATTGTCAGATTTTTTCCATTTGCGCAAATTGAATGGTCTCAGTATGCTTTTGCCAATAAAGCCGCTTTTTGTTCAGCTTGACTTTGGACTCCCGCCTATTCTTTGTTCTGACTCGCTTTTTCTTCCAACTCACAACGCAAAAGGGGACCTGGTGCATCAGCCTGCCAACAGGTGTTGGAACAGGTGACGCTGCGGCCAGCCTTCCGGCTCCGGCCTGACCCGAGAGCCGACAGCACCACGTTGGCTTTGCTTTGGGTTAACAGGGGCAAACAACGACCAAAATCCTTTCATCAATCATTTATAATCTAAAGTCGCCACACTCGATATTCAGTGGTTCGTTGTACTAACAAAAGAATAATAATCCACTCGGAAACACAGATGACTTAGGCGGAATAGAGTTAATAAAACATACATTTATTCACGATGGCTACACTACAGAATCAAAACACTGCCTATCTAACTATTCTACTGTCAGAAGAAAAGAAATAAAATAAAGCTAATGAAAATAAGGAAGGAATGCGAATGAATAAGGAAACAGGGAAAAGGCCTTGAATACGGCTGGATTGTGGTTCAATCCCGTTCGGCCCGACCAAGATCCCCACGTAGTTGACCTTCGAGCGACACCACTGACCTTTCAGGAGGGACAGTTTGGCGCCTGCAGAAGACAGCTGTCCAAGAACGTGGTCGATTTCCATCAAGTGGTCATCCAAAGAGGAGCTCCTCATCATAATGTCATCGACATAAATGAGGTTGCCCCTGGCGGCGGCGTCAGGGCACGCCTTGTTGAGGAAGATGTTAAATTCGGCTGGCGAGTTGGCGTAGCCGAATGGACACCGGTTGAAAGTGTACTGTTTGTTGCCAAAGGTGAATGCAAACTTGTATTGATCCCTGGGGTCTACTGGGATCGTCCAGAACCCCGAAGCCACATCAATGGTGGTGAAGAATTTGGCATCTCGAACCTTGGGAAGTTCCTGTTCAAGTTGTGTCATGGGCCATCGCGAAAGAGGAACCTGTTGGTTCAGTTTGCGATAGTTGATGGTCGGCCTCCATGTGCCGTTTGGCTTCAAGACTGGCCACAATGGAGCCTAATAGGTGCTGTTACAGGGCCGAATGATGCCCTTTTCCAGCATGGCGTCGATAGTCTTCTGTACTGGTTCGCAAGAAGCTATCGGAATCTTGTACTGGCACACAAAAGTTGGAGGAGCGCCGGGCTGAGTCGGGATGCGGACCACATGTAGTGCCGTCAACCCGCAATCCAAGGAGTCCTTGGCAAAAGAAGGTGTGTATTTCATTAACACGGTGCGCAAACGTTCGCGGTCCTGTTCGGACTGGAGCGCGTCGGCGCGGTGCAGAACTTCTTGGAGGTGCGCCTCGAACTCTGGGTACGGTTGAAGGTCCCAATTTGGAGTCGTGGTTGGTTGAGGTGTCTCTGGGTTTCCAGAGGGAATGCTAGAGGGCGTTGGAGGTAACGCGCTCAAGGCATAAATCACCAGTTGTTGGTCTGTCCCCAGGTCCACCCGGACGATGTCTTCATCGTTGGTGGGACCGGCAGAGTTTACCGTAACAAGCTGAGATGGCCTGGTGAGTCTTAGGCCACCGGTGTCTTCAGTCAAGAACAAGTCAGATGGGATGTGTCCAACCACAGGCACCGTTAGAGTGAAGTCGTGGAACTCGGAACGGATGAGCAGGCCCAGACCTTTGTTATACGAATGTCGTACGCAAGGGGGTTGTGAACCAAGATCGGAGTGGTGAGAGAGGCGTCCACGATGGGCGTGGCCTCCAAGAATAACGACAGGCTCATGAATTCCGATGAAGGTTGAAAGAAAGCGGAGCGAGCATTCAAGACCTGGTTAGCTCGTGCCACCAAGCAAACCGGAATGTTGATCGTGGTCGCCGGAGCAATCACTTCATCCTCGTTTAAGACTTCGCAAGCATCTGGGATGGTCTGCCAGGACTTCATGTTTGGAAGACTGGGAACACAAGCTAGAGGTTCCGAGTTTGTGTGGGACCACAGCACGTTGTTGATGGTGTCCACACGGACGGCAAGACGAACAAGCAAATCTGCACCCACGAAAAGGGTGTGAGGCGCGTCCGGGACAACCAAGAAGTAGTGGGTCAGTGAGTGCTGCTTCCACTGAAGGTTTAAGGCGCACACGCCCACTGCAGTTATTGTGAGAGGAGGTTCCGTGTTCAACGGAAACCGGCAAGACTTGGGGACGAAAAGAATGTTTGGGTCGCAAGTTGTCAGCGAATGCTGCAGAAATGGCTGATTTGTCAGCCCACAAGGCGAGGACAGCGTCAAGAACAGGTGCACCTTGCACGTGGACACCTCCGATGATGCGCGGGGCGTACCCTGCATCAGGTGGTGGTGGGTCAAGGTCACAAAGGAAGGTGTCATGGCTTCTCAGCCGGTCCTTTGTCGGGGACGCGAGGGGTCCTGCCTTGGACTGTGTCGTGTCCCAGCTCCCTGTGGGGGCGTCTGCTTCCCCGTGGGGTGGCTGCGCCCGAGTCACAGTGCAGAGCTGAGCCTGGTCAGGGCCCGAAGGAAATGTCGGCAGGGCCTGCTGCACCTGGGCCCAAATCTGGAGTCTCTGGTAGTCTATGATGGGTTGGAAGCGGAACAACAGGTCTTGGCCAATAAGAAGGGGGACGGACTCAATGGGTCCCACATAGACTGGATGGATGAATTCCATGGGGCCAATGGACCAGTGTACCATCGCGACAGACTCCATCTTTGTGTTAGTAGGTGAGAAGGCGCTAACGGTAAGTGGGCACCGCCGTAGGCGGAGAGGTCGACTGTTAGCTTGTGACGCGGCGCGGAGTTGTTCGAACACCGTGTTGGACATCACCGTGATGTCTGCGGCGGGATCTACAAGGGCTTCGTAGGTTAGAGCTCGCTCCAGGGTGACGCTCAGATAGAATTTACGAGCTATCCCCCTGGTGGTGAGATCACCTAAAAGCTGTTGGAACGGTCTCACATCATCGGTAGATCGCTATACATGCGGGTCTGCTATATTTGGATCAACCTGCAGTACCAATATTGTTGAGTCAGAAGGCAGTTTAGTAGGTGTCTGAGTGTCGGCTAACTGGAGGCTTCGCTGGTGACCTCTGCTGGTGGGTCACTTCAGTGGGCATCCGGCCGTCGGTTAGTCCTAAAGACGGGTCTTTTGACGAGTCTTTTGACAATTTCAGGAGTGCCTTCAATATGCCGTCGGCAACTGCATTGTGGTCGGTCTCGGAGTCGACTTGGCGGTTCCGGGACTCGCGGCAGGAATCGGTTGCTGGCGCGCGTTCGACTTTATCACGTTTTGATTGATAGCGCGAATCGGGCTTACCTTTAGCAAATTTGGAGCGCCGGCGGTCGTCAGCTTGCTTTTCTCCGTCCGATTTTTCGTCACGCGAGTAGTCGGTTTTGGAGCGCGGTTTCCGGTTTCGTGGGGCGCGGGACTGGTTTAACTTTTTTGATCTAGCCTGGTCTTCCCTCGGAACATAGGAGCAAGCTCCCTCCAGCTCCGAAGGAAGACCCACGTCCACTTTATAAATTCCTGCGTCGCCTACCTTGGGGGCGGACAATTGTAGCTTTGCATAGCTCCTAGCTGCTAAGTCACGTAGCTGCGAGCTATTCAGTGTCTCAGGACACAAAGCCAGTCCCAAGTAGTGGTTAAGGTTTTGTTGGAGGTTTCGGACAAACAACGTTTTAAAACCAGGATCTTCCTCCATGCTGGGTTCGTTAGAGTCCCAAAATAGGCATCGCGAAGACGACTATAGAAAGCCTGAGGAGACTCCTGCTTTCCCTGTTTGACGAACATGGCGGCTTCCATGCCCGACAACCCAGGAGAGCCGTCAAACTCGCGTGAGATGGCTTGGTGCAGTGCCAAGGGGGTCAGACAACACATCAGCGGGCTGCCGTTCCAGCAGTCTATTGACTGGTCGGCTGGACGTCATTTTGATCAAGTACAACTTATCTTCCACGGTTGCCATTGGGAACCTCTGGAGATGATAGTTGATGTCTTTCAAGTACTCTGTTGTGTTGTGGGACCCCCCTGGTTTCGGTTCGAATTTGGCTATGTTTCGAGCCAGCTTGTCCAAATCTTTCCAGGCCACGCCCATTTGTCTCTCCAACGGGGGAGTCGACATGGGTCCACGTTGGAAACTGTCATCACCTGATGGCCCAAAAACGTGTGGGGAGGCGGCCATTGGAGGTGCCAGGCCTAAAGCGGTGGTGGTCACTGGCGGCGTCCTCCAGGCGGTTCCGGACTCAGGTGGCAGTTTGAGCTGTGGTGCTGTGGCTCTGGGATCAGGAGGCCTGTGCGGGGGTGGAGCTCCCGACAGGGAGGCTCCTCGGGAGACCTCATTTAACTGCTGCGCGCGTTGTAACTCATGTTTAATATGAGCTAACTCTGTCTCATATTCCTGCTGGCATTGTCGGAGGCGGGTAACCTCGGCTTCAGTCAATGCTAATTTGGTTCACAGGTCATATGAGCGGTCCACTACGGCATTACGTTCCTCCCTAAAGGTTTGTACCTGAACTTGGAGGCGCTTCACTTCGTCGGTTGACTGAGCTAGCGACGAACTAACCCGGAAGTAATTAGTTTCTGCTAGCCGAAGTTGGTCTTTTGACGGTCGTTCAGTCAAGTCAGTCACCTCTGCTTTTAGTTTGTGAATTTCATTTGCCGCGGTTCTCAGCAGTTTTTCTTGCTCTCGATTTGTCTCTTCGGCGGACGCGAGAGCTTGGGTTAACTCAGCAATCTTTTGAGGGGAGTCATCAGTGGAAGCAGACTCATCTGCATCACTGTCCACATTTACGGCTAGCACCGCATCTGCGCGGGCTTCTGCCTCATCCAGCTGCGCTTTAAGGTCATCCAGCTGGGTTTCCATGACCTTCACTCGGTCGTGGGCGGCTTCAAGCTGTGCCCTGGCGTCACGGCTCTGCTGTCGTGCCACATCAAGTTGGTGTTTCACTTGACAGTCCTCGGCACCGCTAAGCTTCAACTGCGCGGCAAGGTTCAACGTCAGACATCGGAGCATTCGAATGAGTGATTTGTCCTTTAGGGCTTTTGTCTCAGCGTGACTCATGAGCTGCGCGAGGTTATCATTTAGCGTATTGACATCCGCATCCCTAATAGACTTAGCCTATCCAGGTAAGAAGTCCTTGGTCAGCTCTTGCACCAGTTGAGCCAAGGTGTCTAGGCTCTCACAGGGGCTGGGAGTCTCTCGGGTGATGCCATATTGTCAATATCTTTTTAGACGATCAAACTTATACTAGCGTTTAATAGTTAGTTAATTAGCGTACGCAGTTAGCTAACTACCGCTATCAAGTATTATCGTCAACAACACACACTGGGTTCAAATTATCAAAAGGGAAATTGCCACAAAACAAAAGATTTGTAGTGGGCTATGCAACCCACAGCTTACACTATAGTTGTGGAAAATTGATTCCAGTTATCAAAACAAACAAAAACAAACAGCAACAAAAATAAAATAATAAATAAAAATAAAAATAATAATACTAACTTTAACTTGATTCACTCAGTAAAGAATAGCTTAAATGAGGGACAGAGTAACTCTGAAATGTTACAGCGGTCAATCCCAAAAGCTAAATCAAAAAAAGAAATTCAAAAAAAATTTTTTTTTTTTTTGGAAGTCGAGTTCAAAGTTGAAATTAAAATTAAATTAAATTAACAACAAAGCAGAAAAGGGGAAAAATAAACTTAAAAGGGGTTAATAGTCTTAGTCAAATGACTGATTACAGTGTCAGTACAGTTTTATGCAAATGTCTTGTGGACGGGGTTTGGGACACAAAAACTGCAAAACTATACAGAAATATTAGCGCTGCCTCTCTAATAATAGCTCATTAGAACTCACACCTTCTTATTAACTAGACACAACCGAAAAACAAAAGAACAAACAAAACAACAAAATTAAAATGTGGATAAAAATGAAAAAAAATAAAACAGAAGAAAATAATAATAATACTAGGTTTACCAAACCAACTAAACAAACACTTTAACACCAGAAATTAAGTGGAATGTTAAGTCAAGAAGACAGCTAGTTATCCTTGTATGAAACTGGATAAAAGGGAATAAGAAAAAAAGAAAAACACAACAGTGTAAATAGTTCCTTTGTATTAATTTGACCCAGCAGTATGTTTTGACAGATAACACGGGCTGAGGGCTGAGCAGATGCCACTAAAAACAAAATATTAATGAATTAAGGTGATGTCACTAACATGAATGATAAGAACTTGTAATGTGTATTAACAAATGAACGCTGCGTTACAATATTATATGAGATAATCGGTATGTCACACAGCACTGGTATGTCACACAGCACTGGTATGTCACACAGCACTGATATGTCACACAAGACTGGTGTGAAATATCTTTGGTATAGTGTCAACTTCATTAACGTTTAAACAAGCCCCATAATTGGTTAATAAACTTATGAACCAGAAGCCAGCATAGAACATAACACATACATCCATTTACGGTAACACAGTACACACGCACACACGGCACACACTCATTTGTCATAACACACATACTTAATATGGAGTAGGGAATGAAGGTTAGGCCTGTCACAATGAGATGACAAGAAATGTGGTTTTGACATGACGTGTTTTTATTTTGAGTTTGGTTTGAGTCTTGTATTCATATTAATCGGTATTGGTGTATTATGGGCAATAAGTTGTGTAAAGCTTTGAAGGGATTTTATTCACAAATAGGAAGTATAGTTTATTTTTAAAACATAGATGTTTTGTCAGCATAAAAACTAGACATTGTCTATAAATGTGTCTTGCAGAGTAAACAAAACTGGCAAAGTCACAAGTTAATAAGGGAAGTCTGGGGGAAATAGGACTTTGTGAAGGTCCCCAAAAACAGGCCATTTTAGGAACTGAAAACGATTGTAAGCACTAAATGTCTTATAACTCAGCAGTCTGTCAAAACCAGTACAGACTGGCTGGGACACGTTCACCCTTGCTTAGTCATGCTATGATTCGGCATTCGAGGTTATAAATTAGCAGAGACAAAATGAAACTGGGTGCGCAAAAAACAAAAGAGCAAAGCACCCTCCGTCGAGGAGTGAATTTGGCTCTGTGCCCCGTTTATCCCGTATTTGTGGTTGACAAATTGTTTTGATTGGCTGTTAGAAGATTATAGTTATCCCCTATTTTGATCAGTTTTATTAAAATTAAACAGCTGGGAGAGTAAATGGTCAACTTCCTCAATTATCTTCTTTGAGCTAATAGTTTAGCTTAAAGATAATTTGATCCAGGTGGTTCATCACAGAATAGCCACCTGTCGTGACCACCCAGAAAAGGAATAATTCTCTTTCAAAGCTTTTGCCCTTCTTTGTACTTTTTTGTATTTCTTCAATTGATGATCTGGAGTGAGGAGCAACAAATTGTGAGTACATGTGATTTTGTTTGGTTTGAAATTATGGTGTGAATCATTACCTCTTGTCATTAATCAAAATATATTCCTTATTGAACAATTTTGCTTTGCTATTGGTTTGAACATTAATCAAATAATAAATCAAGAAAGACAAGATGTGGTTTAGAGTGTTTATTTGTGTTGTCACATTAATCATTGATTTCTTAAATCCAACTTTCACTTTCCTGCTTTAACACTTTTCTCTTACTATTTGAGTCATACTTAGAGATACCTTAAAGATCGCTTATCGAGTAGATAATAGTTCCAAATACATGTTGGCTGTGTTCCAAAAATCCTGTAAGGTTACTTCGGCTTAAAGTAAACAAAATAAAACAAGCCCTCGCGGTCCTGATAAGGACAGCTAAACTTATTTAGGTCTTTCTAAGTGCAAACGATCATGGAAAGGGAGCCGCTGTAAAAAGAGTGTGATTAGATTTATATCCTTAAATCATCAAAGGTTACTCTTTAAGGGTGTTAATCTAATGGAAGCTGGGGCTGACATTCTAAAACTAGGGCGGTGAGAACCTAAACGAATCCTTTTCAACGCCAGCTTGAAGCGTCCCCGTCACCTCTGTAAATCCCGTGTTACTACGGTTTGAGATAAAGGGGGACCTTAACCCTTTGTAACGGAGAGTTGGCCAGGTAAGCGAGATCAGACAGTTTTGTTGATGCAACCGTAATTGCTCTCACGCTAGGCAGCGTAAAAGGCTAGAATGCGGTCGGCTATTACTATAATCATTAAACGCAAGCAGTCAATTGAGCCTACCAATGCGTTTAATCGGACATGGATAATTTTTATTATCCTTGCGTACTAACGGTGACAACAATCACTTAGTACAACGCTCAACACGGAAAACAATTCAAAAAGCAATGTGTAGTAACATTGAATCAGAATTATCGCGGAGCAAGGACCACCGGCGTTAAAAGCAGCAGTAGGGGGTCAGTTGTCTATTGGCAGCGGAGCAAGCTCAACGTGTGATATTATCACCTCAAACACTGACTGACAGCTGACAGCCTGCAAGACTCACTACCTTTCGGGGCGTCTGCAGGCGTGGCTCAAACTCGCCAACGAGAAGGGAGGGGGAGGTACTCAACCACGCCTCCACGAGCCACACAGCTCGACTTCACAAGGACTATGGCGCCACCTTGTGGAAATGCGTACACGGTACAGGTATGCAGCTAACGTCTTAGCGCCCTGTTAATCCGCTCGCCAAGAGCTGAAACTTTGAGTCGGCGGCTACAGAAAGCTCAATCACGACTCAAACTTCTCCCACAAGCTAGGTGTAGGAGGACACGGGGAAAATGACTCGGACTTCGTTTACGTTGCTCACGGTTAGCTACTCCGAAGCATGTAACTCGAGTCTGGTCAAAGCGATGCACAACAGCTGTCACCTGACTTCCCACAATTTCCGGAAACACAACAACACAAAGACAAACAACTTCAAATTCAGCCAGCTGAAATTTAAAAGTTGCACAACTCGAGTTCTATCACGTACGTTTTCAAATACAAGCCACTATTTTCTCAAACGGTGACCGGCTCTTTCTTTTCTTCCATCAATCAATCCCGTTATTCTCGTTTACTTATAGCAAGCCACTCAGGTGGTAACACACGCAAGATGGCGGCTAACAGACGCTCGATTCAACGCTGAAGGGTAAAGTCAGTGCAGTTCTATGTAAGCAGAAACGTTTTCCTTTTTACACAGAGACAAATGATTAGGTACACTACGTGAAATGTGTTTTACTTTTCAAGTCCAAAGTCTTGTATTTTCGAGTGGATCTTCTTATGTTATATAGCCTTACACGGCCGGCACGATTACGTAGCGATAATTGGGTCGTCTTTGGACGAATTAATAATCTGGACGTTACAGAGGTAAATTGTATTTACCTCGATAACCTCTAGGGGCACCACGTTGGCTTTGCTTTGGGTTAACAGGAGCAAACAACGACCAAAATCCTTTCTTCATCAGTCATTGATAATCTAAAGTCGCCACACTCGATATTCAGTGGTTCGTTGTACTAACAAAAGAATAATAATCCACTCGGAAACACAGATGACTTAGGCGGAATAGAGTTAATAAAACATACATTTATTCACGATTGCTACACTACAGAATCAAAACACTGCCTATCTAACTATTCTACCGTCAGAAGAAAAGAAATAAAATAAAGCTAATGAAAATAAGGAAGGAATGCGAATGAATAAGGAAACAGGGAAAAGAGAAATTTGACCTGCCAGATCTGTGATATGTTTCAAACGTAAGTTGCACACAGGGGTACGTCGAATTGGAAATCAAATGCAGACTTACGAAAATTAGTTTGCGTCGAAGGAGCAGAAAGGTCTTGTGAAAAAGGGGGAAAATTAGTCAATGTTCGTTCCAAAAGGCAGGAAAATCAAAAAGGGGGTATTCCACAGGTGAGCAAGGGAGCCGCTCGGGGGCTGACGTAGTTGCGCGGCTCGTCCCTTGATTGGTCGGTGACTCGGTGAGGTTGATTCTCCGGCGAGGTTGGTTCTGCCGGGCAGCTGTCCGACTCCAGGTGTTGGAGCTCGGTCCGCTACGCGCCGGCGTACGGGGAAGGCCAGCCGTTGGAGGTGAGCTGGCACCGCGGCGGGGCGCCACCGAATAGCAGGTGAGGTGCGCGGCTTAGGTGCACAACCTTGAGTCCGGCGGTACGTTGCAAGTGTACCCCGGGGCCGCGGAGCTCGCCGCTGGCGGGCAATCACCGATGGTGAAGAAGAAAAAAAAAAAACAAGGACCTTCATCCACAGGTACAGAAGCAGGTAAGTTTCTTTTGTCAACAGGTAAGTTTGACCCATTTTTAAGGATATCCGAAGGTAGGTAATTTCTCTCCACAGGCAATGGGTCATCAGGTAGGGTGATATCCACATCTGCCTCCACACTTGAGCTTTGGAAACTGTTTGAATGTTCCCTTTCTGTTAGTTGTTGGGGACAGAACTCCTGAGCAGTTGGTTGACCTTAAGATTTGACGTTTCAAAATTCACATCCAGTTGCAGGAATGGCTTAGTCGTAGAATTTGGCATGTCATATGTAACCGTAAATCCATCCGGATTTACTGATGGGTATAGAAGTTCCACCTCTTCATCACTGTCATCCAAATGATCGACCTCCTCAATTTCAGTTTCTAGGTTCTTTTGGGAGGTATGGTCAGATGTCTTCTTTTGGACACTTGGACAGACTGTCAGTGTCATTTGAATTTGTAGGTGCAAGGAATCCACAAGGTAGGAGGAAATCCCGATGTAGTGTCCTTTCGGGACCTTCGGAGGTGAGTGGAGCCACCACATACACTGGAGAGTCACTAATGTGTTTCACCACTTTGTAGACCATTTGACTCCACTTATCAGCTAGTTTATGCTTTCCTCGGATGCCAACATTTTTCACAAGGACATGATCTCCAACTTGTAAGGTGGATTCTCTGACCTTTAAGTCATACCTTTGTTTGTTGCGTAGCGCTGTTTTATCACTGTGCTCGACAGCCAATTTGTAGCTTTCCTCCAGGGTTTCCCTGAGGTTTTTCACATATTCACTGTGTGTGACTTTCTTTTTTCCTTCCGGATGCAATCCAAAGGCTACATCAATAGGCAAATTTGGCTGTCTTCCATACATCAACTGGTAAGGGGAAAATCCGGTAGTGTCATTTTTTGTGCAGTTATAAGCGTGGACCAATGGCTGTACATGGTCACGCCACCTCACTTTGTCTTCTTCCTCAAGAGTACCAAGCATCGCCAGCAGAGTGCGATTAAAGCGTTCTACTGGATTTCCACGCGGATGGTACGGTGTCGTCCTTGATTTTTTTATTCCCAAGAGATCACAGAGATGTTTTATGACAGCTGATTCAAAATTGCGACCCTGATCACTATGTAAGCGCTCAGGTATGCCATAGTGTACAAGGAAATTATTCCATAGTGCCTTGGCTACTGTTTTCTCCTTTTGGTCAAGGGTAGGTACTGCGACGGCATACTTGGTGAAGTGGTCAGTTATCACAAGTATGTTCTTTGTGTCACGGCCATCTGGCTCCAAAGAGAGATAGTCCATGCACACTAACTCCAATGGTTGTGTGGTTTTTATATTGACAAGAGGAGCAGTCCTCTCTGCCCTCGCCTTGCGTCTGATGCATCTTTCGCATTTCCTAATTTTTTCCCCGACATCAGCGCACATTCTTGGCCAATAAAACCGTGCACGTACCAAATCCACAGTCCTGTCATATCCCAAATGGCCAACATCATCATGGAGACTGATTAGTGTCATGTGCCTGTACTGATTTGGGAGAACGAGATGGAAGGTAGGCTGATCATTGTTCTTGCACTTCCGATACAGGACTTCATCTTGCAATATTAGCTGGTCTTGAACTCTGAGCATTAACTGGACTTCCCTCGTTTCTTTCTGCCTAAGGCGGTAAGTGACGCGTTTTCCCGCTTGGACAATGTCTATTACTCGACTGATGGTTGAGTCATTTCTCTGTTCCATTGCCCAATCATGCTGAGACATTCTGGGAAGTGTGGTGGATCTAGGGAGCGAATCAGCTTGTGCATATTCTGGGGAAATTGCCCTAGCATCCATTGCTAGACAGTCCAAAATGGCATAGGAATGACATTTTTCCTCTATTCCATTTTTTTTCTTTTAAAAGAGCTCAGAATTGTTCATTCAACGTCTTATCATCATTGCTCTTTTTGTGTATGTGTATGTGTGCGTGCGTTTGCGTGCGTGTGTGCGTGCGTTTGCGCGCGTGCGTGCGCGTGCGTGCAAATACGTATAAATTTATACTCATTAATTCACCTAAAACCTTATAAATATCCCATTACCCTTCACCTTAACCAGGTACTTCAGAGTCTTGCCAGAGTCGTGAGGTTCAAATGGTCAGGAGACCAGAGAAAAGGTCAGAAAAAATAAAGAGAAAAGAAAGATAAATCAAAGTGAAATCCAGCACCGACCAAACACTTCCTGCCTTCCCCATGGTTACAAAGTCAAAGTCTTACGCCAACCCCGGAAGTCTCTAAATTCCAACAAATTAACGAGATCTCAAGAGACCAGAGGAAAAACTAAAGAGAGGAAGGAGGGAAGGATCGATGAGGCAGAGTGAGATCCATAGAAGCCAGTACATCCAATCCATCAAAGTGAAATCCAGCACCAACCAAACCCCTCCTGCGTGGTTACAAAACCAGAGTCTTATGCCAACCCCAGAAACCTCAAACTTCCAATAAATTGAGATCTCAAGTGACCAGAGGAAAAAACTAAACAGAGGAAGGAGGGAAGGATAGATAAAGCAAAGTGAGATCCACAGACACCAGCACCCACTGATTCAAGGGGCTGTGGGAGGGAGAGGCAAATTCTGTTTGAGTTTCCGTAGATGCTGGTGCGATGGATCTGGCATGCATAAGGACCACCACCAAAGAAAGAAGCCGTCAACCGCGGTCCAGCAAAGCGAGCACCGCCCTCCCCCCCCGGAATCCCCAGGCCGCGGCAGCCCAAGGCGACACCCACGCCACCCGAGCGGACACCGGTCGGCGAGCCGACCCAGACGCCCGGAACACCCCCGCCGCAGCCCCGGCCCACACCCCCGAGCCCAAGGCCGCAGAACGAGGCCCGGCGGGTCCCCACAGCGCCCCACCGGTCCCCAGCCCCCACGACCCCCCCGCACCCCACCCAAACCCGCCACCCTCCACGACCCAGGCCCCGCCACCCCCGGCCCCCAAACCCCCGAACACACCCCGACCCCCAAACCCCCACCCACCCATACCCCCCGACCACCGCCAACCCCCCCGCGAGCCCACCCCCAGAAACCGGCACCGGGCAGCAGCGCAGAGAGGGAAGATGTGCCCACCCCACCTCCAGCCGTGCGAAAGGAACACAGCGGCCGGAGGGGGGAAGCAGAGGAGGAAGCACCGGGGGTGAGGCGGAACACCAGAACACCGAGCCCGGTGGGAAGAGGCCCCGGTCGTCACGCCAGCGTACTAGTGACACCTAACCCTGTTACTGAGCGAGCGACTGGCGAGCTCTACCCTTACACCGTGAATGTAGCCCCACCCAGTGTATATACAAGTGTGTGCGTGTGGTGCATTAAAATTGGGAGCAGGTGAGTCGGAGCAGAGGGAAAAAATTTCCCCTACTCCGATACACCCGCATCCCCCCCCAAAAAATGAATATGTATATGTGTGGTGCATTAAAAAAGGAAATGGAGGGAAAAAGTGGTGGGGCAGGGACACAGATGGGGGGACCACAGCGCTGCCAGGCACTGCAGTCCATCCCCCCTGATGGCTCCCATCCCCAACTCACCCCTCCCCTTGGACATGAAGTGCATTAAAATTGGAGGGGACTTGAAGGGTGAAGACGGTGTTTCCACCCTTCCCCACCCCACCAAGAAATGTGTTGTGTGCCCTATGTGTATATTTACAAAGTGTATAGTGCAAAACTAGTGAAGTGAGTAAGAGGAGCGACCAGCGGGGCCTCACCCAACCCGGCGGGTGTAGGTGGCACGCCCCCCCCCCCCCCGCCCCAGCACCCCCACCCCCCCCCCACCCACCCATCTGGCACCACGATAGGCGGACAGGGCCAGCGCAGCAGGGCTACTGGACAGCCCACCGGCCACCGGAGCCCGCCCGGGGCGCCAGGAGTTCTACCGGAGTGGGGCAGGCCTCAAACCCCCGCCCGGCCCCCGGAGCCCGACGCCCGGGCCGGGGAGGGAGCCCCAGGCACAGGGAGAGGGAGGGGGAGGGGGCGGGGGGCAGACAGGGAAGGGGGGAGGGGGAAGCGGGGAGGAGACGACAAGAAGGCGATAGGGCGGCTGCAGGGCAGGAGGGGGGGGGGGTGCTGGAGGAGGGATGGCGACAAGGGAAAAGGGACTGGGAGGCAGAGGAGGATGGGCGGGGGGAGGCGAGGAGGGAGAGGCGACGGGGGGGAGGAAGGGGGAGGGGAGAGGGAACCACTGGGCACACCAGAGGCCCACCCGCCCCGAACCGCGCCGCCGGGCACGGAGCGCCGGGACGGCACCGCCCCGGGCACAAGGGAAAGCACCCCAACATGGCACCCCACAGGGGGCCCAGGGAGCGGCCAAGACGCAACCGCCACCGAGCAGACAACGTGGGGGGGCAGAGCTACCCCCGCCCGACCACGGGGGACGGCGTCAAGAAAATTGACTAACTAGCATGCAGTAACACCAAGTGTTGATGCTTAGTGCGCACTAGAAATAAATCTTAAGGAGTTAGTGAGTATAGTGTCGTATAGTATGGTGTGCTCGAGCCCACTAGCAGCAACTAGGTTCCTGACTATATAAAAATAAAAACAATCAGATACAAAATACCAAATACAGAAGCAGCGAAAACAGAAGTTGTAACGATGTGGTGGCTCTCGTTAACAGGCAGAATCTAGGCAGGATTAAGTTGCCAAATTAAGATTAAAATATTCTATGTACATAGACCATATTTGTTTAAATCTTGATACTTGATTTTTATTTAAGGCAGAGATTTTTTTCCATTGAGATATAATTTATTAGTAAGTTTAACCAGTGGTCGATATTTAGAGATTGTTTATTTTTCCAATTGACAAGGATTATTTTTTTAGCAATAGTAAGGGCTATGAGTATAGATTGAGATTGTTTACATGGTAGTTCAGTTATTGTTAAGTCACCTAGTAAACACAATCTTGGAGATAAAGGAAGCCTACAGTTTAATATATCAGCGAGCTTTTCCAAGATTTTAGTCCAGAAATACAGCACTGGAGTACATGACCAGAAAGCATGAAGATAAGTATCGGCAGTGTTTTGTGAGCACTGGAGACAAATGTCGGAGTCAGAGAGTCCCATTTTTTTCATCATATATTGTGTAATGTATGTTCTATGAAGTATCTTATATTGGATAAGTTGCAAATTTGTATGTTTAGTCATTTTAAATACATTTTCACAGATTTGGGTCCAAAAGTCTGGTTCCGGAACTATAGACAAGTCTTTTTCCCATTTTAAAGTCGGTAAATACGTTTTATTTGTGTATAAAAATAACTTATATATTTTTGATATTTTCTTTATTGTTGTTGGAGAAAGCTTTATAATATCTTTAGCTAAGACAGGCAGTTTGAGCGTATCCTGAAGTGTTGGGATTTGTTTCTTAACCATATTTTTAACTTGCAGATAATGTAAGAAATTTCCGTTTTTTATTTCATATTTTTGGACCAAGTTTGTATACGATATAAACTTATTATCTGAGAAAAGATGACGAAGGTGTGTAATTCCTTTCTGCTCCCATAAGCTTAAATGGAACAACTGATTATTAAGTTGAAAGCCGGGGTTATGCCAAATGGGAGAGAGCCCACAGGGCGCCAATTGGGAGTTTGTAATTTCTAATGCCTTCCACCAGGCAGTCAGGGTGGCGGCTATCATTGGGTTTTTAAAACAATTATGTCGTTTTATTGATTTTGTAATAAAGAGTAAATCTAACAGTCTAAGATTATTACAATCCTTCTGCTCCAATTCCAACCAAAAGTTAGTATCTCTGTTGGGTTGTGTCCATAGCACAAGATATTGTAGTTGATTAGCTATATAATAGTACATAAAGTTTGGTGCCTCTAAACCTCCTTTAGATTTACTTTCCTGAAGAGTAGATAGACTAACTTTGGCTTTTTTTTTATTCCAATAGAATTTTATGATAGCAGAGTCCAGCGATTGGAACCAGTTAGACGTAGGTTTAAATGGAATCATTGAAAATAAATAATTTATCTTTGGTAAAACTTTCATTTTTATAGTGGCTATCCGTCCTTTTAAAGAGATCGGAAGATTATTCCAGCGCTCCAGGTCACTACGGATGCTATCCAATAATGGTAAAAAATTTAAAGAAGTTAATTCAGTTAACTTAGTTGAAATTTTAACACCTAAGTATTTTTAATTTAAATTTTTCCTCTATTCCAGATAGTGTGTCCAGCTGATGTCTCTGACAAATGGCTTTGACAGCGTCCTTTGGGAAAGATTTCTCACTTCCATCCTTCAGAAACTTGGACATAAACTGTCGTACCCGTTCATCCTCACTGGCTGCACTATGATCCTCTTCTGCAGGTGCTGCGGACGTCTTGACAGGCCATCTGCATCTTGATTTCTTTTTCCAGCCCTATATTTGATGCTGAAATTGAAATTGGACAAATCTGCAAGCCACCTGTGTCCACAGGCATCCAGCTTGGCAGATGTCAAAACGTAGGTCAGGGGATTATTGTCCGTGAGTACACTGAATTCCACTCCATAGAGGTAATCTGCAAATTTATCAGTGATTGCCTACTTGAGACTGAGGAACTCAAGCTTGTGAGTGGGGTACCTGCGTTCACAGTTGGACAACCCTCGACTGGCATAGGCGATGACTTTCAGTTGACCGTCTTGCTCCTGATACAGAGCAGCTCCGAGGCCATTTGAGCTGGTATCTGTGTGGAGTATGTATGGGTTTTTGGAGTCTGAAAATCCTAACACAGGTGCAGATGTCAGTCGCTCAATGAGAGTTTTAAATGCCATCTCACATGAGGTTGTCCATTTGTCATTAAATGGCTTCTTCAACTCAGCATTGGAAAATGGCTTTTGATCTTTGGAGGTTTTGTCATTTTTCTTTCTCTTTGTGAAGACATAGCCAGCTGTTAGATTGTTCAATGGCTTAGCAATTTTGGAATAGTCTTTAACAAACCTCCAATAGTATCCTGTGAAGCCGAGAAATGATTTCAACTCGGAGATGTTGTTAGCTCTGGGCCATGTCGTCAAAGCAGCAATCTTTTGTGGGTCAGTTTCGACACCATTTTCTGACACTATGTGTCCAAGGTACCTCACAGCCTTCCTGAAGAAGTGGCATTTTTCTGGAGACAATTTTAGCCCAAATTCTCTCAGGCGGTCCAGTACCTTGAAAAGCCTTTCCTCGTGTTGTTCTAGTCAGTGTATTAGAAAAGACAATTAAATCATCCAGGAATACCAGCACTTCTCTGTGATTTAATGAGCCCATACATTTTTCCATGACTCGCTGTAAAGTGCTCGGAGCATTTGTTACTCCCTGAGGCATCCTATTGAATTCCCAAAAACCCATTGGGGTGACAAAGGCAGTTTTATGTTTGCCCTCTTCTTCCATTTCAACTTGATAGTAGCCTGACTTTAAGTCCATGACAGAAAACCATTTTGCTCCTGTCAGTGATGCAAATGCCACTTTGATGTGTGGCAAATCATAAGCATCTTTGATTGACTGGCTGTTTAGTTTCCTGTAATCTACACATAGGCGAATTTGTCCATTTTTCTTTTTCACAACAACAATAGGTGAAGCAAACGGACTCTCTGACTCCCTAATGATGTTTGCATCATACAGCTCTTTCAGATGGAGTCGAACTGCCTCATAATCAGAGGGATGGATTGGTCTTGCCCTTTGTTTGAAAGGCGTTGGATCAGAAAGGCGGATTTTGTGCTTCACTGCGGTGGTGTGTCCATAATCAAGGTCTCCTTTTGCAAAGACTTCAGGAATTGAATTCAACCTCATGGTAATCCTGTCTTTCCATTCCTGAGACAAAGGTGAATCCAAAAAATCAAACTGAAGTACATTTCCAGGATCCACTTGACCAGCTGTGAAACAATGTGCAGGAATGTTTTTCTGATTTGAGTCATGTGCATCCACTTTAATGTCACAGGTGGAAGTTAACGAGGTAACGGAAAATGGTACTGAGATTTCAGCTAGAGTTCGATGAGCTGGAACTATGATGTCATGAGCGGATTCGTTCTTGAGAAGAATGGGGATTTTGGCGGAGGTCTGAGATGAACATGCCATGACATAGCTACAGAATGTCAAGCCACCTGGTAGTCTTGTATCAGTGGAGGGTTCTACTAGTAAGGGTGTGCCCTGAACAGTAGGGACACGTCTTGCACGACCATTAACAGCCATTTTCTTTCCAGCCGGAATGACTATTGCTTATTTAGATTGGAGCTTCACTCTGCACACGTGACCATTTTGTTGTGTCTTATTTAAGTAGATGCTCTGCAAATGCCTGACAACTGAGGCATATTCACAGTCTGGGGAAATTTCAGTGTTTTCATTGAAACCTTCATACAGGATGTCAAGTGTGTTTGTGCCAACAAGAACTGGAACGTCTACAGCTGTTCCAAGATCGGGAACAACAAGTGCTAGGGTTGTTACCACTTTCGGCTCCCCTACAAAGTGGTTTGGAAAGCTTATGTCGACTTCAGTATAGCCAAGGTAAGGTAGAAGTTGGCCTGCTGCTCCTTCTATGTGTAAGAGATCCTCTATGGGAATGATGGGATGAGATGGTAAGTGAGTTTCATGAAAAGATTTGGTAATGGTTGTGACTTGTGAGCCTCCATCCATGAGACAGTCTTGCTGCACTCCGCCAACTGTGACTTTGGCTACATGTCTTGTTCCCACTAATCTTGTGAGCTGGTGACTCGCAGCCGAGGCATGTTGACCTTTGGCTACACACTTCAAATTTGACCTGGGACTCTTTTTGGTGTTTTTGGTTCCGGTATGTCCCACTACTGGAACCTGGTCTGGTTTAAAGACTGCTTTGCATTCCATTCGTCCTGCTTGACTTTGAGTTCTGCATATTTTTGGTCAACAAGGGCTTTGTTTATGGGGTTGTTACAGTTTCTGGCAATGTGGCCATCTTCGCCACACTTAAAACAAAACCAGGCTTTTGGTTGGGGTCTTGAAGTGGGAGTGTTTTGTGGCATGACCTGATGAACCTGTGCTTCAACCACTGGTGTTGGTGAGTTATTTGACAATACAGAAGTTTTTGGCTCACGTTTCTTCTGTTTGTATTTCTTGCTGTTGAGCTGCATTTGTAATTGAGCTGCTTGGTTTCTCAGGCTTTCAGTTTCAGAGATATATGACTGCAGTAAGCTGGCATTTGAATCACAGGGAGAAGTGTCGGGCACAGATTGAATGTTACAAACGACTTGGTCTTGGTGGAGCTAAAATGACGCTGCATTTTATCATTCTTTGATGTTCGCCTGTCCTCTTCAGTACGAACCTGCAGTAACAGCTCTGCAAAGTTAGGAGGTTGTCGGCTCTCGGGCCCGGCCGGAGCCGGAAGGTTGGCCGCAGCGTCACCTGTTCAACACCTGTTGGCAGGCTGATGCACCAGGTCCACCTTCGGCGTTGAGAGTTGGAGGAAAGAGCAGGCCAGAACAAAAACAGGCTCCTCCAAAGTCAAGCTGACCAACAAAAGCGGCTTTATTGGCAAAAGCGCACTGAGACCATTCAATTTGCGCAAATGGAAAGAATCTGACATGATCTCAGGAAAGGCAACAGTTTATGAAGCATCATTTATGGTACAACCTCTTTTTCCTGATACGCTGTCAAACTTGCCTGCCCACTTCACGCTTAGATCTCATTGGTAAAGTAAAGTCTCGGCCAAACCCACTTGTTATGAGATGCAGTTTACTGAATGCTAATAGTATCTGCTTTCGACCACGAGGGGTTAGTGCTAGCTCAGTTTTGTGACTTCTACTGGTATCCAATTGTCATAAAGTGGTCAGCAGATTATGCGTCTTCCCCCCCATTCCTGAGACCAGAACTATTAATGGGTTTTTACTGGTATCAAAAGAACTTATTCATACATAAAAAATAAGGTAACCTACCATTTACATTGTATGATCTAGTGAATTAACTAAAACTAGCCTTTTGCAGACATCAAAGTAGTGAAATCCTTGCTCTGGGCATCTTCCCAACAGCTGGCAGTTGTAAACCTTCAGGATGTCACTTCGTTAATTAGCTCTAAGCGTGAAGGAGCAGTTTCCCAACAGTTGGCAGTAGTAAACTTTCAGGTTTTGACACCTTTACCGTTTTTTACATAGAGACGCCTGGGCAGCTATGGAGCGCCTTACACTGGTTCTAAATGATTGAACATATGTGGATTCTTGTGTTTTTCAGCCGGCGCCTTGGAGTTACAAAATTAAGTAAAATAAATGATTATAGGATAACAAATACATGATTCCCTTTGTGACAAGACAGGATACACACTGGCATTTAATTTCCAGAAGCTATTTAAACTTAAGTAGCAATCATAGAGTTGTTTAGCATAAAAGGGGTTTCACTTGAACATTTGGCCTACAATAGGTAAATGGTTCAAGAGACAGCACCAAAAATCAGATCCCACATTCCCCCCTTCATGATGTGAATACATCATGAACAAAGTAGAGAAAGATGACAAGGAGCACAACTTAGTTGTTCATGAAATCACAACACAGACACCAGCATACACATTCTGAGTTATCGGCACCGCTAACACCAACCATACAGCGTAAATTACTACATACAGCGACACTTGCAATCCTCCACATCAACTCCAGTGTTGTGAGTAAAACTCTGCAAGCGACCAATATTGAACCCGAACAGATCGAGTGTGCACTTTTCGGAGGGGGCAGGCACCTTCTAGAGTGCGGGGGAACTTGAAAGCGTCTCGGCTTGAGCCTTAACACCCGTGGGACTGGCTACATGTCAACCTGCGTAAGAGCATGCAGCTTTAAACTAATGAAAGACCTACTAGACACCTACAGCCCCGTGTCATGTAGTCAATAACCAAGCAAATAGGCAATAACACTCGCTATTACATTACAAGTAACAGATTTTAGCACATCAATATCAAAAAATAAGGCTAGGGGAAATTATTGTATGCCATTAGCTATACCCGCCGACTGGCGGCCAAAGGGACAGATTAAAATAATATGGATTTAAAAGGCAAAATTAAAAATAGCATAGATATAAAGAGTTACATAAAGTCGTGTTAAAATTAAAAATAGTGTAGAATTAAAGGGCTAAGTAAAAAATCACATGGATCTAAAGGGCTAACTTAACATAGTGTGGATTTTTTATTTTTTTTCCACAAGCTGAAATCTCAAAGCACAAAAAACAATAAAATGGCACAATGTAAAATCACATCAAAGACAAGGTTATATGTATAACATGCTAAGATAAATGCTGAGCACGTAACATGCTAACAGTACTCAAAATTTGCTATGCGATATAATGTCCAGGAAGAGGAGGGGAGAGGGAGGCTTTCAGAAGGTTGACAGTTCAGGAGAAAATATGAGCGGTGTATGTATGGATTCAGAGAGTGCATAGGCTGAGAGAGTGGGGCTAATGATGGGTGGGGGTGAAAATGTTTGCAATGGTCCGGGGGACGATATGAGTGGAAGGAGGGGTGTAAATGCAAAAGAGAAATAGAGAGGGTCAGGGGTGACGAGAGTCCGTGTGTGCGTGTGAATGCGTGGGGCGACAAGTGTCTGTAAGCGAACAAAGGGCTCTGTGCCCTTCATGAGTGAGCCAGATGGATAGTGTGTGGATCAGCAACGTCCATCCGATCATGATTTTCACACTGCGTGGGGATTATTAAGCCCCATCAAAACAGCGATAATGCAAGATGTGATGGAAGGATTTCCCACTGCCCTGGGGATTATTATGCCCCAGTTAGAACAGTGACTGCAAAGGTGTTGTCATGATGTCCAGCTGTCCTCTGGACAGCACATCTGTATTGAAGAGGTGAACCAGAGTC
This sequence comes from Festucalex cinctus, assembly GCF_051991245.1. Classification (NCBI taxonomy): domain Eukaryota; kingdom Metazoa; phylum Chordata; class Actinopteri; order Syngnathiformes; family Syngnathidae; genus Festucalex; species Festucalex cinctus. The sequence goes on from NC_135411.1 coordinate 67,406,935, forward strand.
GCAGGGGCGGTGCAGGTGTCGGCAGGGGACCGAAAATGTCAACCCAGATCCTCTCTTGGTTGACAGGACAGGTGGTCAGAAGTGAGGCTTCTCCAGGCTAAGGGTTCGGCTGTGCGGTGGGCCTTGCAGCTAGGCCACGCTGCCTGGCTAGATTACGCTGAAAGGCAGCTCTCTGTCTGGCACGGGCTTTCATGATGCCAGCGCGCCACACTTGGTACAGCTCCTTGGTGTCATCTGGAATCCGGCTGCACAGGATCCTGAACTCGAGGCGGGAGATGTCAGCCAGCTGTTCCATCGCAAGGGACGTGCAGTTGTAGCCTTGTTGTCCCAAGCTTGGGAAGCATGAGCCATGGGGCATCCTTAATTTATGCCGCTTCCAAGAATGGCGGCAAGGAGCCAAATGAGGCGGGTCCTCATCTGGCCTCGGGTGTGAGGCTGACGCAGGATGAGCACCCTCTCGCACCCCTGCTGATCCCGGTTGCGGGGGAGGGTTGGAGGCTGCATAAGATGAGGATCCACTGGGAGAGGTCAACAGGTGGATGAGTCTGGTGGGAGCCTGAGGGGACCACATGCTGGGCCTAGCAACATCAGCTGGCAGGCCTGACGGCTGTGGCCTTGGCGCAGGTGATGGCCTTCCAGACGGCGGGCCCCAAGGCTGTGATCCTGGCCGTGGAGTTGGTCGCCTTTGTGGGTTAGCTGGTGAGTCAGGAGATGATGGGTCCGAAGGCGTCCGCAGCCGCAGACGGATTGGCTGCAGTACTGGGGAAGGCCTGGATGGGTTCGATGGTGGTTCCCCCAGCAGCATTGGAGGACCTGCCGGTTGGAGTGTGTTGTAACTCCCCCTTCCAGCCAGTTCATCACTCAGGCGCGGCCACCAGTTCCCGGGAGTCTCCCCCATCTCCTTCTTCCTGCTGAGGTGAGGGGGATATAAAGGAGAAACGCATCTGCCACCGGCACTTCCCTTTTTCCTGCCGCGCCACGCAGTATTGGTCAATTTTTTGCAGGTATCTAGTCACAAGAAGACGTTTATCACTCATAGTGTCCGCAACTAGTTTTCTCCGTGTAGAAAACAAAGTATATCCATTTAGCTTAATTGTTATCACTTCTATCAGGGCCCTAGTATTCAAAGTTTTATATTGGTCCTGACTGAAAACGTCATACACGTAGTGAACAGGGAATAGGTCAGTGAAAATTACCATTCCCCCCTTTAAAACATAAACATGTTTTAACCACTTCCAGGGGTAAATAACAACCTCTCTAACCTCAACATGAAGGGGGCGAGCCTATATAGTGACAGGGGGTAAATACTACTTTATTACTTTGGGCACACCGGGTAGTAGAACGACAAAAAGGGATGGGGCCGAGGGGTAAATCATTCAATATATCCTGTAAACCAAATTTAAGTTTTTTATTTATCTTATGAGTCATTCCCCAAGTAGCGATATCAGTTAAGATATTTGGCTGACATATCTTCATAAACAGAGTCGCAAGGGAAAGAGGAAATGGCAGTAGGCAAATGCATGTTGGCATCGTGATAATCAACCACCACTGGAAACTGAGTTACAGCAGCAATAGACCTCTTAACTAACACTTTGATCAGGGGCAATATACAACAGGCGGTAATTAACACTCGCAAGAGCAGCAGGCCCAGCACAGAGGCAATGACGGACAGAACCTTCTTGAAAGACATGCTCTCAAACCATTTGGCGAGTGTGTCCAGCCACTCAGTTTTAGTATTCCAATTTGAACTATGGACATGCTTATTTTTTAGCGTAATCAATTGTTGTAAGACAAATGTGAGGTTTCCATTGTCACCTGTATGTGTAGGCACAACGACACAACATTCGTCATCACCGATCATAGAACATACACCATTATCTGCAGCTAACATGGTATCCAACACGAGTCTATTTTGCAAGGTCATTAAAGTAGTAGCATGCAGCTGTTCATGAATATTTTCAAGAGCCATCACTGTCCAGTTAATAAAACGTTGCTGGTTATACCACAAGTAATTAATCCATCTACTATTACGAGCAATATATTGTGAATTAATAATTGGACCAATATGCGGAATCCAGCCAGTGCCCTGGCCGGACTGAATCCAATCCTCAGAAATAGCAGAATGCTCATCCGGGACCCCTATTGGCTGTTGGTCCCAAGAAATATAGACGGAATCGGGCTCGGTGAGTGCGGTTGGCCGCAAAACAGACCTCTTTCCAGCTTTTCTAGTGGTAGCCATCACTGTCAACTGCCCAGTCACCATGACAGGTGCACACAACCCTCTCCAGTGGGCGGGGATTACAGCCCTAACTTGATTATCATTATCACACAGCCAAAAGATGTCAGCAAGTGGGGTACTGGAAGCATCACCTGCAATAACAGGGATGACCCTGTGGGTTCCAGAAGAGCCATTCTGGAGGACCTGCGCGCACTGCAGTGGGGACAGGGCTGTTGTGTTAACTAAATTTATGACTGACCAAAGCCGACGACCACCCAGGATGACACTAGTCAGGGTGTGAGTTTTTTGTAGATATCCATCCATCGAACGGCCAGCTGTCTTTATCCACATATTTTTATACTTTAGCCCAAAAGCAACACAGACCGGGTGCACAATATTTCGGTCAATACGCGACATGGGTGGGACAGCTAAAGACATATTTTTAGACAAAACTCGCCGGCAATGGAACTTATCTGTGACACACTCAGGGTAAATACCTGATGCTAACCATAGCGCACAAGTCGTAAAACATAAACCGACACCACAATCATTCTCCCTTAACTCTGGCAGGGGCCGCACAGTGGGCAAGCGCTTACGATTATAACATGTTATACAGGAGCGTTTACTTATTTGTCTGGCTGAATAGGCCATCCATTGATAAAACAGGTTACTATCCTGACCCAAAATTTTAACAGAATGATCATCATTAGCAATATCATTATCATTAGGCAGGTTAACAGCACGTCGGGAGCGAGTGTGTGCCACGCGCATCAGTGTTAAAGCTTGATCTATAGTCATAGTCACGCCTGTATAACCAGTAGTCGGGAGACAGTGGGTGACATTGCACATGAGCGTGACTGAACCATAAACGTGACATTGTCTAGTCAGTGCCTCCATCGCAAATCTGTCATGGGTCAGTCCTACAGTCAGAGTATAGCGGCTAGAGGGAGTATTCACATATGTCAGGTCAATGTCAGAGTCGTTGTCCCAGGCCCCCTGTGCTGCAACTACAAGTCCTGCAGCTAGGGCACATTGGTGAAGTCGCACTTCCCTATCCTTGATACTCTGCACTAAACTAAAGGTAAAATACGTCAGGGGCGGCAGGGCTATCAGCCAGATCAGCAAGGTCAGGCTGATATTCTTGCAGTTCACGGAGGAGGTCAAGGTCAATGGTCGAGAAAGGGACACAGTCACTCCGACTCGGCTCAGCCTGGCCGGGTTCCGCCTGACCGGTCTGGGTGGAGGAAGGGCCGGCTCCTCCATCATCAGCTGATCCGACCCCAATGTCCCCTCCAACTGATGCTTCTCCACCCATTCCTGTGGTGGGGGGTGGGAGAGCTGCACTTCCTCCCCCCTCGGGGGAATCATCACCTCCGGCAGCACCCAGACTAGGCTGCTCATTGTCAGATGATGCCAACTCGCTTGCGCAGCTAGGGTTCAGTGGTGAAGGTAGCGAGTCACTACTAGGTGATGACGAGTCGCCTCCCCGCGCTCGTCTTCCGGACCGTCTAGGAGCGCACTGCACAGAGGGTTCCCAAGCTGCTGCGGGCGTCCGAGACCTGGCTCCTCCCTGCGGGGTGGCATGGTCACCCCTGGCCAGGCCTGGTTGCGTTTCAGCAGGCCCTTCGGGATGCGGTGCAGGACAGCAGTGGTTGAGGTGGAACCAGACTGATTTACCTTGGACTTTGACAGAAGTTGGAGTTGACAAGATGACCTTGAAAGGACCTTCACGTCGAGCCTCGTTCCACCTGCGCTTGAACGTCTTCACGTACACCCAATCACCGGGTACCACACGCTGTAGGTCAGGCTGGAGTTCAGCCCGTCGGTCCTCTGCGGTCTCGATTACCTGTCGAGAGATAGCCTGTGTATTTGGGTTAAGTGGTGCAGGTAGGAAGTCAATTCCATTTCACATTGTTCCAATGGGGGTCCTTCATACGGGCCCCTCAAAAAGGGTACAGGCATGCGTCGGCCAGTTAGCATTTCGTGCGGGGATAAATGGGTCGTGCGGTTAGACTGTGATCTCATTGACATGAGAGCTAGCGGTAAGGCATCCATCCAATTCAACTTACCATTGCTGCTTGCTCTAATTTTGGCTAATTTGGCTTTCAAGGTACCGTTAGCACGTTCTACCACACCTTGAGACTGGGGGTAGTAGACACATCCAAATTTGTGTTTTTTCCCAAGCTTTTTCATGCTAATTTTCACAATGTTGGCAACAAATGCTGGACCATTATCCGAGCTGATCAGGTCAAGGATGCCAAATCTGGGGAACACCTCCCTGCACAAGAATTTAGCAGCAGAACTGGCATCAGGACACTTCGTGGGGACAGCCTCAATCCACCTACTAAACCTGTCGATCACCACCAGAACATATCTGTATCCCCTCACCCGTTCAATCATGTCGATATGGTCCATCATGAGATGCCGAAACGGTCCTTCTGGTATAGGTATGTGGCCCAGTGGTGCTGAAAAGGATTTCCTCACATTGTGCTGTGCACACACAATGCACTCGTGTAAAGTCCGATCCACCATGGCTGCCAGGAAAGGGGTCCACCAAACCGCTTTTAGCTTGCGCAACACTTCACCCCGATGACAATGATCTTGGCCATGGGCAGCCAAAATTGCTGTTTTCACCAATGACAGGGGCAACACAAAATGTCCCTCCGGGCTGCGCCACAGGTCTTTCTGATGGCCATCTGTCAAACACTTGGAAGCCCCCCTCTTCTTCCAAACACTCTTTTCATACACAGACGCCGCATCCTGGGTCTCAATTAGGGAGACCAATGTAGTCAGAGGCTCACAGTCACCCGTGTAGCGATAATTGGGTCGTCTTTTGGACGAATTAATAATCTGGACGTTACAGAGGTAAATTGTATTTACCTCGATAACCTGTGGGGCACCACGTTGTTTTTGCTTTGGGTTAACAGGAGCAAACAACGACCAAAATCCTTCTTTCATCAGTCATTGATAATCTAAAGTCGCCACACTCGATATTCAGTGGTTCGTTGTACTAACAAAAGAATAATAATCCACTCGGAAACACAGATGACTTAGGCGAAATAAAGTTTCTAAACATGCATTTATTCACGATTGCTACACTACAGAATCAAAACACTGCCTATCTAAATATTCTACCGTCAGAAGAAAAGAAACAAAATAAAGCGAATGAAAATAAGGAAGGAATGCAAATGAATGAGGAAACAAGGGAAAAGAGAAATTTGACCTGCCAGATCAGTGATATATTTCAAACGTAAGTTGCACGCAGTGGATACGCCGAGCTAGGAATCAAGCGCACTTACGAGAATGGGAGTTGCGTCGAACGAGCAGAAAGGTCTTCAAAAAAAAGGGGGAAAAATAGTCAATGTTCGTTGAAAAAGGCAAGAAAAAATAAAAAAGAAGGGGGTTATTCCACAGGTGGGCAAGGGAGCCACTCAGAGGCCTGACGTAGTTGCGCTGGCTCGTCCCTTGATTGGTCGGCGATTCGGCGAGGTTGGTACTCGGCGAGATTGGTTCTGCCGGACAGCTGCCCGATTCCGGGTGTTGCAACTCGGTCCGGAAGGCCAGCCGTTGGAGGTGAGCTGGCACCGCGGCGGGGCGCCACCGAGTAGCAGGTGATCAGAGTGGTGAGAGAGGCGTCCACGATGGGCGTGGCCTCCGAGAGTAACGACAGGTTCATGAATTCCGATGAAGGTTGAAAGAAAGCGGAGCGAGCATTCAAGACCTGGTTAGCTCGTGCCACCAAGCGAACCGGGATGTTGATCGTGGTCGCCGGAGCGATCACTTCATCCTCGTTCAAGACTTCGCAAGCATCTGGGATGGTCTGCCCCGATGGTCTGGGATGTTTGGAAGACTGGGAACACAAGCTAGAGGTTCCGAGTTGGTGAGGGACCACAGCACGTTGTTGATGGTGTCCACCTGGACGGCAAGACGAACAAGCAAATCTGCACCCACGAAGGGGGTGTGAGGCGCGTCCGGGACAACCAAGAAGTAGTGGGTCAGTGAGTGCTGCTTCCACTGAAGGTTTAAGGCGCACACGCCCACTGCAGTTATTGTAAGAGGAGGTTCCGTGTTCAATGGAAACCGGCAAGACTTGGAGACGAAAAGCATGTTCGGGTCGAGATCTCGCAAGTTGTCAGCGAATGCTGCAGAAATGGCTGATTTGTCAGCCCACAAGGCGAGGACAGCGTCAAGAACAGGTGCACCTTGCACGTGGACACCTCCGATGATGCGCGGGGCGTACCCTGCATCAGGTGGTGGTGGGTCAAGGTCACAAAGGAAGGTGTCATGGCTCTCAGCTGGTCCTTTGTCGGGGACGCGAGGGGTCCTGCCTTGGACTGTGTCGTGTCCCAGCTCCCTGTGGGGGCGTCTGCTTCCCCGTGGGGTGGCTGCGCCCGAGTCACAGTGCAGAGCTGAGCCTGGTCAGGGCCCGAAGGAAATGTCGGCAGGGCCTGCCGCACCTGGGCCCAAATCTGGAGTCTCTGGTAGTCTATGATGGGTTGGAAGCGGAACAACAGGTCTTGACCAATAAGAAGGGGGACTGACTCAATGGGTCCCACATAGACTGGATGGATGAATTCCATGGGGCCAATAGACCAGTGTACCATCGCGACAGATTCCAGCTTTGTGTTAGTAGGTGAGAAGGCGCTAACGGTGAGTGGGCACCGCCGTAGGCGGAGCGGTCGACTGTTAGCTTGTGACGCGGCACGGAGTCGTTCGAACACCGTGTTGGACATCACCGTGATGTCTGCGGCGGGATCTACAAGGGGTTCGTAGGTTAGAGCTCGCTCCAGGGTGACGCTCAGATAGAATTTACGAGCTATCCCCCTGGTGGTGAGATCACCTAAAAGCTGTTGGAACGGTCTCACGTCATCGGTTGATCGCGATACATGCGGGTCTGCTGTATTTGGATCAGCCTGCAGTACCAATATTGTTGAGTCAGAAGGCAGTTTAGTAGGTGTCTGAGTGTCGGCTACTGGAGGCCCCTCTGGTGACCTCTGCTGGTGGGTCACTTCAGTGGGCATCCGGCCGTCGGTTAGTCATAAAGGCGGGTCTTTTGACAATTTCAGGAGTGCCTTCAATATGCCGTTGGCAACTGCGTTGTGGTCGGTCTCGGAGTCGACTTGGCGGTTCCGGGACTCGCGGCAGGAATCGGTTGCTGGCGCGCGATCAACTTTATCACGTTTTGGATGATAGCACGAATCGGGCTTACCTTTAGCAAATTTGGAGCGCCGGCGGTCGTCAGCTTGCTTTTCTCCGTCCGATTTCTCGTCACGCGAGTAGTCGGTTTTGGAGCGCGGTTTCCGGTTTCGCGGGACTGTTTTGACTTTTTTGATTTAGTCTGGTCTTCCCTCGGAGCAAAAGAGCAAGCTCCCTCCAGCTCTGAAGGAGGACCCACGTCCACTTTATAAATTCCTGCGTCGCCTACCTTGGGGGCGGATAATTTTAGCTTTGCATAGCCCCTAGCTGCTAAGTCACGTAGCTGCGAGCTATTCAGTGTCTCAGGACACAAAGCCAGTCCCAAGTAGTGGTTAAGGTTTTGTTGGAGGTTTCGGACAAACAACGTTTTAAAACCAGGATCTTCCTCCATGTTGGGCTCGTTACGAGTCCCAAAATAGGCATCGCGAAGACGACTGTAGAAAGCCTGAGGAGCCTCCTGCTTTCCCTGTTTGACAAACATGGCGACTTCCATGCCCGACAACCCAGGAGAACCGTCAAACTCGCGTGAGATGGCTTGGTGCAGTGCCAAGGGGTCAGACAACACATCAGCGGGCTGCCGTTCCAGCAGTCTGTTGACTGCTCGGCTGGACGTCATTTTGATCAAGTACAACTTATCTTCCACGGTTGCCATTGGGAACCGCTGGAGATGATAGTTGATGTCTTTCAAGTACTCTGTTGTGTTGTGGGACCCCCCTGGTTTCGGTTCGAATTTGGTTATATTTCGAGCCAGCTTGTCCAAATCTTTCCAGGCCACGCCCATTTGTCCCTCCAACGGGGGAGTCGACATGGGTCCACGTTGGAAACTGTCATCACCTGATGGCCCGAAAGCGTGTGGGGAGGCGGCCATTGGAGGTGCCAGGCCTAAAGCGGCGGTGGTCACTGGCGGCGTCCTCCAGGCGGTTCCGGACTCAGGTGGCAGTTTGAGCTGTGGTGCTGTGGCTCTGGGATCAGGAGGTCTGTGCGGGGGTGGAGCTTCCGGCCGGGAGGCTCCTCGGGAGACCTCATGCAACTGCTGCGCACGTTGCAACTCATGTTTAATATGAGCTAACTCTGTCTCATATTCCTGCTGGCATTGTCGGAGGCGGGTAACCTCGGCTTCAGTCAATGCTAATTTGGTTCGCAGGTCATATGAGCGGTCCACTTCGGCATTACGTTCCTTCCTAAAGGTTTCTACCTGAACTTGGAGGCGCTTCACTTCATCGGTTGACTGAGCTAGCGACGAACTCACCCGAAAGTAATTAGCTTCTGCTAGCCGAAGTTGGTCTTTTGACGGTCGTTCAGTCAAGTCAGTCACCTCTGCTTTTAGTTTGTGAATTTCATTTGCCGCGGATCTCAGCAGTTTTTCTTGCTCTCGATTTGTCTCTTCGGCGGACGCGAGAGCTTGGGTTAACTCACCAATCTTTTGATGGGAGTCGTCAGTGGAAGCAGACTCATCTGCATCACTGCCCAGATTTTCGGCTAGCGCCGCCTCTGCGCGGGCTTCTGCCTCATCCAGCTGCGCTTTAACGTCATCCAGCTGGGTCTCCATGACCTTCACTCGGTCGTGGGCGGCTTCAAGCTGTGCCGTGGCGTCACGGCTCTGCTGTCGTGCCATGTCAAGTTGGTGTTTCACTTGACAGTCCTCGGCATCGCTGAGCTTCAACTGAGCGGCAAGGTTCAAAGTCAGACATCCGAGCATTCGAATGAGTGATTTGTCTTTTAGGGCTTTTGTCTCAGCGTCGCTCATGAGTTGCGCGAGGTTATCATTTAGCGTATTGACATCCGCATCCCGAATAGACTCAGCGAATCCAGGTAAGAAGTCCTTGGTCAGCTTCTGCACCAGTTGAGCTAAGGTCTCTAAGCTCTCACAGGGGCTGGGAGTCTCTCGGGGTGCTGCCATATTGTCAATAGCTTTTAGACGATCAAACTTATACTAGCGTTTAATAGTTAGTTAATTAGCGTACGCAGTTAGCTAACTACCGCTATCAAGTATTATCGTCAACAATACACACTGGGTTCAAATTATCAAAAGGGAAATTGCCACAAAAGCAAAAGATTTGTAGTGGGCTATGCAACCCACAGCTTACACTATAGTTGTGAAAAATCAATTCCAGTTATCAAAACAAACAAAAACAAACAGCAACAAAAATAAAATAATAAATAGAGAAAAATAGGAAAAATAATAATACTAACTTCAACTTGATTCACTCAGCAAAGAATAGCTTAAATGAGGGACAGAGTAACTCTGAAATGTTACAGCGGTCAATCCCAAAAGCTAAATAAAAAAAAAATTCAAAAAAAAAATTCAAAAAAAAAAATTTTTTTTTTTTTTTTTTTTTTTGGGAAGTCGAGTTAAAAGTTGAAATTAAAATTAAATTAAATAAACAACAAAGCAAAAAAAAGGGGAAAATAAACTTAAAAGGGGTTAATAGTCTTAGTCAAATGACTGATTACAGTGTCAGTACAGTTTATGCAAATGTCTTGTGGACCGGGTTTGGGACACCAAAAATTGCAAAACTATACAGAAATATTAGAGCTGCCTCTCTAATAATAGCTCATTCGAACTCACACCTTCTTATTAACTAGACCCAACCGAAAAACAAAAACAAAAGAACAAACGAAAACAACAAAATTAAAAATAATGGATAAAAATGAGAAGAAAAACAAATAAAAGGGAAGGAAATAATAATAATAATACTAGTCTACCAAATCAACTAAACAAACACAAAACCCTAAATTAAGCAGAATGTTAAGTCGAGAATACAGCTAGTTAGCCTAGTATGAAACTGGATAAGAGGGAATATGAAAAAAAAGAGAAAAAAGAGAAAAACACAACAGTGTAAATAGTTCCTTTATATTAATTTGACCCAGCAGTATGTTTTGTTGATGCAACCGTAATTGCTCTCACGCTAAGCAGCGTAAAAGACTAGAATGCGGTGGCTATTACTATAATCGTTAAACGCAAGCAGTCAATTAAGCCTACAACTGCGTTTAATCGGACGTGGATAATTTTTTTATTATCCTTGCGTACTAACAGTGACGACAATCACTAAGTACAACACTCGACACGGAAAACAATTCAAAAAGCAATGTGAAGTGACATTGAATCAGAATTATCGCGGAGAAAGGAACACCGGCGTTAAAGCAGCAGTGGGGGGGGCATCAGTTGTCTATTGACAGTGGAGCAAGCTCGAGTGATCTGTGTCACTCCAAACACTGACTGACAGCTGACAGCTTGCAGGATTCACTCCCTTTCGGGGCGTCTGCAGGCGTGGCTCAAACTCGCCAACGAGAAGGGAGGGGGAGGTACTCAACCACGCCTCCACGAGCCACACAGCTCTTCACAAGGACTATGGCGCCACCTTGTGGAAATGCGTACACGGTACAGGTAAGCAGCTAACGTCTTAGCGCTCTGTTAATCCGCTCGCCACGAGCTGAAACTTTGAGTCGGCGGCTACAAAAGCTCAGTCACGACTCAAACTTCTCCCACAAGCTAGGTGTAGGAGGAACACGGGGAAAGTGACTCGGACGTCGTTTACGTTGCTCGCGGTTAGCTACTCCGAAGCACGTAACTCGAGTCGGGTCAAAGCGACGCACATCGGCTGTCACCTGACTTCCCACAATTTCCGGAAACACAACAACACAAAGACAAACAACTTCAAATTCAGCCAGCTGAAATCTAAAAGTTGCACAACTCGAGCTCTATCACGTACGTTTCCAAATACAAGCCACTATTTTCTCAAACGGTGACCGGCTCTTACCTATCTTCCAACAATCAATCCCGTTACTCTCGTTTACTTATTGCAAACCACTGCGGTGGTGACACACGCAATATGGCGGCTTAACAGACGCTCGATTCAAAGCTGAAGGGGAAAGTCAGTGCAGTTCTATGTAAGAAGAAATGTTTACCTTCTTACACAGAGACAAATGATTAGGTACACTACGTGAAATGTGTTTTACTTTTCACGTCCAAAGTCTTGTATTTTCGAGTGGATCTTCTTATGTTTTGTAGCCTCACACGGCCGGCACCATTATGTAGCGATAATTGGGTCGTCTTTTGGACGAATTAATAATCTGGACGTTACAGAGGTAAATTGTATTTACCTCGATAACCTGTGGAGCACCACGTTGTTTTTGCTTTGGGTTAACAGGAGCAAACAACGACCAAAATCCTTCTTTCATCAGTCATTGATAATCTAAAGTCGCCACACTCGATATTCAGTGGTTCGTTGTACTAACAAAAGAATAATAATCCACTCGGAAACACAGATGACTTAGGCGAAATAAAGTTTCTAAACATGCATTTATTCACGATTGCTACACTACAGAATCAAAACACTGCCTATCTAACTATTCTACCGTCAGAAGAAAAGAAACAAAATAAAGCGAATGAAAATAAGGAAGGAATGCAAATGAATGAGGAAACAAGGGAAAAGAGAAATTTGACCTGCCAGATCAGTGATATATTTCAAACGTAAGTTGCACGCAGTGGATACGCCGAGCTAGGAATCAAGCGCACTTACGAGAATGGGAGTTGCGTCGAACGAGCAGAAAGGTCTTCAAAAAAAAGGGGGAAAAATAGTCAATGTTCGTTGAAAAAGGCAAGAAAAAATAAAAAAGAAGGGGGTTATTCCACAGGTGGGCAAGGGAGCCACTCAGAGGCCTGACGTAGTTGCGCTGGCTCGTCCCTTGATTGGTCGGCGATTCGGCGAGGTTGGTACTCGGCGAGATTGGTTCTGCCGGACAGCTGCCCGATTCCGGGTGTTGCAACTCGGTCCGGAAGGCCAGCCGTTGGAGGTGAGCTGGCACCGCGGCGGGGCGCCACCGAGTAGCAGGTGATCAGAGTGGTGAGAGAGGCGTCCACGATGGGCGTGGCCTCCGAGAGTAACGACAGGTTCATGAATTCCGATGAAGGTTGAAAGAAAGCGGAGCGAGCATTCAAGACCTGGTTAGCTCGTGCCACCAAGCGAACCGGGATGTTGATCGTGGTCGCCGGAGCGATCACTTCATCCTCGTTCAAGACTTCGCAAGCATCTGGGATGGTCTGCCCCGATGGTCTGGGATGTTTGGAAGACTGGGAACACAAGCTAGAGGTTCCGAGTTGGTGAGGGACCACAGCACGTTGTTGATGGTGTCCACCTGGACGGCAAGACGAACAAGCAAATCTGCACCCACGAAGGGGGTGTGAGGCGCGTCCGGGACAACCAAGAAGTAGTGGGTCAGTGAGTGCTGCTTCCACTGAAGGTTTAAGGCGCACACGCCCACTGCAGTTATTGTAAGAGGAGGTTCCGTGTTCAATGGAAACCGGCAAGACTTGGAGACGAAAAGCATGTTCGGGTCGAGATCTCGCAAGTTGTCAGCGAATGCTGCAGAAATGGCTGATTTGTCAGCCCACAAGGCGAGGACAGCGTCAAGAACAGGTGCACCTTGCACGTGGACACCTCCGATGATGCGCGGGGCGTACCCTGCATCAGGTGGTGGTGGGTCAAGGTCACAAAGGAAGGTGTCATGGCTCTCAGCTGGTCCTTTGTCGGGGACGCGAGGGGTCCTGCCTTGGACTGTGTCGTGTCCCAGCTCCCTGTGGGGGCGTCTGCTTCCCCGTGGGGTGGCTGCGCCCGAGTCACAGTGCAGAGCTGAGCCTGGTCAGGGCCCGAAGGAAATGTCGGCAGGGCCTGCCGCACCTGGGCCCAAATCTGGAGTCTCTGGTAGTCTATGATGGGTTGGAAGCGGAACAACAGGTCTTGACCAATAAGAAGGGGGACTGACTCAATGGGTCCCACATAGACTGGATGGATGAATTCCATGGGGCCAATAGACCAGTGTACCATCGCGACAGATTCCAGCTTTGTGTTAGTAGGTGAGAAGGCGCTAACGGTGAGTGGGCACCGCCGTAGGCGGAGCGGTCGACTGTTAGCTTGTGACGCGGCACGGAGTCGTTCGAACACCGTGTTGGACATCACCGTGATGTCTGCGGCGGGATCTACAAGGGGTTCGTAGGTTAGAGCTCGCTCCAGGGTGACGCTCAGATAGAATTTACGAGCTATCCCCCTGGTGGTGAGATCACCTAAAAGCTGTTGGAACGGTCTCACGTCATCGGTTGATCGCGATACATGCGGGTCTGCTGTATTTGGATCAGCCTGCAGTACCAATATTGTTGAGTCAGAAGGCAGTTTAGTAGGTGTCTGAGTGTCGGCTACTGGAGGCCCCTCTGGTGACCTCTGCTGGTGGGTCACTTCAGTGGGCATCCGGCCGTCGGTTAGTCATAAAGGCGGGTCTTTTGACAATTTCAGGAGTGCCTTCAATATGCCGTTGGCAACTGCGTTGTGGTCGGTCTCGGAGTCGACTTGGCGGTTCCGGGACTCGCGGCAGGAATCGGTTGCTGGCGCGCGATCAACTTTATCACGTTTTGGATGATAGCACGAATCGGGCTTACCTTTAGCAAATTTGGAGCGCCGGCGGTCGTCAGCTTGCTTTTCTCCGTCCGATTTCTCGTCACGCGAGTAGTCGGTTTTGGAGCGCGGTTTCCGGTTTCGCGGGACTGTTTTGACTTTTTTGATTTAGTCTGGTCTTCCCTCGGAGCAAAAGAGCAAGCTCCCTCCAGCTCTGAAGGAGGACCCACGTCCACTTTATAAATTCCTGCGTCGCCTACCTTGGGGGCGGATAATTTTAGCTTTGCATAGCCCCTAGCTGCTAAGTCACGTAGCTGCGAGCTATTCAGTGTCTCAGGACACAAAGCCAGTCCCAAGTAGTGGTTAAGGTTTTGTTGGAGGTTTCGGACAAACAACGTTTTAAAACCAGGATCTTCCTCCATGTTGGGCTCGTTACGAGTCCCAAAATAGGCATCGCGAAGACGACTGTAGAAAGCCTGAGGAGCCTCCTGCTTTCCCTGTTTGACAAACATGGCGACTTCCATGCCCGACAACCCAGGAGAACCGTCAAACTCGCGTGAGATGGCTTGGTGCAGTGCCAAGGGGTCAGACAACACATCAGCGGGCTGCCGTTCCAGCAGTCTGTTGACTGCTCGGCTGGACGTCATTTTGATCAAGTACAACTTATCTTCCACGGTTGCCATTGGGAACCGCTGGAGATGATAGTTGATGTCTTTCAAGTACTCTGTTGTGTTGTGGGACCCCCCTGGTTTCGGTTCGAATTTGGTTATATTTCGAGCCAGCTTGTCCAAATCTTTCCAGGCCACGCCCATTTGTCCCTCCAACGGGGGAGTCGACATGGGTCCACGTTGGAAACTGTCATCACCTGATGGCCCGAAAGCGTGTGGGGAGGCGGCCATTGGAGGTGCCAGGCCTAAAGCGGCGGTGGTCACTGGCGGCGTCCTCCAGGCGGTTCCGGACTCAGGTGGCAGTTTGAGCTGTGGTGCTGTGGCTCTGGGATCAGGAGGTCTGTGCGGGGGTGGAGCTTCCGGCCGGGAGGCTCCTCGGGAGACCTCATGCAACTGCTGCGCACGTTGCAACTCATGTTTAATATGAGCTAACTCTGTCTCATATTCCTGCTGGCATTGTCGGAGGCGGGTAACCTCGGCTTCAGTCAATGCTAATTTGGTTCGCAGGTCATATGAGCGGTCCACTTCGGCATTACGTTCCTTCCTAAAGGTTTCTACCTGAACTTGGAGGCGCTTCACTTCATCGGTTGACTGAGCTAGCGACGAACTCACCCGAAAGTAATTAGCTTCTGCTAGCCGAAGTTGGTCTTTTGACGGTCGTTCAGTCAAGTCAGTCACCTCTGCTTTTAGTTTGTGAATTTCATTTGCCGCGGATCTCAGCAGTTTTTCTTGCTCTCGATTTGTCTCTTCGGCGGACGCGAGAGCTTGGGTTAACTCACCAATCTTTTGATGGGAGTCGTCAGTGGAAGCAGACTCATCTGCATCACTGCCCAGATTTTCGGCTAGCGCCGCCTCTGCGCGGGCTTCTGCCTCATCCAGCTGCGCTTTAACGTCATCCAGCTGGGTCTCCATGACCTTCACTCGGTCGTGGGCGGCTTCAAGCTGTGCCGTGGCGTCACGGCTCTGCTGTCGTGCCATGTCAAGTTGGTGTTTCACTTGACAGTCCTCGGCATCGCTGAGCTTCAACTGAGCGGCAAGGTTCAAAGTCAGACATCCGAGCATTCGAATGAGTGATTTGTCTTTTAGGGCTTTTGTCTCAGCGTCGCTCATGAGTTGCGCGAGGTTATCATTTAGCGTATTGACATCCGCATCCCGAATAGACTCAGCGAATCCAGGTAAGAAGTCCTTGGTCAGCTTCTGCACCAGTTGAGCTAAGGTCTCTAAGCTCTCACAGGGGCTGGGAGTCTCTCGGGGTGCTGCCATATTGTCAATAGCTTTTAGACGATCAAACTTATACTAGCGTTTAATAGTTAGTTAATTAGCGTACGCAGTTAGCTAACTACCGCTATCAAGTATTATCGTCAACAATACACACTGGGTTCAAATTATCAAAAGGGAAATTGCCACAAAAGCAAAAGATTTGTAGTGGGCTATGCAACCCACAGCTTACACTATAGTTGTGAAAAATCAATTCCAGTTATCAAAACAAACAAAAACAAACAGCAACAAAAATAAAATAATAAATAGAGAAAAATAGGAAAAATAATAATACTAACTTCAACTTGATTCACTCAGCAAAGAATAGCTTAAATGAGGGACAGAGTAACTCTGAAATGTTACAGCGGTCAATCCCAAAAGCTAAATAAAAAAAAAATTCAAAAAAAAAATTCAAAAAAAAAAATTTTTTTTTTTTTTTTTTTTTTTGGGAAGTCGAGTTAAAAGTTGAAATTAAAATTAAATTAAATAAACAACAAAGCAAAAAAAAGGGGAAAATAAACTTAAAAGGGGTTAATAGTCTTAGTCAAATGACTGATTACAGTGTCAGTACAGTTTATGCAAATGTCTTGTGGACCGGGTTTGGGACACCAAAAATTGCAAAACTATACAGAAATATTAGAGCTGCCTCTCTAATAATAGCTCATTCGAACTCACACCTTCTTATTAACTAGACCCAACCGAAAAACAAAAACAAAAGAACAAACGAAAACAACAAAATTAAAAATAATGGATAAAAATGAGAAGAAAAACAAATAAAAGGGAAGGAAATAATAATAATAATACTAGTCTACCAAATCAACTAAACAAACACAAAACCCTAAATTAAGCAGAATGTTAAGTCGAGAATACAGCTAGTTAGCCTAGTATGAAACTGGATAAGAGGGAATATGAAAAAAAAGAGAAAAAAGAGAAAAACACAACAGTGTAAATAGTTCCTTTATATTAATTTGACCCAGCAGTATGTTTTGTTGATGCAACCGTAATTGCTCTCACGCTAAGCAGCGTAAAAGACTAGAATGCGGTGGCTATTACTATAATCGTTAAACGCAAGCAGTCAATTAAGCCTACAACTGCGTTTAATCGGACGTGGATAATTTTTTTATTATCCTTGCGTACTAACAGTGACGACAATCACTAAGTACAACACTCGACACGGAAAACAATTCAAAAAGCAATGTGAAGTGACATTGAATCAGAATTATCGCGGAGAAAGGAACACCGGCGTTAAAGCAGCAGTGGGGGGGGCATCAGTTGTCTATTGACAGTGGAGCAAGCTCGAGTGATCTGTGTCACTCCAAACACTGACTGACAGCTGACAGCTTGCAGGATTCACTCCCTTTCGGGGCGTCTGCAGGCGTGGCTCAAACTCGCCAACGAGAAGGGAGGGGGAGGTACTCAACCACGCCTCCACGAGCCACACAGCTCTTCACAAGGACTATGGCGCCACCTTGTGGAAATGCGTACACGGTACAGGTAAGCAGCTAACGTCTTAGCGCTCTGTTAATCCGCTCGCCACGAGCTGAAACTTTGAGTCGGCGGCTACAAAAGCTCAGTCACGACTCAAACTTCTCCCACAAGCTAGGTGTAGGAGGAACACGGGGAAAGTGACTCGGACGTCGTTTACGTTGCTCGCGGTTAGCTACTCCGAAGCACGTAACTCGAGTCGGGTCAAAGCGACGCACATCGGCTGTCACCTGACTTCCCACAATTTCCGGAAACACAACAACACAAAGACAAACAACTTCAAATTCAGCCAGCTGAAATCTAAAAGTTGCACAACTCGAGCTCTATCACGTACGTTTCCAAATACAAGCCACTATTTTCTCAAACGGTGACCGGCTCTTACCTATCTTCCAACAATCAATCCCGTTACTCTCGTTTACTTATTGCAAACCACTGCGGTGGTGACACACGCAATATGGCGGCTTAACAGACGCTCGATTCAAAGCTGAAGGGGAAAGTCAGTGCAGTTCTATGTAAGAAGAAATGTTTACCTTCTTACACAGAGACAAATGATTAGGTACACTACGTGAAATGTGTTTTACTTTTCACGTCCAAAGTCTTGTATTTTCGAGTGGATCTTCTTATGTTTTGTAGCCTCACACGGCCGGCACCATTATGTAGCGATAATTGGGTCGTCTTTTGGACGAATTAATAATCTGGACGTTACAGAGGTAAATTGTATTTACCTCGATAACCTCTGGGGCACCACGTTGTTTTTGCTTTGGGTTAACAGGAGCAAACAACGACCAAAATCCTTCTTTCATCAGTCATTGATAATCTAAAGTCGCCACACTCGATATTCAGTGGTTCATTGTACTAACAAAAGAATAATAATCCACTCGGAAACACAGGTGACTTAGGCGAAATAAAGTTTCTAAACATGCATTTATTCACGATTGCTACACTACAGAATCAAAACACTGCCTATCTAACTATTCTACCGTCAGAAGAAAAGAAACAAAATAAAGCGAATGAAAATAAGGAAGGAATGCAAATGAATGAGGAAACAAGGGAAAATTGAAATTTGACCTGCCAGATCTATGATATGTTTCAAACGTAAGTTGCACGCAGTGGATACGCCGAGCTAGGAATCAAGCGCACTTACGAGAATGGGAGTTGCGTCGAACGAGCAGCAAGGTCTTCAAAAAAAAGGGGGAAAAATAGTCAATGTTCGTTGAAAAAGGCAATAAAAAATAAAAAAAAAGGGGGTTATTCCACAGGTGAGCAAGGGAGCCACTCAGGGGCCTGACGTAGTTGCGCTGGCTCGTCCCTTGATTGGTCGGCGATTCGGCGAGGTTGGTACTCGGCGAGATTGGTTCTGCCGGACAGCTGCCCGATTCCGGGTGTTGCAACTCGGTCCGGAAGGCCAGCCGTTGGAGGTGAGCTGGCACCGCGGCGGGGCGCCACCGAGTAGCTGGTGAGGTGCGCGGCTTAGGTGCACAACCTTGAGTCCGGCGGTGCGTTGCAAGTGTACCCGGGACCGCGAAGGTCGGGCGGGCAAGCACCGATAGTGGAACAAAAAAACAAAACAAAAAAAAAGCAAAAGAGTCTTTAGTCAGCTTTGCAGTTTGCACCTGCTTTGGCGTGGCGTGGAGCGAGGATCCGCTCTCGTTAACGGATCCTGCCAGAAAAGAAAAAGGCCACGTGGTTGGCAAGTTTCTTGGAACAAAGAGTTCGAGCAGGCTGGGCCACTTGCAGGTCGTGCCAGAGAGTTTTTTGGAGGAGGCAGCAGAGAGCAGGAAGAGGGCAAGAGAGTGAGCGAGGGTCTCCTCGCCCTTTTTAAAGTCTCTGGGCGGGGCTCCAGTGGGTGGTGGCACACCCTTCTGTTCCCTCGGGCAGACTTTAAGAGGAAAATTATTAAAGAGATTAATAATTTGGCATTAAATTTGGTCAGTCTGGCAAATCAGTTTTCCCACACAACCCGTTTAGCACACATCGTAATTAATGCATCATAAACTAACTTGTGAGGTAACTTCTACTTGTCTAATCTGACTGAACTGAGAGATATTGATTATCTTTCATTCTTTATGGAGTACACATGAAATAGGATGTTCATACACACAAAGATATAACATAAATCATTCGTAGTTCAGTTGTCTGTCAAGAATTATCATGGTATAAATGTGTAAAATGCGGTTACTTATGTGAATTGTCACTAAGGATAGTTCCAAGTTTCACCACTTGGAGGTGTTGTTGCTCCATCTAGACGTTCCAGGAAGGGCGAGGCGCCAGAATATCCTTTTGTGATTGATAAGAAGTCATGAACATTCCTTTGATCGGTCATTTGTGTATTCCAAACCATTGGAGCCATTTGTTCGGGCTCCGAGAAGACTGCTTGAATACACTCCTTCGGCAGACGCATAAATTCCTTTGTCACCTGGTCAGCGGCTTCAAAAGAGTTTTGTTGGTGGCTGGGTGACCACCTGTGGAGCTGACCAGGCTTGGATCCTGTCTGGGCAGTGGAATATTCATGCCCTGCAGAGAATTTGCTTTAGGAGAAGCAAACTTAAAAAAAATTAGAGGGTAGAGTGGAACTTAGGCAATAGTTGTTACACCCGCAACCAGCAGGGGGGCCACAGCCCCCCCTGATGCAACTCCCTTGGCCACCTCATCTGCAAAGTTATTCCCTTTGGCAATTAAAGAGTCATTCTTTTGGTGGCTAGCGCATTTAATGATAGCCAAAGCTGATGGTAGCATCATGGCTTCCAAAAGGGAAGCAAGAGCTTCTGCATGAACAACCGGAGTACCATCAGCTCGCTTAAAGCCACGTTGCTGCCAAATTTTTCCATTAATATGACACACACCATAAGCATATGCAGAATCTGTGTATGCATTAGGGGTGGGAATCTCTGACATGAGGCCGATTCGATATGTATCTCGATACACAGGTTGCGATTCGATTGAAAAACGATTATCTTTCAGAACAGAAGGGTTCGATACGGTTCGATTAAGTTTGGGAACGATACAATTTTCGATTCGATACGATTAATTTCAATATTCAAAACTTATAGTGACATTTGTTGTTTGTAAACATTAATCTTAAAACACCACAAATTTTTACAGTATCTACAAATGTGTTAAAAAAGAACAACAACAATGTCTTCTATATTTTTATATATTGAATCAATTATTTAAATAGACCGCAACAAAGGGCTGGGCGATATGACTGAAAAATGTATCAGTTTAAATATTTATTAGTCGTTATTGACAGTTATAATTGTTTTTTGTTTTTTGAATTCAAAATCAGGATCAGGAAAACAAAAGGCTGATAATTCAATCTGAAATATAAATATTTAACCTTTAAAAAGACACCAACACAATTAAACAGAATATGTCCACATTGTGAAGTGTTTCAGAAACATAAATTTAAGACATGAAATAAACCTACCGTCCAGCCAAAAGAAATATGAAGCCACCTTATGGAACAATACATCTATCAAACACATTTTAACCACTTAATATATCCAAAAATATTTCCAAAAGTGCCCTTCCCTTTTTATCAACAATTTTTGTTTTTAACAATTTTTGTTTTTCTTTGCCATCACATTCATTTTTGGTTAATGTATGACATCTTTTTTGTTTTTTTAATCTGAGACACGATAATGACCACGGAATCACTACTGTTTGTTTTGTTTTTTGGGCTGTCGTTCATTTTGAGTTTGATGACGTAATTGCGGGCACGTCTCAGTTCCCTGCTGCTCATGCTAGTTGTGTACATTGACTGGGAGCCACAAACTGAGAAATGAGATACTTGCAGTGTGCTTTTATCTTAGCTGGTGTGTTGGCTGTGGGACATACCTGTGTCGTTTGAATCCATGCATTGGATCGTCACGGGAGTTATTCTTTTTGGCTCGCGCGCAGTACCAACGCCGGCCCGGGACATACAAGTGCACCGAGAGGACTCGATAGCCATGGAAAATACCGAGATGTACGGCACCGGCTTCTTATAACTGTCTCCATTTGCATGTTGTCACTCGTTGTGCGCGACTGCGCGCGTGCCGTGTCGCGAGCACGGCGTTGACGGTAGGCGGCCCCCCTCCCCCCCAAAAAAGGTGCGTAACGTCTTTGCATTATGTTTACAACATCCGGGGAATGAAGCGTCTCTAAGCGCTACTTTGCTAGCTCTCTGTAAACACGGAAGTAACTTGAATAGTGATGCTACTGAAATGTAAACAAAACAAGTAGAGCAAGGTGCAGAACTCTTGCTATTGTTATGAAAACCATAAAGCCTCTCTCGCAACCGATTCACAGCAACGCGATATCCGGTCCACAGCTTTACAAGCAATGTATCTAAGGATTCCCGGCGGATTTTATATCGGTTGACTAGTCTGCTACCGATACGGCCGTTTAGCTCCCCTTGACGACCGATGGTTCGGTCGAATCGTTTTTTTGTCCCACCCCTAGTATGCATTAAGGCGCTTGTCTCGTGCCAATTAACATGCAGCTGTCAAAGCCATCAGCTCAGCAACCTGAGCTGAGCAAGGTTGCGGTATCTTTTTCGCCTGCACTTTAGATAATGAACCATCCAAGTCCAATTGGACAACTGCATATCCCGCATGGTTACCTGTCACATCCTTAAAACATGACCCATCAACAAAATATGTGAGATCCGCCTCGATAGGTTGATTATGAAGGTCATCACTTGGTTTCAAAAATCCCTCTGTTGATTGGGCACACTCATGCGTTACATCTGATTCCGGGACCATCATGCGAGTAGCTGGATTAACTGTATTACATCGTTGTATAGTTAACTCAGGTGCTGACAAAATTACCTCGTATCCGGTACGCCGGGCTTGAGTCAGCACAAAACGCGGACTTGTAAGAAAAGCATGCAATTGATGTGAGGTGAAAAGGGACACAGGGTGGCCCATAGTTATTGCTGCCGCTTTTTGAAACGCAAAGACTGCCGCTGCTAAGCCTTGGTAACACGGAGGCAACCCTAACTCAACATTGTCTAATTTAGAACTATAGTAAGCAATCGGCTGCTTCCCAGTTGGAGTATCCTGCATCAAGACAGCACATGCATGCCCAGACTTTTCTGCAACATACAAGAGGAATGGCTTTGAGTAATCAGGGTTACCCAAAGCAGGTGCTTCTTGGAGGTCACGTTTTGGCATTGAGAATCGTTGGAGGGCTTTTTCATTCCACTCCAAGTTAGCTGAGCCATTGTTTTGTCCGGCCGCGTGGACCATTTCACGCAGAGGGGCCGCTTTTATGGCATAGTCACAGATCCAGGCTCTGCTATATCCTGTCATTCCCCAAAAAGTTAGCATTTGACTCACTGCCTTTCATGTGGGGCTTTAGCAATTGCCTCCAGGTGAGTAGCAGATATTTTTCGCAAGTTGCCACACAGCCTCCTCCCCAAATAGTCTACCTCTTTTTGACAAAACTGCAACTTGTCTCTGCTAACTTTGTGCCCTCCCTTTTCAAGTGCTAAGAGGACAGTAAATGAATCACGCTCACAATGTTCTTTTGTCGGACTGGCAACCAAAATGTCATCCATATACTGGATGACAGTGCTGCTCACGTCCAGGTGACCTAAATCCTCTGATAGGACCCTGTTGAAGATTGTGGGGCTGTCAACATAGCCCTGTGGTAGGCGTGTGTAGGTGTAATGCTGCCCTTCATAAGTGAATGCAAACAAGTATTGTGATGCTGGGTGTACTGGAACGCTAAAAAATGCTGAACACAAATCAATCACTGTGTACCAAAGTGATTCAGGCGGGATGTTAGGAAGCAAGGTATGGGGGTCTGGCACCACGGGGGTTTCAGCATCCACTATGGCATTAATGGGTCGTAAATCATGCACGAGTCTGTAATCAGGTGAACGTGGCTTAGGAACCGGGTAAATTGGGGTGTTACATGGGCTCTGTGTTTTGATCAGGACCCCTGCTGTTATCAATCCTTCAATAGTGGGCTTGATCCCTATGGCTGCTTGTGGCTTTCGGGGATACTGGCTTTTATTAGGCAGTGTCACGTTTGGGTTTTAATTTGATAACAACTGGCTGCGCTGACTTAACAAAGCCTATATCTGTCTTATGCTGTGACCACAATCGCGAGGGTATCTGACCAAGCAGGCTTTCATGTTCTGTTGACAGTGAGGCTTGCACAAAAGCTGGCCTGTGTACCAATGTGGTCACAGTGCGGCCTTCGCTGACAGCAAAAAATGAAATTTTGATAAACTGTCTATCGGGTGAAATATGGACGCGCGGATTGTCGGTGTGCTGCCATGCAAGAATTTGTAATGCTGCTTTCACCATGGGGCCAAGTTCCCATGATTTGTGTCCCTTTTCGACAAACAGTTTTATGAGTGGTGTTGAATTTGGCACTTGAAACCATATGGCTGCTCTTAATGGACGTGTAATTGCTGCGGCTGCCCCTTGGGGTCCTACATAAATGTTGACTATGTGCACATAGAAGCAATTATTGTCCATAATTTCCTTCCAGCAAATCTCATAGTCTTTGTGGCTTTGCAATTTGTCAAAGAAGAGTGTACAGTGTTCAGGCATTGATGGCTTCCTTTCATGGAGCAGTATTTTTTGTATCCATTCAGTCCATGATTTCCAGTCCGACAGGAGTGGTGCAGTCTTCACGAGCAACAGAGAGTATACAGTGGCATAATGCTGTTTTTCTCGTGGGGTCTGGAGTGGCATCAGGGTGGTGGCCGGTAGCGAGTCTTTTGATGGCAGCTTGACCCAGATGCCATGATGTTGGCATTGAGTGCACAGAGAATGTCTCGTCCAAGTAGGTTGATAGGCGTTTTGTCAGAGATGAGGAGCGGCGCCACTACCTTTCTTCCTGATATCAACATTGGAATTGGTTGGGTGAGGGGGATGAGCTGTGTTTTCCCAGAGAAACCTATTGTCTTAATCGATGAGCCAGATAGAGGGAGTTTTATTCCAGAGCTCCCCATGCAGGAATAGGTAGCCCCTGTATCCACCATGAAGTCATGCTCTGATCCTTCAATGACAACAGGGACAGTGGGCTCATCTTGTGGTTGCGTTGTTATTGCTGGCGCCATGACGATCTCCCCTTCGGGCTTCTCTGGGCCCCCCTATTGTGGATCCCTGAGATCCATCCAGGGGTTGGTGGGACAGTCGCGTCTGCGGTGACCTGGCTCGCCGCAGCCCCAGCATTCGTTTCCCTGGGAGCGGTTCTGGGATGAGGTGCCCCGGGGCGCTGGTCCTCGATGAGCCAAGTTCCGCCTGGGGTCGGCAAATGAGGTCGGTGGTCCCCCATGGTGGCCTACTGGAACACTCTGCTGGCCCGCATTTCCACGACCAGGCGACCGCCGGCTTCCATTGGTTCTGAGTCTCCCTTGTAGGCAGGCTTCTTCCATCCCTTGACTCATTATAGTGCACGTGGATTTCAGTTGGCACTGAAGGATACATGGGAAGGTTTAGGGTCTGCGGCACATTAGACTGAGTCAGCAGGGGTCCTCCCAGTGGGAGGATTGGCAGGACAGCAGCTGGCACAGGTGCAGGTGCTTGTGTTGTGAAGGCAGTCGTCTGGGGCATGGAGGCCGTTACTTGGGGCACCTGGAGGCAGGAGGCCACATTTGGGGCCACAGTTGGAGCCGTAGGCTCAGGGGTCGGGGGACCTCCCACCGTTACTAGAGGAGCTTGAGTCCTGACTTTGTCCTTCTTTTGCCTCAGCTCGGTCAGCTGCAAGTGGGTGAGCTTGGCGTTCATCTGACGATGTGCATCTTCTTCTTTTTGTTTTTCTTTCCGCAGGGCCTCCACATGGTGCACCAGGTGCTCTTGGAATAGAGGCCAGTCCATTTTCATGAGTCCCACCACATTGTCCAGCCGGCCTTGAACCTCGCCAGGCATTGATTTTTTCACCATGACTTTGAACAGGCTCTCAGTGGTGCTGTTGGAGTTCCAGGCGCTGCCTGTTTCCTCTCTCCACTTCCGCTGGAAAGAGTGAAGGAACTTTATGGGGCATTCGTCTTCTTTTAACGTCTCGCCCTCAAGTTTGGCTGGGTCAATTTTTTTCTGGATAATATTGTCGCAGCTGCCTCCAGACATCACCACGGTGTCCATTAAAGCCAACATGATCAGCCTGGTTCCCCATCAGCAGCACATCCAGTCCAGCTCTCTCCAGGATCTCTTCTGCTGCATGTTTTCCGACCAGGTGCATCAACAGAGCTTTGATGTCTCCCAAGGCCAGCGTGACTCTGGCTGTGCTTTCTTCCAGGGCGGTGATCCATTTGTTAGCACCATTCGTTAGATCAGGCAGCCTGTCAGCTCGGCCTATCATGTCGCAGAAGGACCAAGGCACATAGTGGCGCTTTCCGTAGCTTCTTGTGACCAGTGGGCACTGGGAGACGCTGGTACCGTGAGGGCCTCCCTGCTCGCTGCTTGGGTGGTATGCCCTTCCGCTGTTCAATATCCCGCCAGGCCCATGTGGCCTGGTTGCATTCTTGCCAGGTAATGGTGATCTTGGAGTGTTTTCATAGTTAGCCCCTTGCAGCGGCCCTTCAGTGCTCCACTGGCTGGTGTAGTGGGGAGGATCAAATGTCTCAGGGATGTCCACCAGTGCCTCCTGGTTGGGCGTGGGAGCGGTGTAGGAGGCGGGCGGTGGGTTCTGGCGTGGATGCTGGCCTCCTTCCGGAGTGGGGACAGGGTGCAGGTCCAACTCCCGCCTTGCCGTCAGGGGAGTCTGGGGACTTAGAATTGGGGGCGTTGGGTCGGCAGCGCACTCTGACAGCTGGATCAGGGATGATTTTGGGCACCAGCTTTCACCCCCACCATATCGTTTCTCCATTTCAGCCAGTGAAAGGAGCCCTTTGCTGGGGCCACCCTCATTTGCACGTGTAATGTGCCCTTGATCTCTAAGGCACTCTGCTAACATTATGTCTCTGTATTGCTTTCTGTTGTCTCTCGTTTCTCGAGTTGGCATTTCCATGAAGCCCAATGAGTCATCGGTGAACTTCTTCTTTTTGGACCAGAGGGGCAGGGCATCAACTCCTACTTTTCGTATTACTTCATGGAGGGCACTTAAACTTTCTTCCAGTCCTTCCTCATCAATCATGGGTGTGTGTGCGCGTGTATTTGGATCAGGTCTATGTGTGAATGAACTTGATCGAGCTGTGGGGTTGCGGGCTAGTGTGTCTGTATCATTCACTTTAGCTTTAATGCGTGTGAGTGTGTGCGCTTCAGTGGCGCGCCCGTGTGCAAGGGTCAAAGGGTCAGTGGAGTGTGCGTGCGCATGTGTGAGCTCGCTTGGGTCAACTGTGTGCGCGCATGCATGCATATCTGCGCCTAAAATATCTCCTAGTGAACTAGGACTACATGAGGATGTTGGCGGACACAGAGAATCGCCCGCCTCAGCGCTTGCATCAAAGACTACCCGCGCATATGCTCTGTCTGCTTTAGGCTGTGTTTTAAATGACACCTCAAAAGTGCCTGTAACTTCCCCACTTAGACCCTTATTTTGGTCTCCCCTTAACACGTACTGCCCAGACTTATCCCCCCCTTCACAAGTATACGGCGGTGGTTTGCTCTGCCACTCCGGGGCAGAGGGCAAGCACAATGGCCCCTCGGCTTTACTTTTTTGAATTTGAGAATGAGACAGTCTTTCTTCCCTTAGCGGGAGCTGTGATGCTCCAAATGCCCGCTTTCTGCCCTCCTCCCTAAAAAATCGAAGCACTTCCCGTTCTCTAGCACGCTTTCCTTGCCTGCTTGCACTAAAGTCTTTTGCTTTATAATGTTTGATATTTTGCTCAATTTCATCGCAACCAGGCAGCCATAAAGGTCCCTTCTTTTGGCCATCTTAACTGGCCAGAGGTTCTTTTGTGCCACTTTTCCATACATTGTCGAATTTGTTGCTTAAAATCAGGTTTTTGCATGATTACAAATGCCATTGGGCTGGATGTCCCAACCCCCTTAGAGTGTCGAACACCCATGAAGCCTTGTTTAACCTCACCAGATTGTGAAATCAGACTTGCCGGTTCGTTGTCCGCACTTACTTTTATCAAGACAATTATCTTGCCTGCGGTAATAGCAGTTTTTAATTTTGTTCGGGGGTGAAAAGTTAACCTGAGCTGTTCCTCGCCGTCACAGTCAATTTCCTTAGTTAATCGCCCAAATTTACCCACCTCCCAATGTACTTTTCGGGGGACTACTGAGATACAGAGGCTTGGATCTTCTGAAATTTTGTTTTCTCCCACAAGAGGCAAATGGTTGGGGATTCCCAAGAAAGGTTTTAGAGGGACAACTGCTTGATCTTGGAAATTTTTACAGAGGTAGTCCAACAGGGGAGCTAGATTTGTTGATGTCCAAATTTCTCTGGTGGTCAGCAGATTATGCGTCTTCCCCCCCCATTCCTGAGACCAGAACTATTAATGGGTTTTTACTGGTATCAAATGAACTTATTCATACATAAAAAATAAGGTGACCTACCATTTACATTGTATGATCTAGTGAATTAACTAAAACTAGCCTTTTGCAGACATCAAAGTAGTGAAATCC
Organism: Festucalex cinctus; assembly: GCF_051991245.1. Taxonomy (NCBI): domain Eukaryota; kingdom Metazoa; phylum Chordata; class Actinopteri; order Syngnathiformes; family Syngnathidae; genus Festucalex; species Festucalex cinctus. Next base: position 67,434,662 of record NC_135411.1, read on the forward strand.
TTGCTCTGAGCATCTTCCCAACAGCTGGCAGTTGTAAACCTTCAGGATGTCACTTCGTTAATTAGCTCTAAGCGTGAAGAAGCAGTTTCCCAACAGTTGGCAGTAGTAAACTTTCAGGTTTTGACACCTTTACCGTTTTTTACAGACATAGAGACGCCTGGGCAGCTATGGAGCGCCTTACACTGGTTCTAAATGATTGAACATATGTGGATTCTTGTGTTTTTCAGCCGGCGCCTTGGAGTTACAAAATTAAGTAAAATAAATGATTATAGGATAACAAATACATGATTCCCTTTGTGACAAGACAGGATACACACTGGCATTTAATTTCCTGAAGCTATTTAAACATAAGTAGCAATCATAGAGTTGTTTAGCATAAAAGGGGTTTCACTTGAACATTTGGCCTAGAATAGGTAAATGGTTCAAGAGACAGCACCAAAAATCAGATCCCACAAGGTACTTCGTTTTTTAACTCCAGCTGTAAGACCAGGCTGAGGTCCCAGCAGCCACGTTTGAACTGCTTTAGTAGATGTCGATCAGCATTCATCTGTTTTGCGCCACCTCTCTTCACGGCAGTGCATAAGACGCTCTCAGGGCAAAATCAGCTCAGGCTCAGTCTCAGATGGTTCGGATTCATGGATTCTGGATAAGGCATCAGCCTTGACGTTTCGACTGCCTGGCCTGTAGGTTAGAGAAAACGAGAATCGGTTAAAAAACAAAGACCACCTGGCCTGTCGAGGGTTGAGTCTTTTGGCATGGCGTAGGTATTCCAGGTTTCGATGATCAGTCCATATGATGAAGGGGTGTTCGGCTCCTTCCATCCAATGTCTCCATTCCTCGAGAGCCACCTTGACTGCTAGCAGCTCTCGATCTCCAACACAGTAATTGCGCTCTGTCTTGGATAGTTACCGTGAGAGGAAGGCGCAGGGATGCGTTTTGCCGTCGTCTTGGCAGCGCTGGGACAATACTGCCCCAATACCAATGCTCGAGGCGTCCACCTCGACCACGAACTGGCGCTTGGGGTCAGGAACTTTGAGAACTGGGGCGTTGGTAAATCGTTTCAAATCATTGAATGCAGTATCGGCTTCCGGGGTCCAGATGAATCGTACTTGTGGGGAGGTCAAGGCGTGTAGTGGAGCGGCAATGGTGCTGAAGTTCCTGATGAAGCGACGGTAGAAGTTGGCGAATCCTAGGAACTGTTGAACCTTTTTCCTTGAGTCCGGCGTGGGCCAATCCCGTACGGCGCAGACCTTGTCGGGATCCATTTCCACCCTCCCGGGTGACACGACAAATACCAAGAAGGAAATGGTGTCCACGTGGAACAGGCTCTACTCAGCCTTCACGTATAATTGATGATCAAGAAGCCGTTGCAGGACTCTGTTCACATGATCTTGGTGGCTCATTATGTCAGGGGAGTTTATCAGGATATCGTCTAAGTAGACGTACACAATCTGGTCAATAAAGTCCTTAAGTACCTCGTTGATCATGGCCTGGAATACTGCTGGTGCGTTGGTGAGACCGAAAGGCATAACTAGGTACTCATAATGTCCCCGGGGGGTGTTGAAACCGGTTTTCCATTCATCCCCTTCTCGGATTCGGATGAGGTGATATGCGTTTCGGAGATCCAGTTTTGTGAATATCTTGGCTTGTTGCAACTGGTCGAACACAGATGACATCAATGGTAGTGAGTATCGATTTTTAACTGTGATATCGTTCAAGGGATCCATCCTTCTTGCTTACGAAAAAGAATCCTGCTCCTGCTGGTGAAGAAGATGGCCGGATGAGTCCAGCTTTCAAAGAGACGTCGATGTAGGCATTCATGGCCTGTCGTTCGGGTCCTGAGATAGAATACAACCTCCCCTTGGGGATGGTTGATCCGGGGATTAGGTCGATAGGGCAGTCATATGGTCGATGAGGTGGAAGAGTCATGGCCTTGGTCTTACTGAATGCTTCCCTCAGGTGATGGTAGCAGGAAGGAACTGTGTGGAGGTCAGATGAGAGTGACCTGATTAACTGTGGCTGAGGATACACTGGTTGCTGATTGTCCCAAAACGTGACTCAAACAGTTCTTTCCCCATTCCAAAATGTGCCCTGATCTCCAGTCGATTCTGGGGTTGTGTAGACGCAGCCAAGGGTGTCCCAGAACCAAAGTGGGTGATGAAGCTTGGAAGACATGGAATCGTTTCAAGGTGTTGTCCGATTCGTACCTACAGAGCCTCGGTGATGTGGGTGATGCTAAACAGTTCTTTGCCATTAAGTGCTCTGGCCTGGATGGTCATGGAAAGAGGTTCGGTGGTGGCTTGTAATCGTCTTACGAGCCCCCAGTCCATGAGGCTTTCGTCGGAGCCAGAGTCGATGAGGGCTGGCAGATCTGTGGTGATAGCATGGTGAATTATTTGGATTTGCGTGAGTCTTTGGGTCTTGGCGGGTCAGGGTGACGGGGAACTCACCGGTGATCCTTCGCGGTGCAAGTTCCCACCAGATAACCAAGTTCACCACAGTAGTAACAGCGGCCCTCTCGGCGGCGACGCTGTCGCTCCTCAGGAGTGAACTGAGCCCGACCAAGCTGCATGGGTTCATCCCCGACGTTACGCACTTCCCTTGGCGCTGGTCGGGGTGTCAAGATGTGCTGTGGCATCCCAGTTGCCAGTGGATATGGAAAGGGGGTTGGTTCCACCCTTCTATGGTGGCCGCTGATTTTTGTCAACTCTCGTCGGTGATGATCAGTGCGGATCGCTAGGGAAATAAGTGAATCCAAGTCAGCCGGCAGTTCCACAGGAATCAGCAGTTCCTGTATTGCGGGTGTGAGTCCTTTCACAAAGTGATCCTGCAGAGCTGTGGAGTTCCAGCCACAGTTGGCTGCCAAGGCCATTGACTGACTCCTTGCCTTGTTGGAGTCGGCTCAATTCTCGTGCTTTTTCTCGATCGTTACCATCAGGATCAAATACTTGGCGTAAGGCTACTTGAAATTCATGAATACTCTGACAGGCCGAAGAACCCCTGGCCCATTCCGCAGTGGCCCAGGCTTTGGCCCGTCCAGTCAGGTGCGACACCATGAAGGCCACCCGGGATCGGACTGTGGAAAACGCCTGCGGAGAATGCTCAAAATGTATGTCACATTCGGTGAAGAATGTCTGACAGAGTCCAGGTTCACCTGAATATCGTTCTGGGGAAGCCAGTCTCAGTCCTACTCCGGTGAATGACGTGGTCGGAACGGAGAGTTCGGGCTGTGGTTGCTGTCTTGTGGTGGATGGAGCCCGGTGCCACACGTAGCTCACCAGCTCCTGGACTTGGTTCGACAGCTCCCCTCGCTGCGAGACCATGGCTTGCTGGACCTTTTCCTGGTTCGCAAGTCGAACCTCCTGGTTCTGAAGAGTAGCCTCGACCTTCCCTGCTGGGTCCATGCTGGCCGAAGTGTACTGACACGACGCGGAGAGGTAGGACTCAGGAACGTAGGGAGAAGGTAGGCCACAAAGGCAGCAGATTTATTCACTGACAGCAGCAGTCTCCTCTCAAGCAGAGAGGAGAAGGGGGAATCAAAAAATGGAGAACAAAAAACGCTCCACTGGGGAGGAAAAAAACAGGCACAAGGTACAGGGGACAACTAAAGGCGCTCCGCTGGGGAGGGAAACAGGCTCAGGGCACAGGGGAAAACTAAGGGCGCTCCGCTGGGGAGGAAAAAGCACAAAAGCAAGGCAAACAAGCAAGGCAGCAGGATCAAGGACTCGAGGACTCGAGGACTGTGGAACGCTTCCATGCACTGACGTGACACTTCGGCAAACTGAGGGAGAAGGCTGATGGCTTTTATTGCAGGGGATAATTGGTGGCAGGTGGAGACAATCATGGGCGGGGACCGGTAATGAGCGGGCAGCAGGAAGGGCAAGTGACCTGGAGTGAGAAGGGAGTTAGTGACTTTCAAAATAAACAGGAAATGTGAGTATAAAATAAAAGCATGATCCGTCATGCTGGTGGCGGTGTGACAGTTTCGAAGTGGAACAGCAGAGCCACTGGGGTCTGTCTGTCGCCCTGTGCATAATTTACTGCTAAGCCATGTAAGCAAAAATCAACGGTTGGTATGGGAGAGTTAATTTATGCAGGTTCTTAATTACACAACACTATACAAATGATTCCCAGCATGGGTGCCGTGAGAGATTATCAGGGATGCCTTGGGAAATTATCCAGTATCCGAAAATTCTTATTTTATAATTCCAATTTTATCTTCACCTATCTATGCTAACGACTAGGGCTGTGCATGAATCGGCAGTCACTCAAATTGAGTAGTGAATTGTCCGTTATAAACGAACACCAAATTAGAATTTCCCCATGCGAGTCACAATGCGTCCTAGCATATTGTCGTCAGATAGGAACGTTTGGATATGATGCAGTGGCGAGCGGTGACTTTTTGGAGTGGACATGCTGAAGAGTCACAAATGTGAGCACCCGTAAGGGCAGGAGCAGAAAATTTTTGGGGTATTTTTATTATTAATTTCAATATTAAATATTTTATACCGCTGTGTAGGTATAAAATTAAAGCAGAAATATTCAGGACTGACGCAGGTTGATACGCACACACTGTGTAACCAGTTCAGTGGTGTATGAATTGACAAAATCACAATTTGCCAATTTGTTGGAATTTACAGTATTCGGAACTGGCTCGTTACCATGATGTAAACTCAACCCGGAGAAGGGAAAAATGACATCGCAGAAATTCAACCAACAATAAAGTTTACTGACCTATTTGGACAGCCACCTTGCCACTGATTTTCTCGTACGTAAGCCTAAAATGTTGTCGTCGTCTCAGAGGCTGGGTCAAAAACGGGTTACAATTTGTTCTATGTTGATACTGTTTTCCTGGTGCCTTCCCTGCTAAATAACCAACACTGCAAGACCGGTTTCAAGCACATTCACTTTTATTGAACTCCGTTCTCGAACGAGGCTCACTCCGTTTTTTTCCTCTCTCTCCCCCCTTGCGCTCACGGCATGCGCAGTACACAAAACAGTTCTCAACACATTATCCATCCATGCATTCTCTTGACCGCTTGCTTATTCCTTACAAGGGTCGCGGCGGGTGCTGGCGCCTATCTCAGCTGGCTCTGGGCAGTAGGCGGGGGACACCTTGGACTGGTTGCCAGCCAATCGCAGGGCACACAGAGACGAACAACCATCCACACTCACAAGCACACTTAGGGACAATTCAGAGCGCTCAACACATTAACTAAAATACAAATAAAACCCCAAAACAATAATTCACAAAAAAATAATAATTCACAAAACAAATATAAATCAATCAATCAATAAAATATGTGTTGACAAATCCATGTGTTACCCTCGTATGTCCTTTCTTGAAAGTAGGGAACGAAATTCTTCCCCGTTTTCGTGATTACTCCAGTAGGACGACCACTTGAAATGATATTTTCGCTGGACCATTCCTGGAGCGCGCCGGAGGACCGCGGAGCACGGCAGAGAACGCTGGAGCCTCCTCTGGCATGAAATATGGCATTTGCCGGCCCTCTATCTCCGGGACACAACGCCACTGACTGCTAGCCAGTGCTCGTTACAATATAACCAGCACAGTACAACAGTTCTCGATGCTAGCAGGAAAAAAGTACAACGTTAACTGAACTGCACGCCTCCTACTCTCCCTCCTGCAAGACCTGTGTTGCGTTCACTAACAGTCAGACATAATAGTGCTCAACGTAAATGGCAACCCCACTTGGTTCGTTACACTTCCTTTCCTCAGAAGTTCTCCGGGAAAAGGGCACTCATTGGGATTCGGTGATGAACTTGAACTGAACAATGACTGTTGACCGCACAGAACAAGCCAAGTAAGCCAATTTTGCGCATGCACGTTGTCAGGTATGCTGCGTGACCGACAGCTTTTTTGCCATTCAAAAGCTGTATGTACCCAAACAACGTTCACGGAACTAACACAATTGATTTCTCTTTGTGTATGCGAAACAAACTGTCGACTTCTCCACTCCCCGCGAGGAAAACAGGACAAAATATACAGGAATCTAAGACCAAAACAGTAGAACCACAGTATTGTTTTTTTAGAGGACATTGACAGAAATATTTTCAATGATTTTATTTTGAAGAGGTCGGGCAAGCGCCGATTAATAGCCTACTATGACGTATAGCCACTGACAGGATGTAGTTGTGTGGGTACGGGAATACTTGACCGGCTAACGTCATCCTAGCAATAAACAAAATGTAGTTTGCAAATTTAGACTCTAGCCTGAGAGATAAACTACTTGTAAGGTGGAAAAGCGCTATGTAAATGAAGTACCAAGTAACTTAGCGCTAGCTAGAACAGGGCTAAGCTAGTACAAGTCCTATCCCATGAATGTACTGCGTGTGAATTGGGGCAGCGTGGCTCAATAGTAGAGAGTCTCCAGTCTGTGAGTTTGTGGGTTCGATCCTCACCCCTAGTGACCATGTCGAAGTGCCCTTGAGCAAGACACTGAACTCCGATCTGCCCTACGTGGCAGCAGCCGACCATTGGTGTGTGACTGGGTGAATGTGACGCTTTGTAATGCGCTTTGGGCAATACAGCTAAAAAAAAAAAGAAAAGAAAAAAAAGTGCAATATAAATAGCAGGGGAAAAAAAGAAACATTCGCGTTTATAACATTATTATTATTATTATTATTATTATTATTATTATTATAACGTTCGCGTCTGAACATTTTACCAATTTGTCCTGTCACAGCTGTAAATTCGATCACCTTATAAAGTATGTTTTATTTTACTGCTGCTTTATTCTCTTCTTAAAAGTCACGCATTGTTTTGCAATTTTGATGTTAATTTATGCCAAACAATTTCCCTCCATTTATTTCTGTGACAGCTTTGTACTGCATTGATGATGTCGCTCTAAAGTTAAGCTGTGCTATTAAAAATATTTGTTATGGATTAGCATGCTGACATCTGACAACAGGATGTGAGGCTCCAGCTTCTGGAAATATTCAATCTCCCACCAGGTTGTAATTATCTGTTTACAAACAGAAGACAAATTATAGATATTTGTCAATTTAACATTTGTTTACATTAATTGCACAAGTTTAATCTCTAGTCTTTAAACCTTGACAGATAACACGGGCTGAGGGCTGAACAGATGTCACAAAAAAATGAAACATTGTTGATGTCACTAACATGAATGATATGAATCTGTAACGTGTATTAACAATTTAATGCGATGATGCAATGATAGTATGAGATAATCGCTATGTCACACAAAACTGGTATGTCATACAACACTAGTCTGAAATGTCTTTGGTGTAAGTGTCAACTTCATTAGCGTTTAAACATGCCCCATAATTGGTTAATAAACTTGTGAACCAGAAGCCAGCACAACACACACACATACATCCATTTACGGTAACACAGTTGCGCACACACAGCACACACTCATTTGCCATAGCACACATACTTATATGGAGTACGGGAGTAAAGATTTTGGCCTGTCACTATGAGGTGGCAAGAAATGTGGTTTTGACATGTCACCATGAGATTGCAAGAAACGTGGTTAACATAACATGTATTTTATTTGAGTGTGGTTTGGGTTTTATGTTCATATTAATCAGTATTGGTGTGGTGTATTATGAGCAAAAAACTTTGAAGGGATTTTATTCACAAATAGGAAGTACAGTTTATTTTAAAATCATGAATGTTTTGTCAGCATAAAAAACTAGACCCTGTCAACGAATGTGTTCCGCAAAACTGATAAGGTCACAAGTTAAGAGGAACTGAAAAAGCAGTTGTAACCACTAATCTTTTAGAACTCAGCAGTTCATCATACCACACTAGACATTTTGAACTCAACAGTTCAACTTTGGTACAGACTGACTGGAACACACTCATCTGTGCTTAGTCATGCTATGTTCAGCATTCCGAGGTGATAAATTAGCCGGGACAAAACGAAACGGGGCGCGTGCAAAAAGAGCAAGGCTCCCTCTGACGAGGAGCGCAGTTGGCTACAGAGCCAACTGCGCTCCTCGTCAGAGAACTACTTCCTCATTCAGCATATGGGGGTAAATGGGGCACAGGCCCCATTTACCCCCATATGCTGAATGAGGAAGTAGTTCTAACAATCAAAATAAGAGTGATTTGTGGTAGACACATTGTCTTGATTGGCTGTTAGAAGATAATAGTTACCCCTTGTTTTGATCAGTTTTATTAAAATTAAACAGCCGGGATAGTAAATGGTTAACTTCCTCAATTATCTTCTTTGAGCTACCAGTTTAGCTCAAAGATAATTAGGCCCAGGTGGTTCATCACAGAATAGCTACCTGTAGTGACCACCCAGCAAAGGGATAATTCTTTTTCAAAGCTTTTGCCCTTCTTTTTGGTTTTGGATTTTTCTTTTCTTTTTCTTTTTCTTTTTCTTGTTTCTTCAATTGATGATCTGGAGTAAGGAGCAACAAATTGTGAGTACATGTGATTCTGTTTGGTTTGAATTTATGGTGTGAATCATTACCTCTTGTCAATAATCAACATATATTCCTTATTGCATAAATTTTGCTTTGCTATTGGTTTGAACACTGATCAAGTAATAAATCAAGAAAGACAAGATGTGGTTCAGAGTTTTCATGTGTGTTGTCACATTAGAGAGTTAATAGCTGGACTTTTAGTCCGTCGCGATCAAAATTTTGATTTACGACCTGATTCGCTTTGATGTCCTTTGATGTCCTTTGATGACGTAGGATGAAACGATAAAAATGATCGATCGGAGGTCAAGAGGTCACGATCAAAGGCCTGTTATGACGTAGGATGAAAGGTAACGATAAAAATGATGGATCGGAGGTCAAGAGGTCACGATCAAAGACTTTTTTTGATGACGTAGGAAAAAACGATAAAAATAATAGGATTTCAAAGAGAGACGTGCGCCTGTATGTGCCTGTGTGTTCCTGTGCAACATGTGGATGAGGGGAGGGTGAGGGGGTGATGGTGGTGGGAAGGAAATGGCCGACGAGGAGGGGGGTCGTATGGCTGGCTGGATGTCTGTATGTCCTGTGCAGCCCGATGAAAAATGAATCGACCGTGATAACCCTCTAGGGTGGAAGAGACCTCCCGGAGATTATAGAGGACCGCTTTTGATAAAAATGTAAGAAGCGCCGTGGTAGGCCGATATGATTGATTTATCCCAAGAGAGAAAGGAATTGGGGGTGTCAAGGTCAAAAGATCTTTGTCATATTTTAAAAAGGAGATGTGACTTACCTCTTTGTACGCCGCATATGGTCAGGAAAGCGATAGAAAAACAAAAAATAGGTGGGGGTGACGATTGTTTTATGTCTTTAGACTTGGGCGATGGGGATGAGCTTTTTTTTTTTCCTTCCAGATGTTAAAAAACATACGCGCGCGCACATACACAGACTCAATAACAGACTTATATTGGAATAAGAGTATGAATAAAAGAATGACGAAGGCTCGACTCTTTCTTTTTTTTTAAAAAAAAGAAAAAAATATGTAGGAGGGGCTTTTCGATACAGACATTTTTGTAAGAGTGAATTTGGCGTGAACACATTCATACCTTGAGGTCTGAGGAGAGACGGGCGAACCATGATTATGGAAACGTTTGTGACATTACAAGTGAGACGTTTTTTAAAACCAAGAATTGAACCGCAGCAGCTCTTTTTACGGAGATTTCAACGCCCTACAAAGGAGACGCTGGAAGTACGCTGGGCCCTGGATGCAAAAACTTCTTGGGGGTATCGATTTTATTATAAAATCGGAGAGGTTTCCTTTTTCATGGAATATGATGGGAATGATAATATTTTTCCAAACGGCCCGTTTACGCTGAATTCTAATGACTGGGCCGTGCTGAATGAACTTATCCCGAAAGTCATAAGAGATTTTATTCTTTCTTATACAGAAGGTGGGGAATTAATATTTACTTGGCTATCACGTACCTCGAATTTTGGACGGTGGTATTTTAGAGTGATGATTGAACATTGTAATATGCTGAATAGTGAAAACACCACACGACCTCGTGTAATGAAAACGTTGGAAGAGGAAGACGAAGAATATGATCGTCAAGTAATGAAACAACATCAAGATGAGAATGCGGAACAGAGTTTGGAGGATGAGGCTGAGGAGAAAAGAGGGCTTTGCATGGTCCCTTTAGATAAATGTAAGAATCCTGATCATTTTTATTTAACGCTAGAATGCTTTAATACTGAATGCGGGGTGTTCTATAGACTCCTTACCATCCCATTATGTGAATGGGATGAGAAAATACGCCTTAAGGAATCTGCAAAGATTACTGAGCTCTTTTCTTCTTGTCGTCAATGGGTTAATTTTGTAGGAGCGAAAAAACCCTTAATATTTGAATAGCGGCCGTTTTAGAAAAAAAAACTCCTCATCACCCATTCACCCCTCCCCTCCTCCTCTCTCCCTTCCTCGTGTCAATTGAAGCCCACCGCCCCCATGCCTCCCCCCCTCAATACCCCACCTCCAAGATCCCTCCCACCTTTCTTCTAGCTGTCTTTTCACTAATATAAGGAGAGACACATCAACTGTTGCTGGACAGAAACTTTGTTCTCCGAGAAAAAAGTTTTTTTCTACCTCCTTTTTAAAAAAAAATAAAAAATGTCTCGACCCGACGTCCTTCCACTGAGACGCGCTCTGTTTGCGGACAAAGTATCAGTTGGTGTGCAAACAGATGCTTTGCATGCGGACAGAGTATCGGTTGGCGTGCAGACAGCATACGAGGATCCGATTCTTATTGAATCCGGTCCAGAATGCTCGGATGACGAAGGCTGCGAGAAGGACGACGCATGCGCCGGGGAATCAACAACAACAACATCCCAAGATGGCGGAGCGACTTAGGAAACGCTCACTATGGAAGCTGTTTTGGAAACTTCCCCCAGCGAGTCCGCACCGACTGGTGAAAAGGAGACGACCTTCGTGGAAGCTGTTTTGCAATGCTGCTCCCGCGACTCCGTACCAAATGGTGAAGAAGCTTCGTTGGAGTATGATAGAGAAGATATCGAAGCGATTGTGGAATACGAAAATGCTAATTTTGCCACCGGTCATTCGATTGATGACAATCAGTCGAAGGCGTGTGATGAAGGAGTACCAGCTGATGAAGACGCGTCGGTGGAGTTTGACAGAGAGGATATCACGGCGCATATGGAATACGGACAGGCTAATTTAGCCGCCGGTCATTCGACTGATGACGAGCAGTCGAGGGCGTGTGATGAAGGAGCGCGCATGGAAGATGTTGTCGAAGGAGATATTGCTTGACTGATACCTCCGATGACTCCTCCTAACTCACCCGCTACTACGGTTGCCTCATCTCCAAGGGGTGCGTTGCCGAGAACCCGTCACCTGCATATCTCTGATGAAGATTTGATAGCGGTGATCGCCGCTGCTGACGCGATTCCACATAGATCAGCCGAGGAGGAGAAGTTATTTTGGAATTATCCGCCTGGCGAATGGGTGAATGATGCTTCTTACGATTGTATCAAGCAAACAGTTAGTTACATGTTGAGGTTTGCGATGATACAATATGCTAAAGAAATCTGTGTAGGTTGTAACACCGAGCATTTTATGCAGCCTAGACATTCATGCATCTTTTCTGAACAAGAATCTTTCTATCTCGCTAGAAATTTTTCAGGAATCGAAGCTACACTGTTTAACGGCCGATTCATCTCTACCATCCAACGTGTGCTGAAATTGATGAAATATCCCGGAAATATCACCACGATTACATCAGCAACACGACACATCTTGATTGATTATGCTAATGAGTCCGATGTGTTCGACCGTATTGAAGAAGTAACACACAGACGCTGGAGAGGTTCTCTGCTCCCTAGAACAATAGATCTGATCTACACCTGGTATACTTTGTAAAAAAAAAAAAAAAAAAAAAATGGGGAATCTTTTCCGAAAGTTGACTATTCGCTATTATTACGGCGTGCATTACTGGGCAGAAATTTTAGAGAGATCGATTCTGTACGCGCCCGATAGCGATGTGTCTCTTGAAAAAATGTCATCTGTTATGCAAAAAGTGAGATCTTTGTCAAATGCGTTGTTTAATGAGCCGTGGGATTCTGTTGTACGAAATGTGATCGAAATGAACCAATCCAATATATCTTTAACAATTGAATCGATTTTAAATGTTTGGTGCAACGATAATGTGAATGTGGGGCATTTGGCAGCGATTATGACCTTGTATGTTGATTGTGCAAAGTACAAAATAGAAAAAAATCTTCCCTTTAACCTGTCTGAGGATTTGAATAAATTTCAACGTGTTATCGAGTTAAAAGTACAACCCCATGTGTTATTCCACTTCCTTAGTTATATTAATTCTTAGCTAAAGTTGCATGTTTTTTCTTTTTACGGAGATTAGTGTTGTATATCTTCATATGTAACCGTTTTTTTATATGAAAGTGTTGTATATCTTCACATGTAACCGTTTTGCAAATAAAAAAAAAAAAAAAAGTTTTTTATATGAAAGTGTTGTATATCTTCACATGTAACCGTTTTTGAAAAAAAAAAATGTTTTTTATATGAAAGTGTTGTATATCTTTATATGTAACCGTTTTACAAATAAAAAAAAAATGAAAAAAAAATGCGTCTGTCTCGTTACTTTTCAATATGTATTGGTTAACAAAAAAAAAAATCTTACTATCAGGCTCTGACAACAGGTTTGTACAACCACACACACACACAAAGGTCACCCCGAGGCCACCGCAGCCATTTTCTTCCCACCCTCCCCCCACAGACAACCACAACTTTGTACAAAAGCACACCATTGCCATCTATTGACAAATAAAGGTATAACACACACACACGCACACACAAAGGTCACCCCGAGGTCACCGCAGCCATATCCTCCCCACCACCCCCACACCCTCCCCCCACAGACAACCACAACTTTGTACAAAAGCACACCATTGCCATCTATTGACAAATAAAGGTATAACACACATACACAAAGGTTCAAATCTCTGCTGTTTAAAAAAAAACAAAAAACTAGCCGATCGCGTCTGTCTATAAATACCAAGCTGTACCTAGCTATAAGTTATTTAAAAAAAAAAAGATGGCCTTAAACAAACATATGCAGAAGCTGTATTACGACCCTAAGCATCCTGCTAGCTTTGGAGGAATAGATCGTCTTCATAGAGAATTACAGGATAAATTAACTACAAAAATTAATCGGAATATAGTTAAAGATGATTTAGCCGGTGAAGATACATATTCTTTACATAAACCAGCGCGGATTCATTTTCCTAGAAATAAAGTTTTTGTATCGCGTCATATGAGACAATTTCAAGCGGATCTATGTGATATGCAAGCATTGGCCGAATTTAATAATGGCTATAAATATTTATTAACAGTTATCGATGTCTTTTCAAAGCGCGCTTACGCGCGTGTATTGAAAAGTAAGATGGCTGCTGAAGTTACAGAGGCATTTAATTCCGTCTTGAGAGAGTCCGGAACTCCGGCAAAATTACAAACGGATAAAGGAAAAGAATTTTTTAATAAAAAATTTAGTAAATTAACGAAGGATAAGAAAATCACACACTTTGCAACGCATAGCGACAAAAAAGCCCAGGTGGTGGAAAGGTTCAACCGGACTTTGAAAACGAGGATGTGGAGATATTTTACGGCAAAAAATACACGAAGATATATCGAAGTATTGCCAGATCTTATAAAGAGTTATAACGCAAGCTATCATAGTAGTATTAATATGCGGCCTATAGACGTAAATTCAGCTACCGCTCGACAAGTTTTCTACAATTTATATGGAAAAATGAGTTTAGACGGAAGTAAAGTTAAAATAAATTTTAAAATCGGAGATGTAGTCAGGATATCTAAATTAAGAGGGGTGTTTGATAAGAAATATGAACAGAGCTTCACCGATGAGTTATTTACAATAGTGGATTGTATCCCAAGAGCGCCCCCTGTCTACAAACTAGCAGATTACGACGGGGAGAAAATAGAAGGATCATTTTATGCGGAGGAACTACAGAAAGTGGATGTGTCTAAAGATCACGCTTTTCATATCGAGAAAATTATAAAAAGACGTACGGTTAACGGACGGGCTGAATATCTAATTCGTTGGAAGGGGTGGCCGGCCAAGTTTGACAGCTGGATCGACGCTTCTCAGATTATAGACGTTTAAAAACAGAGTTATAAATATAATTCGCATCATTTCATATTATGGATCCTTTGCATAACGATGGCTTCTATGTCACGCTACCTTCTAACGCTAGCGCCGATGTGTACGCAGACAACACAATTTCACAGTTTAGAGTGAATTTGGCACAACATATCGATCTCCAAGGAAGCTGGCAAGTGGCTCTGACTGAGATTTCATACCCGCGTAGCTGGATAAACGTACCAGAAAAACAGACTACTTTTTTTTCTAAAGGATATAACGGCTGTCAAAACCAAAGATGGGAAGACCTCAGAGACAGGGGGAGGAGGAGGAGGAGGAGGAGGAGGAGGAGGAGGAGGAGGAGGGGGAGGGGGAGAATCTATATCATACAACTTAGATATTCCAGCTGGGGAATATGAAGATCTTGATAAGCTACGAGATGCGATTCTGAATATTATAAAACAAAAAATCGGCAATCAAATTTTACTCTATTACGATACTAATATGCGGAAATTTCTTTGGATGACGACGAATGGAAGATATAAGATTTGTTTTAACGCGCCTTTGGCTTATATACTCGGTATGAAGGAAGGACAATGGTTTCCTATAAAATCTAATTGGTCGGAAGCCCCGCATTCTGCGGATATAAAGGCGGGTCAGTATCATTTATACGTTTATACTAATGTAGTCCAACATCAAACGGTTGGTGATACGTACGCTCCTTTGCTGAGAACTGTTCCGATTGAAGGTAAATACGGGGAGTTTATATTTAAAACTTTTAACCCCCTATACTACCTACCTATTAGCAGGAGACATATTGAAGATATAGCGATTGATATTAAGACGGATCAGAATCAACCTGTTAATTTTAAATACGGAAAGATAATTATTACCTTACATTTTAAACCGAGGTAAATAAATAAATAAATAAATAAATATGGTCATGATGGAAACACACCCGGACCCGTATCGTTTTGTTAATTATTATGAATCTCAAGCAGGGGGGTCGCTTCCGGGTTTTCACGGCGCTCCCGTACAATACGGACGTGGAATAGGATCTATTTTTGCAAAATTATTTCGCTTCGTCGCACCTCTAGTAAAGAGCGGTTTTACAGTAGCAAAACCTCACTTGCAATCGGCGGCTAAAAACATCGCTATGGATGTAGCCGGACGTGCTATAGAAAGAATACAGAGAAGAGACAAAACTCAAGACGGATCCGGTTTAATGGTTTTGGCTCGAAGACCTTCGAGAAGACCGATAGGTCAGAGACTGACGATGCATAAAAAGCCTCGACGGGGTACAAAAAGAAAATTAGTCGCTAAAAGAAAATCAGTCCCGAGGAGGAAGCGTCGGAGAAACATCGCTGATATTTTCTCTTAAATAATCTGACGAAAATGGCTCTTTTACATCACAAGTCGCAAGAATGCACTCTATCGGAATTAGACTTGTTCTCACCACCGTTGACACAACTTTCAATCGATCAAAGTCAATATATCGAAATCTCCCCGATATCGATATAACTATTACAGAACAGGGTCCTATTGAATTTTATCTCCCTGGTGAGGGTATGAAATATATGGACCTCTCGGCTACAATGCTGCACCTGCGTTTGCGGGTGACGCACAGAGACGGCTCACATCTGGCACCTACCGATCACGTAGGCATTATTAACTACCCGTTAAACACAATCTTTTCCCAAATAGATGTTACATTAGGGGATCGGCTCATCTCGCAATCGAGCGCGACTCATCCTTACAGATCTATGATTGAAATGTTATTAAACTTTTCAGAGGATACTCTCAAAAGCCAATTTAGTACGGCCATTTTTTACAAAGACACAGGAGGACGGATGGATTCAATAACTCTCACGGGAAACGATGTAAACGAAGGCTTATTTCATAGAGCAAAACTAATTGAAGGATCGAGAGAGTTTCATCTTTTAGGACCTATTCACTCCGATTTTTTCTTTTGCCAAGATACCTCATAAATAATGTAGATCTAAGGCTAAAGCTAACAAGAGCTAACGATGATTTTTGTTTAATGGGTCCGCCCGATACTAATTGCTATCTGAATATATTGGGAGCCTCCCTTTTTGTAAAAAAAATAACGGTGGCGCCGGCCGTTTCTTTAGGTCACGAAGCGGCTCTCCGCAAAAATAACGCTCTTTATCCCATTTCACGAATTAATGTAAAGACTTACTCCATCCCTCAGCTCTCAAGGATCTGTCACCAAGATAATCTTTTTTTGGGGCATACGCCAAAGTATATAGTTTTAGCGCTAGTCAATCATAGCGCTTTTGTAGGCCGGATGAATTTAAATCTGTCAAGTCAAGACCTGCAACATTTAAAATACACAGAAGAAAGAATGAGAAGACACAAGGATTTGATTACTCGCGAGGAGAAGCTGACAGAGAGTTGTGCGCAGATCACAAGCTCCCAGCCCCTTCTGACACAACTCCCTACTTCTCCTCTTTTATTTGGGATTCCCTAACAGACACAATAGGCCATACACTTGCCTCTAAGGGAAATAGGAAATAACAGCAATGTGATAAGCAACTCCAGCAGTCGTAAAATACAGAGGACATCCTTTAACCATAAACTTTTACAACCACTATTCCTTGAAGGCTGTCATTCTTCATTCCCGCATTCCAGGTGTCCGTCCTCAGGTTGAATACACATGCAGCAGCTCCAAACTCATAGTGAAATACTGAATACATAGTTGGCAATTAACTATGTAATAAGAGAAAATATAGAATAATATATACACAATAACTCTAACATTCCCCCCTGTTTATTATATATTTGCTCAAAGTCTCATATCACTTATGAGTTACTTTAATTAGATTTTCAACTGCAGGATCATATTTATGAAAACAAATACATTTACACTCAGAGGTAATGTTAATCTTTAGTCATAGTCGGCTGGATCTGAAAATAACTCAAGCATATCATAATGTATATTATCCAATGTTTAAAATCCAGTGTGCGCAATGTCCAATGTTTCTGTATGTAATTCTCAGCATTAATAATTCAACCAGCTGTCTCTCTCCCTCTTCAAGATGGCCACAAAAACAAACATCAAAATCAAAAAGACAGCCCCAACTGTCTGATCGCATCTTACTCTCCATTCGATTCAGGAAAGGGACTCGTCTCCTTGAATTGTCCCTTCTGACACATCATGCACAGTAGACAGGTCCTGGACTTCGCAGCGGTTGGGGGAATTTTGAGGGTAGCCAACAATGTGCTCCCAAAGTCTTCACTGACTTACTTGGTCAGACTTTTTCACAGCGAGTCAAGCTGCTTGTTTCTCCTCTGACCTCACTTCAGTCAGGCTTCGCTCCGCAACCTGGCAAGCTGTCAGTCAATGGTACCTGTTTTGTGCCATGCGATAGGTGAATCTAGGAGAGTCGTTCAGCGATCTTCACAACCTTCGGGGCCAACAACACTTACAAGGGCCTTCCCACCTTAGGCTGGACCTTTAATCAAAGTCAGTCACTACCCTTGATGGGAGGCTTGCCTTCCTGCTGAGATAGAGAGTCATCTGGCATTTTATTAAACATTTTCACTTCCTTATCATTTAAACAATCTCCTCATATAGTCACTTAAATAAATTTCTTTCATCTGTACGGCTTACAATAGGCGAATTTAAATGGTCTACCACGCGAAATTTCAAACGAGCTTAACTGTCTTATTCCTTTTACAATTTCCCAAATTACTTAATCATCAATTATCTTATCTCCATGCTTTGATCATGTATTTTTCTCTCTTTTCTCTTTTCCCTTAACAATGTAACATATGAAGTAACTTTCATTCATTACTCCAAATAACTAGTACGTCATATAGAGACATGATCTGTTCACACAATGCTTCTGCCATAATAACAACATCCAGTTGTTTTACTGGAACAATTTCAACTCATTGTTAAATTTTTTAAGACCATCAATCAGTACTTGTTAATATTGACATTGTCTTACTTTTTGTTCAATTCCATAAAATCCATAGCCACTAACAGAAATCCCAGAATATTAGAAACATCAATTCCATGTATAACAAACATCAATTTCATGTATAACAAAATTCTAAAACAAAATTCCAAAAACGTAAAAACATGAAAAATTAAAAACATAAAATTTGTATGCGGTATTGCAGCATTGTTACCAACTCCCCCCTTTTGAGACATCTTTATGGCTCACAACTCAAAATCATTGTCCAAGCCACTTCATATAATCTTATGCTGCATGCAATTTAAAATAATTTCACAATATTTACAAAAGGTTTTCATTTTTCCTTTTTTTTCTTTTCCACTACAGTGTTCCCTCGTATATCAGTGGGTTAACCTTCATACAGTCATTTTCCTCTTCCAAAAAATTACACAGTTGTACAAAAATCCACAAAATCAGCACCTTTTTTTCTTTTTTAACAACTATGGAATTTAAAAACAATTGGGACCCTGTAGCCTTCATCGCTCTGGCCCTAATTTGCGAAAGAACACTGTAGTTTACATGTCTTGGAGGGGTAGAACGTTATAATCCGCCCATAGCATAGTCGTAGTCTGGCATTTCTTCAAAACTAATTGTATCATACTACATCTTGTATTGTTTACAACCATATAATCAAGTTTAAATGTAACACATCTTTCCCAAAGCCATATGTAGTTAATAATAAAGCCACCATGAATATCAATCATCTTGTAAACAATTAATATAAAATACTGGCTTAAATTCTACTTCATGCATTCTAAACAAAACTCATAACCATGTCAGCAATCAATTGTCTGTTCAAATGGCCTTCCAATATCTTCGTGAAGCCACTACTATCATTGTTCAATTTAAATCACAAACTGCATTTTTCACATTCATCTATCTATTAAAATTTGTCAGACATTGTCATTGTTATCAGTTTCTCAATTCAATTTCAGTAGTAACATTGCTAGCCTAAGCATCCACCCAATTCATGTATAATTGCACAGCCAAATCAACCTGTGGGTGTTTTCGTTTTAAAACAGCATAATCACAAACATCAAAAGTTCATAACAGGTCACAATTTCACTCAGGAATTTAAGATATCATTTTTGTAATTTGTTTCAAATCTTAGGACCGACAAAATAACTTTGTTTATCATTGGGTCTCCATCATAACCACTTTACAATCAAAACATCTAAACAACATCTAAATATTACACCCTTGTTGCACAAAAGTGTAATATACCTTTATTTACATCAATCTCCAATTTCTTCTTTCTTTTAAGTTGTTGCTGGTTTTCATTTCACAGCTCAATTTTCTATCATGCCATAAAAGAATTTTGTCCATGCAAGTCAAAATCTGACTTCCCAAATGTACCCAAACAATTTCGAATTGCTTGAGAGGGTATTGTGGGACATTCACAATATCCTTGTAGTAATAATATATATATATATATGTGTCATATATATATATATATATATATGTATGTATATTTCCCTTCCAGTGCAAATTTAGACCAGAATATACAATTTGGGTGTACTGTTATAGTACTTATTCATTCCTCAAATTTTCATCAAGAATCCAAATTATCTAATAATATATTTCCAGTTAGTAAGTTTAGTATTTTCAATCAGCACTCCTGCCCTTTGCGAGTCCTTAATCACTAGTCTAATTTATCTCCAATTCAGCATTTTACTCAAATAAATCATCTTTAGCATAGATGATATCTGATCTGTTTGCTCTGATTTCCACTTACTTACATGTTGTCAAGAAACCCAACATCAGAATGAATGAATGAATGAATGAATGAATTCATAAGGAAGCAGGTTAAACAGTTCTTCCTATTTAGTTTTAAAGAAAAACAAAAGTTCTGTCATCTCTATTTGTTCTGCCATAATTGTTATATGCAGTGTCACTGTATCAAACTCATCATCAGTTTACAGGTAGTCAGTCAACTGTGACACTCGTAGGTGTGGCATTGTTTTCGTTCTCACATTTATGCTCAGAGTGACATAGCTTATCATCTCCCTTCTTTACAATCAGTTCCCTCGCTTTTTGTAGTAAGGCGTCAGCTACCATTTAAGAATTTATTTAGGATATAGACTACGTCGTAAAAATGCAAAGATCCTACACCTTTCACATAGCGATATCCCTTTTTCTACTCAACTTATCTTTTTATTACCATGTTGCCATCTAATGTAGACACCAAGACTAGGTCTAATCCAATTTAATATAATTCTGCTTACTGGTTTCGTTTCATCTTTGTTTCTTATGTTCACCTTGTTCAAATAAATGGCCGTTTTTCCACCAACAACAATTACCAGGGTAATAAAAATTCCTCATGGGGCATCCAAGTACTATCTCGGCAGCAGGGTCTCGCTAACCTTGGGTGGTTACTTTGAGGGGTCAGTATTTTTACAGCAGCTCTTCTCAATCAAACTCATTTAAATTAATTACAGAGAACTCTAAGACACTGTAAAAACACAATTCTAAATTCCCTGCTGAACTTTTACAACCAAAAACTCACTTTACCCAGAACTCAAAGATCCTGGGCTTGTTGGTGGAAAAGCAACTATTAATAATTGTGCTCCTTTAAGAACATTCAAATTCAATTATAAATGCCATTTTTTTCTTCTTAATCAAATACAAATCTCAGCGATTTAATTATTTTAAATAACTCACCACTAATAAAAGGTTTGCCTTCTAAACCATTTTAATAATCTTTTCCCTTCAATGCCTATTTTACGTATCAGGTTCTGGTGAGGGAGAATTTGTTAGATTTCACACTCAATCACAGCAGGAGCGAAAACAGAATTCAATTAAGAAAACATTCCTCCGTGTAACCAATCTTTTATACAAACTTTAGGACTATATTCAAAACAACATTGTAAAGGCTCTTTCTTACAATTGTATGTTGTTCTCTAATCTGGATCTGCATGAGTCACACCAAATCTATTAGTAAATGTAAACACCACAGTAATGAATTTTTAGAACAATTAACTCCTAGTAAGTATTTTCAAATTCAGTCAATAAGGTTTAAATTACTTCCTGTCTTACTCTGTTAGAAGGTCATGAAGTCATTGCATTTCACTATAGAAGCTTCTATTATCAGTGTGATATCAAGGCCTTCCCCATTTGGCAATTTGACAAATGGTGCCATTACACACTTTACAATATAGTCATAGCTGAAAACCACCATTACTTACTTAATTAAAAGTTTCAAATTTCTTTAAACTAGTATTTAGTAGACTAGATTTGCATTATTTATCAAATAATCTATATCATTTGCCTTAACTTTATACACTCATTAGAGGGTTCATTACCATAATTTAAACATACTCTTCTAACCAAAGTCTGTAATCAAGAATTGATCTGCCTCTTTACAGATAGGAATGTTCCACTTCAATCATAAATCTTTCACAGCAAGGAGAGACTTGTTAAATCCTTGTTCACAAAAAGTGGAGGAGAGTCACACTCTCTGTAGGGTCAGACTGCACCACCCCACTTCATGTCTTGTGCCAAATGTTTCTAATTTAATTACTCAGCCTTATTGTCATTTGTCTTCTGTGTAAACTTTTATTCATAGGCACAGTATAGTTTCAGTTTAAAAGTGACTTTTCTGTGGCCTGTTAGCTATCCTCTCTTTTGGAGAGCTTTTATTTTATTTCCTTTTATAGCCCTTGCTTCTCCCTCAAAATGAGGTGTTTTATGTCCATAAATACCTTAGGTCAATTCTTATCTCTGCGCCTGAGTCGTAATTTTACCACCCCCTGTCAATCTTTTAACTTATCTGGAAATCTATCCATTTTATTTAATTTTATCAACATTCAAACGTACAACCAACTATCAGAGATCCACAGCCACCTAATGTAGTGAGGTAGCATAATATTAGGTATAAAAATGTGTTTATTGCTTAACATTAAATCATTCCTTCACTACATATCAAATATAGTGATATTTGAAATCTGACCCATTATCTGTACCACTCAGTTATTAACCCAATAATAACCAAAAATCTTCTCAGTTATTAAATTCAGTTATAACACCTTCTTCTTCCGAAAGTTATTGATTTTTATTTTTATTTTTTTAAAGAATCATTCACCTAAATAATCATCACAACTACACATTTTGCCTGTCATCTGATCACAATTTTTAATCACCATTCAAACCTAGAATAGAAATTGTATAATTGTGTAATCAATTACTTACGTTGCTTCCTATCACTGTCAATTTTCCATGAAAATCATATTAGTTCATTTATATGACTAACACAGCAGTCCTTTACCGTTTTTTCTTTTCTAACTCCTCTAATCATTTTAAACTATCTATTTTATACTTTTGAGGGTAATTTCTTAACTCAGTGTCCTCTAACATTACACTTCCTTCCTGTCTTATCATCATCATCTACACCACCACAACTTGTTCTAAACACTTCACAAATCCCACTTACAATCATCCACTAATTCATCTTCTCTTTGTCCAGTTGTTCTATTTCTACCATAATCAATTCTACTTTCGTGTTTCTCTCTTACTTTTATCATTTCCCATGCTCAAATCAATCCAACAAAAAAGATTTTTTTCCTGTCAGAAGTTCAACAACTTGTCATCAATCACCTACTTAACTCACTCTCAAACAATTAGCTTTACCATCCAAAAACAAAAATACACAATTTTCACCTGAGGACCGGGTGATGACCCCTTCTGGGACCACTTTTTGGTCCACGCACCTCATATTTGATACAGACCAAAATTTCTCAATTTCACCGTTTTGACATAGTTATGTTAGACACGATCTAACAACCCCTTATACACAATTTAAACCCTTTTAGCCGTCATCTTTAGACAATATGACACACAGACACATACAAGAGCTCACAGAGACAAACACAATGAGAAGCCACACACATATACTTTTACAGACAATACACGTATGCCTCGATATCATTAGGCTGTTAAAGCTCCAACTTTCCTTTTCATTTTATTCCTTATTTCATATTATAGTGGATTACCATTATTATTGTTATTATTTTTACTATTGTAAATTAAGCTGGCCAGCAAAAGTATATCTTGTAATCCACGTATTTAAATGCTATATTTTAGATGGATCTAATTTTTCTATGAACATCCAATCCTTACTGGATAGTTCATCTTTTGGCTCGATTTTACTGTTTATTTTCCCCATTTTTATATGAATTTGGTTCAGTCCGTGAACCTAGAGTTCCCTAGGGACTGATATGTTCAAAATAAAAGGGTGACAATAAATTTCTCACTGTGGTAATCCTCAAGCTTCTACCCAACAGGGCGGAGAATTCTTGCCTTTGCTTCCACAATGAGTTGTCACTTACAATCCTGTTTGTTTAAAATGAAGTAAGTATCAAGTGACACTACACTTCCATTCACTTCACACACTCACACAAGGCCCTTTTATTTTCTGCGTTTCACGGAATTTAAGTACGTACACGACTCCGGCATCGTCTCTTTACACGGACGTTACTGGGCTCCGTTCCCTTTACTTGCCATTGACTAGTATTCGCAAGGTTTTACACTATTGCGTCAGTACCTTCGCGTAATCTTTTTCACTCACACTTTCCCCCGGAAAGTACATTTTTTCTCACCCAGATGTCTTCTCGTCCTTTGGATTCCCGTCAGCCTTCCAGATCCCAGTCACAGAGACGAAATCCAGTCCCGGAAAAGGGTAGTATTTGCCGTGGCCACGGTCTTGCTGGAGGTCGACTCTGCAACTGGAATCCTTTAGGCGTCTTGGGATCCGGCTTGAAAGGACCAAGTTAATGTCAAGTCAAGACCTGCAACATTTAAAATACACAGAAGAAAGAATGAGAAGACACAAGGATTTGATTACTCGCGAGGAGAAGCTGACAGAGAGTTGTGCGCAGATCACAAGCTCCCAGCCCCTTCTGACACAACTCCCTACTTCTCCTCTTTTATTTGGGATTCCCTAACAGACACAATAGGCCATACACTTGCCTCTAAGGGAAATAGGAAATAACAGCAATGTGATAAGCAACTCCAGCAGTCGTAAAATACAGAGGACATCCTTTAACCATAAACTTTTACAACCACTATTCCTTGAAGGCTGTCATTCTTCATTCCCGCATTCCAGGTGTCCGTCCTCAGGTTGAATACACATGCAGCAGCTCCAAACTCATAGTGAAATACTGAATACATAGTTGGCAATTAACTATGTAATAAGAGAAAATATAGAATAATATATACACAATAACTCTAACAAAATCCTTTTAACTTTGCCCACTTTGATATCGAATATCTGGCTCTTACTCAGGAAGGCCGACAGATTCCGGCTAAGGCGTTTCAACCACAATTTAACGCAGGAAATGCCGTACGAGAATTTCATAGCCTGTTTTCATCTACGGGGAGGTTTTTAAAAGATTTACCGTTGAGTATAAATCATGAAGACTTCAGACAGGGCTATGCTCTATTTGCCTTTAATTTAAACCCGAATGATGACAACGGCGTTCTATCTGCCGCTTCCAGCGGAACACTCAGGCTCGAAATGCGTTTTCGAGCTCCAATCCCTTTCACGGCAACTCTAATAATTTATGCATGTTATGACACTATTTTAGAAATTAACTCGAAAAGGGAGGTATTGATGGACTATTACTGAGACGATGAACGGCAGGGAGTTGGACGTCGTGATGAAACGCATACAAGGAGATTTATTTGGAGACGTTTATGCCTCGGATGAGTTGACACACATAATAGCGCCCTCTATCCCCTCTTATTATATCGTTAACACACATCCACGAAGCAAACTGGGGGAGCACTGGTTAGCGCTGTCTCTGGAAGAAAAAGGAACTGCTACTTTTTTTGATTCATACGGATTTCCACCTAATTTTGTATATTACCCCAAAAGTATATACTCTTTTTTTTTTTTTTTTAAATATTCAGATCGTATAATCTATCACGATCGTCAATTACAGCACGAACTATCTACCGTCTGCGGTCAACATTGTATTTTCTACCTAAGTTTAAGAGAATGCGGTAAATCTTACACGGACGTATTAAAGTGTTACACCGACCACGTAAGCGGAAATGACGTTCGACGGTTACCATGACGATGATGTGTCACGGTTAGAGTTAAGTTAGTTTAAAAATACCATTGTCTGTAACGTCTTTTTAAAAATATTTTTATTTAATAAAATTCATATAAAAAAAAGATACAAAGTCGTACGTTTTTTCTTTATTATTGGTATACATTTATAAAATAATAACGTGTTATTAAAATCCCTCCCAATCCAACGTAGTACGATTCTTCTTGTTTTTCTTTTTTTTAACGTCATCACTTTCGGCCTTTATAGCAGGATTGTTTTTTAGACGTTTTAACTGTTCTCTGGCGTAAGGGTTAGAAACTGCAGTCTCAGGTATATTGAGTTTATAAAGCAGGTGTAAAAAATCTATCCATCCTCGGGGCGCACGCCCGGTGATTTTCTTACCGTTCACGGTCAGATAGCTGAGTAAATCGCTCATATGAGATCCGCTAATAGCCTTACCCTTTAAAATAAACTCGCCTCGTTGGTTCCATACCTTTTCTTCGCGAGACGATATTTTTCTTAAAACATATTCGGCGTTTTTACGATGACGTAATGGGATGGTTTGTAACATCTCATTCCATAACCCCTCCTCCCCACCCTCCTTCTTCTTTTCCATCTCTCCTTCTTCTCCAAAAGCATCGCGTTGATTCTTCTTCTTATTTTCCATCTCTCCTTCTTCTTCTTCAAAAACATCGCGTTGATTAGGGAGAGTCAAAGTGAGCGGAACCAACTCACGATCTCTTTGTTTAAGCACCCCTAAATAACGTTGCATTAGCGCTTGATACATTTTAAGTTTTTGATATTGGTCCAACGAAACATCTTCTAGTACATCTCTCATCTTTGCGTCTAAATCATGTTCCGCTTTGTCACGGATGGTCGGCGCGGGTCTGCTGAAACGTTCCATTTCGCGAGGGGATACTAGAAACATTTTCTGAGTATTTTTCAAACTTATAACGTATTATTTATTGACTAAACCCCCTACTAGACTTCCAAGGATGGGTGCGATTGCGGCCAGTAGAGGGAGCAAGAATCCAACTTTTTGAATGAGTGATGCTCTTTTATGTTTCAGACTCTTTTTTTTTTTAATCCGCCAATATTCGGATAAACTTCTTTTGTCACTTCAATTTCTTATACTGAGAAGGATTTAGAGGTATGTGCCCTTTTAATAGATTCAAAGCGATCTCGCAGAGCGCTTTAATTAGACTATCGGGGACTTTGCGTAGTATAACAATACGTTTCTTAGGGATCGCTTTGCAGAGAGATTGCAATAGCGATTTATTTTTTTTTAAAAGCTTCGACATTTCAACTTTTAGCGATATACGTTACAGGGAATTGATGAGGTAGTATTTGAGCCCGCAGGCGAAGCGATTCTGAACACGTTGGCGTTAAATCTACTAATAAATAGCCGTGAGCTTCTCTCGTGGCGTCTTCAAAACTTTCTAGAAAATATTTTTTCTTTGTAGGGAATATTTGATTAGCCAGTATACTAGCTTGTAATTTATCACGAGGATTTTTAAACAATACCATATAATTGGTATTGAGGCTGATTGTTCTACTGTATTTGCCTTGATGGAAAATGTTTTGCGTCAACAACATAATGCTCATATCTTTATGGTGTCTATACTGTGTAAATATTTTTACCACCTCGGGATTGTCGGATGCCTGGAAGATGAGATCGTCGAGGATAACCAGATGACTCTGATGGCTGGGAAACAGATTCTCATCATCAAACGACTCAGGCAAATCACGCACAAATTTAATCTTTTTATTCACTTTTGCAAGGTCATCATACAACGTTTGGTTAGATGAAAAAAAAAATACAATATTCTCAGGGGATCTTTGCATCACATGTTCACAATTTTCCAAAACACTTTTCACAAAAAAAGTTTTCCCGCAGCCGCTAGGGCCAGCTATTAAACATGAGAAAGGGATTTGCAATCTCGGATCAAAATCAACTTGGGTCATTTCCATTTTTTTTTTTTTTTTTTTTCTTCCCCCTCCTCAAATAAAACACAGTATCGCTTTAATAACCGAATGGAAGAGTATAACCATCGGATAGCAGACGTCGTTTGTCGTACACCACTTTGAACTTTTTCATAAATGAGCTGTTTCTCAGATGAAACCCCTTCTTATTACGTATAATGTTGAATTGGGGGGTGCTGATAACATCTGACCCCGCCCCCTCGGTACTAATGTATCCCTCCACCAAATCCTTGACGCTGTCAAAATTAATGCGTTGACACGCGTCGACATTTTGGGTGATACCTTTTACCTTCATTACAGTTTTCCCGCTATCCCTGGTTCTGTACGCGTAGCTCTTTGGTCCTGCTGAGACAAATTCTTGGATACTATCGCCGCAAAGTTCATCCGTCAATTGCCCGAGTAAATCGCCTGTAGGAAGCACGTCCTCATCCTCTTTTACCGAATAGATTAGACTGTCTGTATCTGTATATAATACTCTAGTTTGTAGCTTTTCCAGATACGCGTACATTAACATGCGAGCGTAAGCGGTGGTCATGCATGCCACAAAAATATTAGCTGACTTGGCAGAAGGTATTTGACAGTTTTGGTTGTAATTGTACTGTATCAGTGAGACTCGGTCATTGAGGAAATGGAAAAACTTAACTTCGTACATCCCCGAAAATAATAGATTGAAAAAACGATCAGAATCATTAACAATTTCTGTTTTATCTAAATTGTCACGCTGTGCGCATTTGCCCCAGAGAGAGTTCATACATAATTTAGACACCTGTCTTTTTGCCGGATTAAATGCTATTTTAGCAGCTTCGAGTTGAATACCTTGATTTTTGTGATAGTCGGCGATATACTGTTGTTTATCCTCTTCACCGATGACGTGAGAGGGAAAGCCTGAAGCCTCTTGTTTTCCCTTGAGAAAAGTGTGCATATATCGTTTAAAAATGTCATTACTCGTCTTATCAAAATGCCAAACTTCGTCAATTTGTGACACTGTGTAGGCTGTTTTTGTTCTGACTTGCTTTTACTTCCAACTCACAACGCCAAAGGGAGACCTGGTGCATCAGCCTGCCAACAGGTGTTGGAACAGGTGACGCTGCGGCTAGCCTCTCCGGCCCCGGCCTGGCCCGAGAGCCGACATTTTGGTGCCGTGACGGTGGATTTGGACAAATTTCTGGGAAAAAACGGACAGCGTGTCACGCCAAATCGGTGCGTTACTTCCAGACAAGGCCTACAAAAATTAAGGTAAGCAGACCTTTTATTCTGCTCAATTATTAAAGCCTGGAAACTAACTGCCTGATCACGGCGTGTCTAGCTGTCTGACATATGCCCAGGTCTATTTCGAATTTAGTCAAATGTCAATTGTAAATTGTAGGAGCCCAAGTCAACCTGACCACGTGCATGTTGTATGTTTGTCTTGTTGTGTGAAAAACGGCCAAAGTATTAAGTAGAAAGTGTTGTTTGCTCTAAGGTGAGCCACAACATTGTTGTTTTAAAATCCCAGGGCGGGTCGTCCGAGGTGGACGTTGTTGCAGCTGTGTGAAGTCCAGGACGGGCTATTTATTTTTTTGTTGGATGTGAAGGCCTAAAGGTTAGGCTAGAAGTGTTGTCTGCTCTAAGGTGAGTCACAACATTGTTGTTTTAAAATCCCAGGGCGGGTCGTCCGAGGTGGACGTTGTTGCAGCTGTGTGAAGCCCAGGACGGGCTATTTATTTTTTGTTGGATGTGAAGGCCTAAAGGTTAGGCTAGAAGTGTTGTCTGCTCTAAGGTGAGCCACAACATTGTTGTTTTAAAATCCCAGGGCCCGAGGTCCGAGGTGGACGTTGTTGAAAGGCCTGAGGGGGGCCAGGAAAAAAAAAAGTTGTATTGTTAAATTTGTAAGTCCGAGATGGACCCATTGTGATGTGCATTTGACTGGTAACTGAGTACCTGCTTGGGTTAAGGTGACCCTATTTTTCGGCCTCAGGGCAGGTCGAGAAGCATTGTGCTAAGTGTGTGAAATCCGGGTGGGCTTCTAGGTCGAGGAAGACCTTATTTTTTGTGTGTGTGTGTGTGTCTAAGAGCCTCGGAGTAGGCTAAAGAAATTGTATTGAGCCAAGTGATTGCAGTGTCCCCAGCCAGGAAGGTTTTGGGTCATTAAGAATCACTGTGTTTCTGTCTAGAACGCCTTAAGAGGTGGCTAGTTCAGGAGGGAACTATTGTTGTAGTATATTTTGGTCTGTGACAGGCAAATTGTGTTAAAAACCCCCCCAAAAAAACAGTGGACCGCTGGCAGGCGGCGGACTTGTGGATTAAAGCAGATTGCTAGCAGGAAATGCATAACTGAAAGTTGTTTTTTAAGAGTCCAGAAGGGATAATCAAGGAAAAGTTGTTAACTGGAAGAAGGTTGCGTAGTGTTGTCTAGTGGCGTTTGAGCAAAGTTGGATGAAAGTGTGCAGAGTGAGAAGGTCAGTGGTTGACGCCTGTGTGCTAGCCAGGTTGGCGAAAGACAAAGGAAGGCTTTCTGAGAAGCTGATATTAAGTAGGTAATGATAGGGAAGGATTGTGGGATAGTGAAAATAGTGTTGGAAAGATTTGTGAATCGCATTGTGAATTATTCTGTGGGTTGCATTGTAAACTGTATGGAAAATTAAGAAAAAATTGTCGAGCCTGCAGTGGGAGGGATAGAAAGGAAGGAGAGTGGATATAAAAAAATAAATAAAATAAAGTGCCTTTTGTTATCGGTAATAATAATAAGAATAAAAAGAATAACAATAGTAATAATAATAAAATAATTAAACGAATAAATAAAGAAAGGAAATAGGAAGTAGGACAAATAAAAGTAAGGTGAGTGATATGAACTAATAGTGGATGGAGAACATAATCGTACAGGAAAGTGTGCCAAAATTAAACATTCCTGATATTGACGAGCCCGAAGTGCAGGGAATAAGAACCCATTTCTGGCTTGAGCGTACCTTTCGTGACAAAAACGGAAAAGAACAGTGGCATAGTGAGCTATTGATAAATTATAAACTGTGGAAAATAACAGATTTATGTAATCTTGACTGTATTAAGAAAGATTTTCCTGGTATTGACTGGGATTTGCAACTTAGGGAAATTTGGACATCAACCAAGCTAGCTCCCCTGTTGGACTACCTCTGCAAAAACTTTCAAGATCAAGCACTTGTCCCTCTAAAACCTTTCTTGGGAATCCCCAACCATTTGCCTCTTGTGGGAGAAAACAAAATCTCAGAAGATCCGAAGCTCTGTATTTCAGTGGTTCCCCGAAAAGTGTATTGGGAGGTGGGTAAATTAGGGCAATTAACTAAGGAAATTGACTGTGACGGCGAGGAGCAGCTAAGGTTAACTTTTCACCCCCGAACAAAATTAAAAACTGCTATTACCGCGGGCAAGATAATTGTTTTGATAAAAGTAAGCGCGGACAACGAACCGGCAAGGCTGAATTCACTATCAGGTGAGGTTAAACAAGGCTTCATGGGTGTTCGACACTCAAAGGGGGTTGGGGCATCCAGCCCAATGGCATTTGTAATCATGCAAAAACCTGATTTTGAGCAACAAATTCGACAATGTATGGCAAAGTGGCACAAAAGAACCTCTGGCCAATTAAGATGGCCTAAAGAAGGGACCTTTATGGCTGCCTGTTGCGATGAAATTGAGCAAAATATCAAACATTATAAAGCAAAAGCAAGCAGGCAAGGAAAGCGTGCTAGAGAAAGGGAAGTGCTTCGATTTTTTAGGGAGGAGGGCACAAAGCGGGCATTTGGAGCATCGCAGCTCCCGCTAAGGGAAGAAAGGCCGTCTCATCCTCAAGTTAAAAAAAGTAAGGCTGAGGGGCCACCGTGCTGGCCGACTGCTCCAGAAATGCAGGGCAAACCACCACCGTATACGTGCGAAAAGGGTGGGGGGGGGGGGGGGGGTCAGTCTGGGCAGTACGTCGTAAGGGGGGAGCAAAATAAAGGTCTAAGTGGGGAAGTTACAGGCACTTTTGAGGTGTCATTCAAAACATAGCCTAAAGCAGGCAGAGAATATGGGGGGGTGGTCTTTGATGCAAGTGCTGGGGCGGGCGATTCTTTGGGCCTGCCAACATCCACTTGTAGTCCTAGTTCACTAGGAGACATTTTAGGTACAGACATGCATGCATGCGCGCACACTGTTGATCCAAGCGAGCTCACACACGCGCGCGCGCACTCCATTGACCCTTTGACCTTTGTACACGGACGCGCTACTGAAGCGCACACACTCACACGCATTAGAGCCAAAGAGAATAATATAGACACATTAGCCCACAACCCCACAGCTCGATCAAGTTCATTCACACATAGACCTGACCCAAATACACGCGCACACACACCCATGATTGATGAGGAGGAACTGGAAGAAAAACTAAGTACCCTCCGTGAAGTAATACGAAAAGTAGGAGTTGATGCCTTGCCCCTGTGGTCAAAAAAGAAGAAGTTCACAGATGACTCATTGGACTTCATGGAAATGCCAACTCGAGAAACGAGAGACAACAGAAAGCAATACAGAGACATAATGTTAGCAGAGTGCCTTAGAGATCAAGGGCACATTACACGTGCAAATGAGGGTGGCCCCAGCAAAGGGCTCCTTTCACTGGCTGAGATGGAGAAGCGGTACGGAGGGGGTGAAAGCAGGTGCCCAAAATCATCCCTGATCCAGCTGACAGAATGCGCTGCCGACCCGACGCCCCCAATTCTAAGCCCCCAGACTCCCTTGACGGCAAGACGGGAGTTGAACCTGCACCCTGTGCCCACTCCAGAAGGAGGCCAGCATCCACGCCAGAACCCACCTCCCGCTTCCTACACCGCTCCCACACCCAACCAGGAGGCACTGGTGGACATCCCTGAGACATTTTATCCTCCCCGCTACACCAGCCAGTGGAGCACTGAAAGGCCGCTGCAAGGGGCGGACTATGAAAACACTCCAAGATCACCATTTCCTGGAAGGAATACAGCCAGGCCACATGGGCCTGGCGGGATACTGCGCAGCGGAAGGGCATACCATCCAAGCAGCGAGCAGGGAGACCCTCACGGTGCCAGCGTCTCCCAGTGCCCACTGGTCACCAGAAGTTACGGAAAGCGCCACTATGTTCCTTGGTCCTTCTGCGACATGATAGGCCTAGCTGACAGGCTGCCTGATTTAACGAACGGGGCTAACAAATGGATCACCGCCCTGGAAGAAAGCACAGCCGGAGTCACGCTGGCCTTGGGAGACATCAAAGCGCTGTTGATGCACCTGGTCGGAAAACATGCAGCGGAAGAGATCCTGGAGAGAGCTGGACTGGATGTGCTGCTGATGGGGAACCAGGCTGATCATGTTGGCTTCAATGGACACCGTGGTGATGTGTGGAAGCAGCTGCGACAATATTATCCAGAAAAAATGGACCCAGCCAAATTGGAGGGCGAGACATTGAAAGAAGATGAATGCCCCATAAAGTTCCTTCACTCTTTCCAGCGGAAGTGGAGAGAGGAAACAGGCAGCGCCTGGAACTCCAACAGCACCACTGAGAGCCTGTTCAAAGTCATGGTGAAAAAATCAATGCCTGATGAGGTTCAAGGCCGGCTGGACAATGTGGTGGGACTCATGAAAATGGACTGGCCCCTATTCTAAGAGCACCTGGTGCACCATGTGGAGGCCCTACGGAAAGAAAAACAAAAAGAAGAAGAGGCACATCGTCAGATGAACGCCAAGCTCACCCACTTGCAGCTGACTGAGCTGAGACAAAAGAAGGACAAAGTCAGGACTCAAGCTCCTCTAGTAACGGTGGGAGGTCCCCCGACCCCTGAGCCTCTGGCTCCAACTGTGGCCCCGAATGTGGCCTCCTGCCCCCAGGTGCCCCAAGTAACGGCCTCCATGCCCCAGACGACTGCCTTCACAACACAAACGCCTGCACCTGTGCCTGCTGTCCTGCCAATCCTCCCACTGGGAGGACCCCTGCTGACTCAGCCTAATGTGCCGCAGACCCTAAACCTTCCCATGCATCCTTCAGTGCCAACTGAAATCCACGTGCACTATAATGAGTCAAGGGATGGAAGAAGCCCGCCTACAAGGGAGACTCACAACCATGGAATCCGGCGGACACCTGGTCGTGGAAATGCGGGCCAGCAGAGTGTTCCAGCAGGTCACCACGGGGGACCACCGACCTCATTTGCTGACCCCAGGCGCAACGTGGCTCATCGAGGACCAGCACCCCGGGGCACTTCATCCCAGAACCGCTCCCAGGGAAACGAATGCTGGGGCTGCGGCGAGCCAGGCCACCTCAGACGCGACTGTCCCACCAACCCCTGGATGGATCTCAGGGATCCACAATAGGGGGGCCCGGAGAAGCCTGGGGGAGGAATCATCATGGCGCCAGCAGTAACAACGCACACAAGATGAGCCCACTGTCCCTGTTGTCATTGAAGGATCAGAGCATGACTTCATGGTGGATACAGGGGCTACCTATTCCTGTGTGGGGAGCTCTGGATTAAAACTCCCCCTGTCTGGCTCATCGATTAAGACAATAGGTTTCTCTGGGAAAACACAGCTCATCCCCCTCACTCAACCAATTCCAATGTTGATATCAGGAAGAAAGGTAGTGGCGCCGCTCCTCATCTCTGACCAAACGCCTATCAACCTACTTGGACGAGACATTCTCTGTGCACTAAATGCCAACATCATGTGCACACCAGATGGCATCTGGGTCGAGCTGCCGCCAAAAGACTCGCTACCAGCCACCACCCTGATGCCACTTCAGACCCCACGAGAAAAACAGCATTATGCCACTATACTCTCTGTTGCTCGTGAAGACTGCACCACTCCTGTCGGACTGGAAATTATGGACTGAATGGATACAAAAAATACTGCCCCATGCAAGAAAGCCATCAATGCCTGAACACTATACACTCTTCTTTGACGAATTGCAAAACCACAAAGACTATGAGATTTGCTGGAAGGAAATTATGGACAATAATTGCTTCTATGTGCACATAGTCAACATTTATGTAGGACCCCAAGGGGAAGCCGCAGCAATTACACTTCCATTAAGAGCAGCCATATGGTTTCAAGTGCCAAATTCAACACCACACATGACACTGTTTGTCGAAAAGGGACACAAATCATGGGAGCTTGGCTCCATGGTGAAAGCAGCATCACAAGTTTTTGCATGGCAACGTACTGACAATCCACGCGTCCATATTTCACCCGATAGACAATTTATCAAAATTTCATTTTTTGCTGTCAGTGAAGGCCGCGCTGTGACCACATTGGTACACAGGCCAGCCTTTGTGCAAGCCTCACTGTCAGCAGAACATGAAAGCCTGCTTGGCCAGATACCCTCGCGATTGTGGTCACAACATAAGACAGATATAGGCTTTGTTAAGTCAGCACAGCCAGTTGTTATCAAATTAAAACCAAACGTGACACTGCCCAATAAAAGCCAGTATCCCCTGAAGCCACAAGCAGCCATAGGGATCAAGCCCACTATTGAAGGATTGATAGCAGCAGGGGTCCTGGTCAAAACACAGAGCCCATGTAACACCCCAATTTTCCCGGTTCCTAAGCCACGCTCACCTGATTACAGACTCGTGCATGATTTACAACCTATTAATGCCATAGTGGATGCTGAGACTCCCGTGGTGCCGGACCCCCACACCTTGCTTTCCAACATCCCACCTGAATCACTCTGGTATACAGCGATTGATTTGTGTTCAGCATTTTTCAGCGTTCCAGTACACCCAACATCACAATACTTGTTTGCATTCACTTATGAAGGGCAGCAATACACCTACACACGCCTACCACAGGGCTATGTTGACAGCCCCACAATCTTCAACAGGGTCCTGTCAGAGGATTTAGGTCACCTGGACGTGAGCAGCACTGTCATCCAGTATATGGATGACATTTTGGTTGCCAGTCCGACAAAAGAATATTGCGAGCGTGATTCATTGACTGTCCTCTTAGCACTTGAAAAGGGAGGGCACAAAGTTAGCAGAGACAAGTTGCAGTTCTGTCAAAAGGAGGTAGACTACTTGGGGAGGAGGCTATGTGGCAACTTGCGAAAAATATCTGCTACTCACCTAGAGGCAATTGCTAAAGCCTCACAGCCAAAGACAGTGAGTCAAATGCTAACTTTTTTGGGAATGACAGGATATAGCAGAGCCTGGATCTGTGACTATGCCATAAAAGCGGCCCCTCTGCGTGAAATGATCCGCGCGGCCGGACAGAACAATGGCTCAGCTAACTTGGAGTGGAATGAAAAAGCCCTTCAAGGATTCTCAATGCTAAAACGTGACCTCCAAGAAGCACCTGCTTTGGGTAACCCTGATTACTCAAGGCCATTCGTCTTGTATGTTGCAGAAAAATCTGGGCATGCATGTGCTGTCTTGATGCAGGATAGTCCAACTGGGAAGCAGCCGATTGCTTACTATAGTTCTAAATTAGACAATGTTGAGTTAGGGTTGCCTCCATGCTACCAGGGATTAGCAGCGGCTGTCTTTGCGTTTCAGAAAGCAGCTGTAATAACTATGGGCCACCCTGTGTCCCTTTTTACCTCACATCAATTGCATGCTTTGCTTACAAGTCCGCGTTTTGTGCTGACTCAAGCCCGGCGTACCGGATACGAAGTAATTTTGTCAGCACCTGAGTTAACTATACAACGATGTAATACAGTTAATCCAGCCACTCGCATGATGGTCCCGGAATCAGATGTAACGCATGAGTGTGTCCAATCAACAGAGGAATTTTTTAAACCACGTGATGACCTTCATAATCAACCTATCGAGGCGGATCTCACATACTTTGTTGATGGGTCATGTTTTAAGGATGTAACAGGCAACCATGCGGGTTATGCAGTTGTCCAATTGCACTTGGATGGTTCATTATCCAAAGTGCAGGCGAAAAAGGTTCCGCAACCTTGTTCAGCCCAGCTTGCTGAGCTGATGGCATTGACAGCTGCATGTCAATTGGCGCGAGACAAGCGCCTTAATGCATACACAGATTCTGCATATGCTTATGGTGTGTGTCATATTAATGGAAAAATTTGGCAGCAACGAGGCTTTAAGCGAGCTGATGGTACTCCAGTTGTTCATGCAGAAGCGCTTGCCTCCCTTTTGGAAGCCATGATGCTGCCATCAGCTTTGACTATCATCAATGTGCTAGCCACCAAAAGAATGACTCTTTGGTTGCCAAGGGGAATAACTATGCAGATGAGGTGGCCAAGGGGGTTGCATCAGTGGGGGCTATGGCCCCCCTGCTGGTTGCGGGTGACTGTGAGCCTTTGACTACATTGGTCTCCCTAATTGAGACCCAGGATGCGGCATCGGTGTATGAAAAGAGTGTTTGGAAGAAGAGGGGCGCCTCCAAATGTTTGACAGATGGCCATCAGAAAGACCTGTGGCGCAGCCCGGAGGGACATTTTGTGTTGCCCCTGTCATTGGTGAAAACAGCAATTTTGGCTGCCCATGGCCAAGATCATTGTCATCGGGGTGAAGTGTTGCGCAAGCTAAAAGCGGTTTGGTGGACCCCTTTCCTGGCAGCCATGGTGGATCGGACTTTACACGAGTGCATTGTGTGTGCACAGCACAATGTGAGGAAATCCTTTTCAGCACCACTGGGCCACATACCTATACCAGAAGGACCGTTTCGGCATCTCATGATGGACCACATCGACATGATTGAACGGGTGAGGGGCTACAGATATGTTCTAGTGGTGATTGACAGGTTTAGTAGGTGGATTGAGGCTGTCCCCACGAAGGGTCCTGATGCCAGTTCTGCTGCTAAATTCTTGTGCAGGGAGGTGTTCCCCAGATTTGGCATCCCTGACCTGATCAGCTCGGATAATGGTCCAGCATTTGTTGCCATTGTGAAAATTAGCATGAAAATGCTTGGGATAAAACAAAAATTTGGATGTGTCTACCACCCCCAGTCTCAAGGTGTGGTCGAACGTGCTAATGGTACCTTGAAAGCCAAATTAGCCAAAATTAGAGCAAGCAGTAATGGTAAGTTGAATTGGATGGATGCCTTACCGCTAGCTCTGATGTCAATGAGATCACAGTCTAACCGCACGACCCATTTAACCCCGCATGAAATGCTAACTGGCCGTCGCATGCCTGTGCCCTTTTTGAAGGGCCCGTATGAAGTGCCCCCATTAGAACAATGGAATTGACCTCCTACCTGCACCACTTAACCCAAATACACAAGGCTATCTCTCGACAGGTAATCGAGACCGCAGAGGACCGACAGGCTGAACTCCAGCCTGACCTACAGCGAGTGGTGCCCAGTGATTGGGTGTACGTGAAGACGTTCAAGCGCAGGTGGAACGAGGCTCGACGTGAAGGTCCTTTCAAGGTCATCTTGTCAACTCCAACTTCTGTCAAAGTCCAAGGTAAATCAGTCTGGTTCCACCTCAACCACTGCTGTCCTGCACCGCGGCCTGAAGGGCCTGCTGAAACGCAACCAGGCCTGGCCAGGGGTTACCACGCCACCCCGCAGGGAGAAGCCAGGTCTCGGACGCCCGTGGCAGCTGAGAACCCTCTGTGCAGCGCGCCCCTAGACGGTCCAGAAGGCTAGCACGGGGGGGCGACTCGTCATCACCTAGTAGTGGCTCGCTACCTCCGCCTCTGAGCCCTAGCTGCGCAAGCGAGTTGGCATCATCTGACAATGAGCAGCCTAGTCCGGGTGCTGCCGCAGGTGATGTTTCCCCCGAGGGGGGAGGAAGTGCAGCTCTCCCACCCCCCACCACAGGAATGGGTGGAGATGCATCAATTGGAGGGGACATTGGGGCCGGATCAGTTGACGATGGAGGAGCCGGCCCATCCTCCACCCAGACCGGTCAGGCGGATCCAGACCAGGCTGGGCCGAGTCGGAGTGACTGTGTCCCTTTCTCGACCATTGACGTTGACCTCCTCCGTGAACTGCAGGAATATCAGCCTGACCTTGCTGATCTGGCTGCTAGCCCTGCCGCCCCTGACGTATTTCACCTTTAGCTTAGTGCAGAGTGTTAAGGATAGGGAAGTGCGACTTCACCAATGTGCCTTGGCTGCAGGACTTGTAGTTGCAGCACAGGGGGCCTGGGACAACGACTCTGACATAGACCTGACATATGTGAATACTCCCTCGAGCCGCTATACTCTGACTGTAGGACCGACTCATGACAAATTTGCGATGGAGGCGCTGACTAGACAATGTTACGTTTATGGTTCAGTCACACTCATGTGCAATGTCACCCACTGTCTCCCGACTACTGGTTATACAGGCGTTACTATGACTGTAGATGAAGCTTTTACACTGATGCGCGTGGCACACACTCGCTCCCGGCGTGCTGTTAGTCTGCCTAATGATAATGAAATTGCTAATAATGATCATTCTGTTAAAATCTTGGGGCAGGATAGTAGTCTGTTTTATCAATGGATGGTCTATTCAGCCCGACAAATAAGTAAATGCCCCTGTATAACATGTTATAATCGCAAGCGCTTGCCCACTGTGCGGCCCCTGCCGGAATTAAGGAAAAATGATTGTGGTGCTGGATTATGTTTTACGACTTGTGCGCTGTGGTTAGCATCAGGTATTTACCCTGGATGGGTCACAGATAAGTTCCATTGCCCGCGGGTTTTGTCTAAAAATATGTCTTTAGCTGTCCCACCTATGTAGCGTATAGACCGAAATATTGTGCACCCGGTCTGTGTTGCTTTTGGGCTTAAGTATAAAAAAATGTGGATAAAGGCAGCTAACCGTTCAATGGATGGACATCTACAAAGAACCCACACCCTGACTAGTGTCATCCCGGGTGGTCGCAGGCTTTGGTCAGTCATAAATTTAGTTAACACAACTGCCCTGTCCCCACTGCAGTGTGTGCAGGTCCTCCAGAATGGAGGTGACCTGGTCCATGCTGTTAATGGCACTTCTGGAACCCACAGAGTCATCCCTGTTATTGCAGGTGATGCTCCCAGTACCCCACTCGCTGATGTCTTTTGGCTGTGCGATAATGATGATCAAGTTAAAGCTGTAATTCCTGCCCGCTGGCGAGGGTTGTGTACACCTGTTATGGTGACTGGGCAGTTGACAGTGTTGGCTATTACTAAAAAGGCTGGGAAGAGGTCTGTTTTGCGTCCAACCGCACTCACTGAGCCCAATTCTGTCTATATTTCGTGGGACCAACAGCCAATAGGGGTCCCGGCTGAGCATTCTGCTATTTCTGAAGATTGGATTCGGTCCGGCCAAGGCACTGGCTGGATTCCGCACATTGGTCCAATTATTAATTCATAATTTATATTGCTCGTAATAGTAGATGGGTTAATTACTTGTGGTGTAATCAACAACGTTTTATTAACTGGACAGTAATGGCTCTAGAGAATGTTCATGAGCAGCTCCATGCCACCACTCTAATGACCTTGCAAAATAGACTCGTGTTGGACACTATGTTAGCCGCAGATAATGGCATTTGTCTATGATCGGTAATGAAGAATGTTGTGTAGCAATTCCTATGCACACAGGTGAAAAAGGAAACCTCACATTTGTCTTACAACAATTGGTTACGCTGAAAAATGAGCATGT
The DNA here is from genome assembly GCF_051991245.1 of Festucalex cinctus. NCBI lineage: Eukaryota > Metazoa > Chordata > Actinopteri > Syngnathiformes > Syngnathidae > Festucalex > Festucalex cinctus. The sequence continues at coordinate 67,474,319 of NC_135411.1, forward strand.
CCATAGTTCAAATTGGAACACTAAAACTGTGTGGCTGGACACACTCGGCAAATGGTTTGAGAATATGTCTTTCAAGAAGGTTTTGTCCGTCATTGCCTCTGTGCTGGGCCTGCTCCTCTTGCTAGTGTTAATTACCGCCTGTTGTATATTGCCCCTGATTAAAGTGCTAGTTAGGAGATCTATTGATGCCGTAACCCACTTTCCAGTAGTGGTTGATTCTCATGACGCCGACATGCACTTGCCTACTGCCACTTCCTCTTTCCCTTGCGACTCTGTCTATGAAGTTATGACAGATAAATATCTTAACTGATGACTCATAAAATAAATAAGAAACTTAAATTTGGTTTACAGGATATATTGATTGATTTACACCTCGGCCCCATCCCTTTTTGTCGCTCAACTACCCGATGTGTCCAAAGCAATAAAGTAGTATTTACCCCCTATCACTATATAGGCTCATTCTCCCTTCATGTTGAGGTTAGAGAGGTTGTTATTTCCCCTGGAAATGGTTAAAACATGTTTATGTTTTAAAGGGGGGAATGGCAATTTACACTGACTTGTTCCCTGTTCACTACGTGTATGACGTTTTCAGCCAGGACCAATATAAGACTTTGACTACTAGGGCCCTGATAGAGGTGATAACAATTAAGCTAAATGGATATACTTTGTTTTCTACACGGAGAAAACTAGTTGCGGACACTATGAGTGATAGATGTCTTCTTATGACTAGATATCTCCAAAAAATTGACCAATATTGCGTGGCGCAGCAGGAAAAAGGGACGTGGCGGTGGCAGATGCGTTTCTCCTTTATATCCCCCTCACCTAAGCAGGAAGAAGGAGATGGGGGAGACTCCCGGGAACTGGTGGCCGCGCCTGAGTGATGAGCTGGCTGGAAGGGGGAGTTACAACATACTCCAACCGGCGGGTCCCCGCCGCTGGGGGACCCACCATTGAACCCATCCAGGCCTTCCCCGGCACTGCAACCAATCCGTCTGCGGCTGCGGACGCCTTCGGACCCATCGTCCCCTGACTCACCAGCCAATCCACAAAGGTGACCAACTCCACGGCCAGGGTCACAGCCTTGGGACCCTCCGCCTGGAAGGCAATCACCTGCGCCAAGGCCACAGCCGTCAGGCCTGCCAACTGATGTTGCTAGGCCCAGCATGTGGTCTCCCCAGGCTCCCACCAGACTCATCCACCTGTTGACTTCCCCCAGTGGATCCTCATCTTATGTGGCCCCCAACCCTCCCCCGCAACCGGGATCAGTAGGGGTGCGAGGAGGTGCTCATCCTGCGTCAGCCTCACACCTGAGGCCAGATGAGGATTTGGCTCCTTGCCGCCATTCTTGGAAGCGGCATAGATTGAGGATGCCCCATGGCTTGTGCTTCCCAAGCTTGGGGCAACAAGGCTACAACTGCGCGACCCTGGCAGTGGAACAGCTGGCTGACATCTCCCGCCTCGAGTTCAGGATCCTGTGCAGCCGGATCCCAGATGACACCAAGGAGCTATACCAAGTGTGGCGCGCTGGCATCATGAAAGCCCGTGCCAGACAGAGAGCTGCCTTTCAGCGTAATCTAGCCAGGCAGCGTGGCCTAGCTGCACAGCCGAATCCTTAGCCTGAAGAGGCCTCACTTCTGACCACCTGTCCTGTCAACCAAGAAAGGATCTGGGTTGACATTTTCAGTCCCCTGCCGACGCCTGCACCGCCCCTGCGACTCTGGTTCACCTCTTCAGTACAGATGTGCTGTCCAGAGGACACCTGGACATCATGACCACGCCTTTGCAGTCACTGTTCTAACTGGGGCATAATAATCCCCAGGGCAGTGGGAAATCCTTCCATCACATCTTGCATTATCACTGTTTTGTTGGGGCATAATAATCCCCACGCAGTGTGAAAATCATGATCGGATGGGCGTTGCTGATCCACACACTATCCATCTGGCTCACTCATGAAGGGCACAGAGCCCTTGTTCGCTTACGGACACTTGTCGCTCCACACATGGACATTCGTCACCTCTGACCCTCTCTGTTTCTCTTTTGCATTTACACCCCTCCTTCCACTCATGTCGTCCCCCGGATCATTGCAAACATTTTCACCCCCACCCATCATTAGCCCCACTCTCTTAGCCTATGCACTCCCTGAATCCATACATACACCGCTCATATTTTCTCCTGAACTGTCAACCTTCTGAAAGCCTCCTTCTCCCCTCCTCTTCTTGGACATTAAATCGCATAGCAAATTTTGAGCACTGTTAGCATGTTGCGTGCTCAGAATTTACCTTAGCATGTTAGACATATAACCTTTGTTCTTGTGTTTGATGTGGTTTTACATTATGCCATTTTATTGTTTTTGTGCTTTGAGATTTCAGTTTGTTCAAAAAAAATAAATAAATAAATAAATAAAAAATTCCACACTATGTTGAGTTAGCCCTTTAGATCCACACGATTTTTATTTTTTATTATTTAGCCCTTTAAATCTACACTATTTTAATTTTTTGTTATGACTTTATGCAATTCTTTATATCTATGCTATTTTTAATCTACCTTTTAAACCTACACTATGTTAATCTGTCCCTTTGGCCGCCAGTCGGCGGATACAACTAATGGCATACAATAATTTCCCCTAGTCTTACTTTTGGTATAGATGTGCTAAACTCTGTTACTTGTAATGAAAATAGCGAGTGTTAACTTGCCTTTTTGCTTGGTTATTGACTACATGATACGGGGCTGTAGGTGTCTAGTAGATCTTTCATTAGTTTAAGGCCCCATGCTCTTACGCAGGTTGACATGTGGCCAGTCCCACGGGTGTTAAGGCTCAATCCGAGCCGCTTCCAAGTTCCCCCGCACTCTTGGAGGTGCCTGCCCCCTCCGAAGAGTGCACACTCGATCTGTTCGGGTTCAATAATGGTCACTTGCAGAGTTTTACTCATAACACTAGTGTTAATGTGGAGGATTGCAAGTGTCGCTGTATGTAGTTATTTACACTGTATGATTGGTGTTAGCGGTGCCAATAACTCAGAATTTGTATGCTGGTGTCTGTGTTGTGATTTCATGAACAACTAAGCTGTGCTCCTTGTCATCTTTGTCTACTTTGTTCATGATGTATTCACATCATGAAGGGGGGAATGTGGGATCTGATTTTTGGTGCTGTCTCTTGAACTATTGACCTATTCTAGGCCAAATGTTCAAGTGAAACCCTTTTCATGCTAAACAACTTTATGATTGCTACTTGTGTTTAAATAGCTTAAGGAAATTAAATGCCAGTGTGTATCCTGACTTGTCACAAAGGGAATCATGTATTTGTTACCCTATAATCATTTATTTTACTTAATTTTGTAACTCTAAGGTGCCAGCTGAAAATACAAGAGATCACATATGCTCAATCATTTAGAACCAATATGAAGCGATCCACAGTTGCCAGGCGTCTCTATGTTTGTAAAAGAACGGTAAAGGTGTCAAAAACTTGCAAGTTTACTGCTATCAACTATTAGGAAAAACTGCTCCTTCACGCTTGAGGGCTCATAAACGAAATGATATCCTGAAAGTTTACAACTGTCAGCTGACGGGAAGATGCTCAGAACAAGGATCTCATTACTTTACAACTGTCAGCTGACGGGAAGATGCTCAGGGCAAGGACCTTATTATTTTACAACTGTCAGCTGATGGGGAGATGCTCAGAGCAAGGATCTCATTACTTTGGTGTCTGCAAAAGGTTAGTTTTAGCAAATTTATTAGATCATACAATGTAAATGATAGGTCGCCTTATTTTTTATGTATGAATAAGTCCTTTTGATACCAGTAAAAACCTGTTACTACTTCTGGTCTCAAGAATGGGGGGGGAGACATATAATCTGCTGACCACTTTATAACAATTGGATACCAGTAGAAGTCACAAAACTAAGCTTGCACTACCCCCTAGTGGTCGAAAGCGGATACTATTAGCATTCAGTAAACTGCATCTCATAATAAGTGGGTTTGGCCGAGGCTTTACCTTACCAATAAGATCTAAGCGTGAAGTGGGCAGGCAGGTTTGATAGCCAATCAGGAAAAGAGGTTGTACCATGGATGATGCTTTATAAACTGTTGCATTTCCTGAGATTGTCAGATTTTTTCCATTTGCGCAAATTGAATGGTCTCAGTGTGCTTTTGCCAATAAAGCCGCTTTTTGTTCAGCTTGACTTTGGACTCCTGCCTGTTTTTGTTCTGACTTGCTTTTACTTCCAACTCACAACGCCAAAGGGAGACCTGGTGCATCAGCCTGCCAACAGGTGTTGGAACAGGTGACGCTGCGGCTAGCCTCTCCGGCCCCGGCCTGGCCCGAGAGCCGACAGAATCCCCATGGCCTATGATGTTTGTAGATGACATAGTGATCTGTAGTGAGAGCAGGGAACATGTGGATGAGAAGTTCGAGGCGTGAAGGTTTGAGAGGGACCCAAATGGAAGAGTGAGGTTACAGGGAGAAGAGACCAAGAAGGTGGAGGAGTTGAAGTATTTAGGGTCAACAGTCCAGAGCAATGGATAGTGTGGAAAAGAAGTGAAGAAGCGTGTGCAGGCAAGCTGGAATGGGTGGAGAAAAGGTGTGAAGTGTGATAGAAGAGTTTCAGCTAAAATGAAAGGAAAGGTTTATAAAACTGTGGTGAGACCGACAATGTTGTTTGGTCTGGAGACAGTGCCACTGAGGAAAAGACAGGAGGCAGAGCTGGAGGTGGCAGAGATAAAGATCCTGATGTTCTGGAGAGACCAGGTTGGATAGGATCAGGAATGAGTACATCAGAGGGACAGCACTTGTTAGTTAGAGGCTTTGAAGATAGTCAGAGAGGCCAGACTGAGATGGTTTGTACATGTCCAGAGGAGAGATAGTGAATATATTGGCAGAAGGATGCTGAGTTTCCAAATGCTGGGCAGGAGATCGAGAGGAAGACTAAAGAGGAGGTTTATGGATGCAGTTAAAGAGGACATAAAGGTAGCTGGTGTGAGAGCAGAGGATGCAGAGGACTAGGGATGTAACGATAATGACAATATCATGATATTAAAACCGCCAAAATATATCGCCGTCGTCATGTCACAATATTAAAAGCAGCACATCTGTTGAAAAAGTCAGGTTGATTTCCATTTGTGCAGTTCTAGCACCCTCTGGTGGTGCCTATTTTTTTTTTTTTTAGTGCAGTTTAATTTTCACAAGGCATGTTTTGGCTTTTCGATGTGGAAAATTGTCATGGTTCGGTTCTCAGCCCTGTTGTGCTCTTGTGTATGTGTTTCAGTGCCAATTACGAGGGGGGCGTTCCCCAGCCCCGCACCTGCATCGAGTTGGCAATCAGGATTATAAAAGGACTCCGACCAGCAACAGCCAGCTGTCGGATTATTATTTGCTCACCATTGTGTCCAAGTGTTCTCCGCGTTCTCCTGTTTGGTAAAGTTTTTGAATCCGCTGTCGTCCTTAGTTAAGTTTGTATTCACGTGTGTGTATCCGCGTCGCCTTTTGTTTATATTTCCGCGTTGATTGATTCCGTGTACATTTCGAGTAGTCCTTGCCGGTTGCAAGTGTTTTGTGTTTTTCTAGTCCTTGCCTTTTGCAAGTGTTTTGTGTTTTCTATTCCGTCCTTGCCTTTTGCAAGTGTTTTTTGTTACCTACGTGTTCCTTGCCTGTGTGCAAGTGCACTTCTGTAAATCTCGGTGTCTTGCCTGCGAGCAAGCTTTGTCCCTTCGGTTTATCCAAAAGAATAAATCGAGATTGTTTTACTCCTCTGAGCCTGCGTTTCTGGGATCTGTTTTTCATTGACTCTGTCGAGTCATTACAAAAATCCACAATCATGGTCAGATTAAGGGGAACGTAATATACTTGTGAACAGAATCAGTATGTGGAGGAACTAATCATTATTTAAATTAAATAATAACTTAGTAAATACAATAAATTATGTTGCGCACTGTGACGCAATCTGTTTGGCAGGGCACTTAGTGACGGATTTCCCATCTGCGCGTTTAGTGAATATAAAATAAATAAAAAAAAATCTATTAATTAAATAATTAATCATTATTTAAATTAAATAATAACTTAGTAAATACAATAAATTATATTTATTTTATTACTTAAAAATGTATCAATTTATTGTACTGCTTGTATTAGTGTATTATATATATATATATATATATATATATATATATATATATATAAATATTATTTTTATATTTTTCATTGCTGTAATGTACAAAAACACAATGGGGCCTATTCACCAAAGGTTTGCGTTGCCTTTGCACCGTGCAAACCGGCAAAAATGGAGCAATCTGCGAGCGCCTAATTCACTAAACGCGCAGATGGGAAATCCGTCACTAAGTGCCCTGCCAAACAGATTGCGTCACAGTGCGCCGGTGTTATCTGCGCATATGTAAATTAGGTAATTTGCACACATTTGACGCAAAATATGCCCACCCCAATGCAAATGAGACTCATTGATATACAGCGTCTAATTCACTAACACCTGCGCAAATAGCCACACCGCGTTTGTGTGTGTTTGGAAAGCATGTATTAACCTGACACAACGGGATCATATGACAGTAGTGCGTGCCATTTGCAGCATAACATCCACGGCAGATCATGCAGAGAGAGAGAGAGAGAGAGAGAGAGAGAGAGAGAGAGAGAGTGAGAGAGAGAGAGGGGGGGGGAAGAGAGAGCGAGAGAGAGAGAGAGAGAGAGAGAGAGAGAGAGAGAGAGAGAGGAATTTTCCCTTGTTGGTTTAGGACAGTGCTTCTCAATTATTTTCAGTCATGCCCCCCCTGCGACTATAAATAGTATTGTTTTGTTATAAGCACACATCTGCATAACACTGTATCCGTATTAACGTATAAGAGATTAAAAAAAGAAAGAAATATGGACCAACTTACAACAAAGAATAGCTTTATTAACTGTAACAGAAAAGATTTAAAGTGCATCTGAAATTCAAAAATTAAATTAAATCCTTAATTAAACTATAAACATTTTTTGACTGACCATGTCAAACCATATGATACGGAAAAATACAATTACATAAAATCAGTAAATAATAATGCATTCAAACTGATCACCAACATTAACTCAGGAGCACAATATAAAAAATAAAAAAAAACTGCAAATATAAAATAAAATAATTTGTGCTGATTTTTTTTATTATTATTTTTTTTGCTGTGTGCAACGTCCGCATGCTCAGTGTAAACAAAACCCCTACACCACCGAGTGAATGTTCCCTGCGCACACTCTGCCAATAATGAGAGCGCCACTGCCCGCTAATGTAGTGGAGGTGCAATTGAGAAGCACTGGCTTAGGAGACATAACGTAACCCGGGCTGATCGGCTGATCGGCAATGGCGGGGAGGCAGTTTACGATCATTTTTATGTGCCAGATGCATACTGTATGCCCACGCCAACCTCTGAAAACATATTTTCAAAAAACGATCGCACCAATAATTTGTACTAGAGAGAATATTACAAGGCCGCTCCTGTCAAAATTTGATGGATGACATTCTTAATTAGATTAGGGGGGTCATGTATGGGTCATGACCCCTCCCTAATGAAGCTTAATGACCCTTTAATGACTTCCAGATGTCATTTAATGAGGGTTAATGACCCTTAATGACTTCCTGATGTCATTTAATGAGGGTTAATGACCCTTAATGACTTCCTGATGTCATTTAATGAAGATTAATGACCCTTTAATGACTTCCAGATGTCATATAATGAGGGTTAATGACCCTTAATGACTTCCTGATGTCATTTAATGAAGATTAATGACCCTTAATGACTTCCTGATGTCATTTAATGAAGATTAATGACCCTTTAATGACTTCCGGATGTCGTATAATGAAGATGAATGACCTTTAATGACTTCCGGATGTCGTTTAATGAAGATGAATGACCTTTAATGACTTCCAGGTGTTATATAATGAAGATGAATGACCCTTAATGACTTCCTGATGTCATTTAATGAAGATTAATGACCCCTTAATGAAGATGGATGATGTGTAGGTGGTGTTCCTACCTGTTTTTGCAGATATCATGGCTGACCTGGGTTCAAATGCTAATTGTTTGGTTAACTTCCGGATCCGGTGCACGCCCCCTAGATTGAGTGAATAATGAATAATAATGAGATTGAATGACATGATCGGAGGGAGTGGTTTAGTATGGGTAAAACCGCCGGGGGAAAAGTACTAGCCATTTCTATTATGGTGAAGGGGAAAAAAGCATGCGCAAACACGGCTCAAAGAGTGTATTTTAGAGGTTGTAAAACAAGAAGTATAAGGTTAGGTTAAACTGTGATACGCTGGTTGGTATTATGAAATTAAAAAACTCTAACATGAAGTTATACATTATATGTAAAAATGTTGTAAGAGTCGTTCGTGACTGCTGGGGTTGAATCTGAAAATAAACGGATAAAACTATATAATTGGGGTTAGGGTTAGGGTTAGGGTCCATTTCTATTATGGTGAAGGGGGGAAAAGCATGCGCAAACACGGCTCAAAGATTGTATTTTAGAGGTTGTAAAACAAGAAGTATATAAGGTAAGGTTAAACTGTGATACGGTGGTTGGTATGAAATTAAAAAACTCTAACATGAAGTTATACATTATATGTAAATATGTTGTAAGAGTCGTTCGTGACTGCTGGGGTTGAATCTGAAAATAAACGGATAAAACTATATAATTTCCCCTTACTGATATAGTTACTATCTGACATTTTTGTTCAATATTCCTGTGAGTAGGGGGGAAGCAGATGCAGTCAAAGATTCATGGGGAGGTCAAATGTATGTCTGTGCTTGTGTGTGCGTACGCACATGTATGGCTGCATGGGGGTCAAAGAAGTGTGAGGACAGACGGGGTGGCTGAAGAAGTGTGAGGTTAGACGGTGGCTATAATGTTGTTAGTTTGAAAAGACAACACTTCCTAAAACATATTACAAAAATATGCATCTACTTAGATCTGATTCTATTTATAATGATAATTATATGTAGAAATTGGTGAAAAGCCATCATCAGCAATAGTCTCCTTACCCCTGCGAGGACAGCGGCTGCTGGTCATAAAATTAAATTAGGCTGAAGGAGGAGGAAGAGAAAATATCGGGGGGTTCCTCCTATCTTGGTTAAAATGAGCGCCATTTTTGGTCTGAGAAAGGCGATTGTTCAATATTCCTGTGAGTAGGGGGAAGCAGATGCAGTCAAAGATTCACGGGGGGAGGTCAAATGTATGTCTGAGCATGAGGGGCCTGTGTATGCGTGTGTGCGTTTGCATGAGAGCTGAACAGTGTAAGATTAAACGGTAACTGTAATGTTGGTTTTCAAGAAGACATTTCCAAAACTGCTTCTTTAAAAAAAACATCTACACAGATATCCATTTATGATAGTTTTATGCAGCAACCGATAGTTGAAACATCCTAGCTAACATTTTCTCAAGGATTTGAAAAGTGGTGACAAGTGAAAACTAATTAAGCTTACCTATAGGCGTAACGGTGTGTGGCTTTGAGTCCATCACATACATGCTCTGCATAGAGCATATATGCGTAGCAGCGAGGTATGCGTAGCAGAAAGGGGAGATGTCCCTACACTCGTGAGAATTTTCTGAGGCTTGTTGGAGACACTAGGACTCTGTCACAGTTTGAGTGTGTGTGTTTCAATGACCATAATTGTTGGGGGGCTGGTGGATATGACCGAGGGGGTTGGTTAGACGTCTGCCAGCGTGCTCTCCTTGGGATATTTTCTCAAATACTAAAACCCAAATGCCAGTCCTCTGAACCGAATGACCAGTTGTCTAAACACATTGAATAAATGTAACCCCTCATTTTCCAATGCCATAAAAACATTTTACATGAAGACACAATTCACAAATTGCTCTCATGCGATACAAAATGTTTACCACAAGTCAACAATATTTGAACACAACGGACTTAACTGGCGTTCAGACAACAACTCAAAAATTGAATACACTTGTTGCTAATGATGTGACCACACCTATAAACTCAAGTTCAGAGTGTACAGTTTGCTGGAGAGTCCAAACAAGCGCAATGGATAGAGGCAGAGCCAGAGGAAGAGGAATTAGAGGAGGAAGAGGAGCAGGTCGAGCAATGCAAAAGTTACAAAATAGTAACATGGAATGGTAAGGGTATTCGTAAACACGAAAATAAAAATAATAATTTAACCATCTTATTACAGTCTTTCTCAATTGCTAATACACATTTCTTGAAACCTGTACCCATTTTCTCAAAACCTTAAACACAAACACAAAAATTCTAACAATTTTCACAAAAGCCGTGACTTTTCACTTCAAAACCTATTATCCGGTATTCAAATCCGAACAATATATTCAGATCATACACACAGTAAGTCAAAATATATTCACCATGAGAGCATTTGTTAGACACGACATAAAATAATCTAACACAGAGCATCCAGGGTAGGTAGTCAACAGAGGTTTATTTTACATGCATGAACAAACATAGTTTTTGGCACTAGACAAATTACTAACCAAGTTAAAATTATGGTGAATTCAAATGAAATAGAAAGGGTGTATGAAAATAAATTCCTTGGAGTAGTTATTGATGATAAATTATGTTGGAAGCCACATGTAGAAAATGTTAAAAGGAAAATGTCAAAAATCATCGGGATACTCTATAAAACTAAGGATGTCCTGAACATGAACTCATTATATATATTATATAGTTCATTATTATTACCATATTTGACCTATTGTGTGGAAATCTGGGGGACTGCATATAAAACAAACACTAACTCTGTTTTCAATTTGCAAAAAAGAGCCATAAGGATTATTAATCGTTCAAAATATACAGAATCAACACATCCATTATTTATCAAATTAAATACAATGACATTTTATGACTTGGTTGAGTTTAAAATAGCACAAATAATGTACAAAGTATATAACAATCTACTCTGCTATATTACTCAGACATTGTTTGAAATTAGACACAGTCCTTATGATATAAGGGGTACAAGTGTGTACAAAAAACCCAAAACAAGAACAAATATTAAGCAAAGGTGTGTTTCTGTAAAAGGTGTTAATTTGTGGAATAATCTGGGGATTGACTTGAAAAGATGTGACTCACTTGTTGAGTTAAAAAAAAAAAATGTTTAAATGCAAAGTTAAAAAATTACTTTTGTCAAATAAGAGCATGAAAATTGTATATAATGAGTATGAGTATATGATTTATAAATGTATTATGGTATATGTTTAGGAATTTCATGTATATATGTTGCTGGATAATGCACGCATCATTTTATTTTTAAAAATATTAACCTAGTATTGTATCAATAATGAAATAAGTTTAAATGTATAATGTATGAGGGGTAGGACTAAATAAGTGAACTTCTTCCTACTCCCTTTTGAACATGTAAACTATGATGAGTTTGTTTTTTGTTTTTTCTTTTCTTCTTTTCTTTTTTAACTTTTGTTTCTCTGCTGTTTGTTTTTATGTTCAATAATTCAATCAATCAATCAATCAAAAAACATGATAGAGTCAAAATGGGCACTTTTAACAAAAAAACATGCATTAGTCTTAGGGCAAAATAATTTAGGAATAGTGTGAAATGTGTTTAAGTTTTATCCAAAAAGAGTGGATGAGTTTTGAGAATTGGGTCTAAGCCTGAACCGTGTGTAAGCTTTGGTCAAAAAAGTGTTTCATTCCAGAAATTAGTCTCGGAAACTGAGAATTTGCTTCATAGAACGGGGTTTGGTGTTTTAGCAACTGATAAAAACTGTTAAGTTAAAAGCGGACATGACAATCCAATAACCTCACATAACAAAATCAGAACAACCCTATCTCAATAGTAAAGAATACATTCAAATATTCACACCAACTTCTAGGCCGTGGGGTGAACCCCAAAAAAGTGCCTAGAAAATGAGTTTCGCTCCACTGTCTGGGCACTACTTGTTCAATGCATTTTTTGATAGATAATACCCTTCTGAACTTTGGGGTTAAAGTTCACCCAATGTTTTCCTGCCCCAATTTTGTCACAAGCCAGAAATGCATATATAGGTAAATAACAAAAAACGAAAATCTTGTGCTGCAGTTTTTGGTTGTAAAACGTCTTACATTAAATTTGGCAACAGAAAATCATTCCCAGATGTTATAAATACATGTACCTAACATCAGAAACAAGTATTGGTGGTTTGGTGCAATCATGTGAATTTAGATAATTAAATATATTAAATTTGTGCCAAAAAAACAAAAAACGCTTCAACTAGAAGTGAAACCAGCACACAGATGTTACATTTAGCTATGTTTATGTTTCATATATGAAAACAATTCACAACCTATTACGTAATGAAAGGTACACAAGAAGCAGCATACATCGGCCAAAAATACTACCATGCACCACAAACCTGGAACAAGGCAAAATGGACTAGATGGAAATAGATGCATTCAGAGCCCAGATTATTATAACATATAGAATATTTATTAAAGTATCAGATTGTGTCATCACAGCATGTCATTTATACCCCCCGCCCCCTACCCAAAAAATATTAATAAAAAAATAAATAAAATAAAATAAAAATCAAATGTGCATTCACAATAAAACCTTTGGAACGAGGTCTTCAAAATGGCGGCGTGAGGATAGGTCGTGTCCGGGAGTGCTGAATGATATGATTCACTAACTCTTGCCTTTAACCCTAATGCAAATGGAAATCCACCCAGTCAAAGATTGACTTTCTTAAGATGAGCATTAATAGCTACTTCCTACGACAAGAGGCCCGGCCAAAGAAGAAAAATACGGACGCCTTTCAGTCTCGAGAGCAAGCTAGCATGACCGCGAAAACTAGCATGGCAGCGGAAGATGCCGACGTGGCTAAAGTCGCCCAGGCTGCAACCAGCAGCGACCGTGATGGAACCGACCCTGATATTCGAGCTGCTCTGCGTGAAATGGTGGGAGAAGTGACGGCTAATGTCACCAAAGTAATGGATGAGAAGCTTGCCCCCGTTTTGGAATTACTTAAAAAACACGGCGACACAATAGAGAGCCATGGAAGGCGGCTGGATGAAGCGGAAAGAAGAATGGTTGCCGTGGAAGAAGCAGTGGATCCGATCAAAACTAAGGTGGAAACCTTAGAGAAGACGGTGGAATTTTTGGCTGAACGTGTCGATGATTTGGAGAACCGTGGAAGGAGGATGAATGTCCGTATTGTAAACCTTCCCGAGGGCGCGGAGGGAACTAATCCGACACTGTTCTTTGAGCGCTGGCTTCCCGAAGTGCTATGTATCGAAGGAAAAGGCGGACGGATGAAGCTGGAGAGAGCACACCGTTCGCTCGCTCCAAAGCCGCAGCCCGGTCAAAAACCGAGACCAGTGCTCGTACGTTTCCACAACTATCAGGATAAGCAGCGGGTGATGAACGCGTCGTGGGAAATGGCGAGGCAGAACCGGGTCGTGAAACACGGAGGCTCTACTGTGATGTTTTTCCAGGATTTTACGGCTGCTGTTGCTCGCAAGAGGAAAGAATACGACAAAGTGAAGAGGCGACTCCGGTTAATTGGCGCGGAATACAGGCTGATCTACCCCGCGAAGCTGAAGGTAACATGCCGTGGATCAACCAAAATGTTTAACAACCCAGCGGAGGCTGAGGAATACATTAGCGCGATGGACGGATCTTCCACTGGTGAGGAATGACGTTCAAGCTAATTCCTTGTATTCTGTTGCCATCTTTTGAAAGTCATGCTACCTAATGTGAACTGTTTGTTGAGTGGACATTCGAACCTGCAAAGTTTATGTAGGGAGAATTTAAATGATCATCACCTTCCGACAACCCGGACTGATGTGTCTTGTTACCGTTAGAGGTCCCATTCACTCGATCTCCTCTGTATTGGAGAGGAGGACAGTGTTTTTCTTTAAGCCCCGGTTGGGCATTGTGCACTCTGTTTGCACCATTTTGTTGTGTTTCGGTTTGTGTTGTGTTTTTTGTGTTCTTTTACGGCCCAAGTTCAATATTGTATTTACTTTGATAATAGACAAATGTTCTGCCTTTGCATATTTTTATTATTCTCATGTCCGGATTTAAATTGTGTACTTGGAATGTCAAGGGAATACACACACCTGTGAAACGAAGGAAAGTTTTGAACTATCTTAAAAAGGAGAATGTACAAATAGCTTTGTTGCAAGAAACCCATCTAAATGACATTGAACATCTAAAATTGCAGTACGGGGGGTTTAGTGAAGTTTATTTCTCATCTTTTACTTCAAGAAGTCGTGGAGTAGCTATTCTCATTCAGAAAAATGTCCCTTTCAAAATGCTGGACTGTATAAAGGATGCATCTGGTTCCTATGTGATTTTGAAGGGGATTTTGTCAGGAGAAGAAATCTCAATACTGAATATTTATAATCCACCTGGACATCCAACACATCTTCTGTCCTCTGCATTTTCAAAAATAGTTGATATTGGCTCAAAACACACTATAATAGGAGGTGATTTTAATTGTCATCTTAATCCAATTGTGGATAAATCCTCGCCTGGTAAACCTTCCCTTTCCTCTCATGCGAAGGTGGTAAATGCATTTTGTGAGGAAATGGATTATATTGATGTGTGGAGAGCTCAGCACCTAACTGATAAAGAATACACATTTTTCTCAAATGTTTCAAAGTCATCCACAAGAATTGATTATTTTCTGATTCCTAAAAATCTACTATATTCGGTCACCCATAGCGCAATAGGTCCTATTGTTATCTCTGATCACGCGGCAGTATTTTTACAATACACCATGTCACACTCAACAATTAAAACTAAATACTGGAAATTCAACCCCTTTATACTAACGGATGAGACGTTTACTTCATATTTTAGGGATGAATTTAAGTTCTTTTTTGATACCAATTCTGCTTCCACTGCTGATGCATCACTATTGTGGGAGACCTCAAAAGCCTTCTCCCGTGGAATTGTTATATCTTATACATCCACAAAAAAGCGGAGGCAAAGTGAGCAAAAAAGAATATTGGAATCCAAGTTGAAGTGTGCTGAGCGAGAACATGGCAAAAAGCCATCCTCACAGAAAATTAAAGAGGTATTTGCACTCCGCTGTGCTTTAGACTCATTACTGACCAGGGAAGCAGAGAAACAAATCAGATTTGCAAAGCAGAAGTTGTATGAAAGTGGTGACAAAGCTGGAAAATATCTGGCATACTTAACGAGGAAAAAGGCAGACTCCCAAACTATTAGTTCAATTAAGGATAACCAAGACAATCTAATTTTTGATAATCTAAAAAATAATGATACTTTTAAAATTTTCTATGAAAACTTATATAAATCAGAACAAGAAGAAGACTCAATTAACAAAATGAATCATTTCTTTTCTGCCCTTAACCTTCCTTGTTTGTCCGTTGAGCAGAAGGCCACTCTTGATGCCCCAATATCAAAAAAAGAGGTACTTGATGCGATAAACGGATTACAATCTGGGAAGAGCCCCGGCCCCGATGGGATCAGTGTAGAGTTCTATAAAGAATTTCAAGATATATTAATTGACCCACTATTAAACATGTTTAATGATTCCTTGGTTAAAGGTACATTACCACGTTCTTTAAGAGAAGCAAACATCTCATTGATATTAAAAAAAGGCAAGGCTCCTGAAGAATGTACTTCCTATAGACCAATTTCACTGTTAAACGTAGACCAAAAAATTTTGTCAAAACTTTTAGCAACCCGACTGGAAAAAATGTTACCTATTTTAATTAACGAAGATCAAACCGGATTTATCAAAGGTAGAAATTCCCAGAATAATATGCGTCGATTACTTAACATTATTCAATATTTTCAGCAATTCTCTAAGAGCGGCCTAGTTATATCCTTAGATGCTGAGAAGGCATTTGACCGCATAGAGTGGGCATATTTGTTTTATACCTTGAATAAGTTTGGTCTTGGTACCACCTTTACAAATTGGATTAAAATTTTATACGAAAACCCGCTTTCAGCAGTGCTCACAAATGGACTGCGTTCTCCTTATTTCACTATTTCGAGAGGAACTAGGCAAGGTTGTCCCTTGTCACCACTGTTATTTGCTCTTGCTATTGAGCCTTTGGCTGAGATGATTAGGACAGATGATAACATAAGTGGTCTTAAAATCTTGGATAGGGAACATAAAATCACACTATATGCTGATGATGTTCTAGTTGTTATGACTAAACCAGATATCTCCATTTGCTGTCTCATTGAAAGAATCAATGTTTTTGGCAGCTTCTCAGGTTATAGAATTAATTTTACTAAATCTAATGCCATGCCATTGGGCATCTTGAAGCAAGTGCCTGTGAAATCTTTCCCCTTTAATTGGACCCCGGGAGGTTTCACTTACTTGGGAATTTTTGTGACACCTAAATTCGAACAAATGTATAAAACCAATTTCTCCCCATTGTTTGACCGTGTGCGAATGGACCTGGAAAGGTGGAACAATCTTCCTATTTCCTGGATAGGCCGAGTAGCATTATTAAAAATGAATATTCGGTAACACTTTATAATAACTACCCGTTATAACTAGTTAATAGACCATTAGTAAACTGTTAATTAATGAGTTATTAATGACTTATTAAATGTTTGTTAACTGTTTGTTAAGGTTTTAAAA
Organism: Festucalex cinctus; assembly: GCF_051991245.1. Lineage (NCBI taxonomy): Eukaryota > Metazoa > Chordata > Actinopteri > Syngnathiformes > Syngnathidae > Festucalex > Festucalex cinctus. The sequence goes on from NC_135411.1 coordinate 67,490,892, forward strand.
TGATGTCTATAAATAGTAAAAATGTTATTTTTAAACTGTTAGTTATTGAGCTCTAAATGACTTGTTAACTGTATAGTAATTATTCATAACTATATTTTATAAATTAGTAATACATCGTTAACAAGCTATTAGAAAATTACTTACTAATGACTTGATAAGTATTACTTCATAGTTTGTATAGGTTATTGGGACGTTATTATAAAGTTGCCACTATTCCTCATTTATTACGTGTTAGTAAATGTGGAGTAGTTGCAACTTTAGAATAACGTCCCAATAACATAAATAGAGTAATAACTAATATTTAAGTTGTAGATTAACTCACTTCTTTACAGCAGTTGTTAATAGTTTGTTAACCATCTACTAATACTATACCAGTGAAACTTTGTAGAGGAGCACATGAGTGGAAAAAGTTCAATGGTACGGAAAATTGATATTTAGGCATGGTAAGGCATAGTAATTTTATATTTTAAATTTCACCTTCAAATTCTGTACTTTCAACTTGTTCCACCTGTTTGTTGTTTGACAAAGTTTCTGACAAAGCGGGGTCAAGTAGGACTCAGACGCAGGCGTAAGGTAGGCCACCAAGGCAGCAGGTTTATTTCCGGCCAACAGAGGTCTCCTCTCAAACTGAGAGGAGAACAGGGAGGGGAAAAAGTGGAGAACAAAAAGCGCTCCACTAGGGAGGAAAAAACAGGCAAAAGGTACTGGGGACAACAGAAAGCGCTCCGCTAGGGAGGAAAAAGGGCACAAGGCAAAAGGGGTAACTAAAGGCGCTCCAAAAGGGAGGAAAAGGCACAAAAACAAGGCAACAACGCTAGGCAACATGAACAAGGACATAAGGACTGTGGGACGCTTCCATGCACTGACGGTGACACTTCGGCATTGAGGGGAGAATGCAGGTGGCTTTTATTGCAGTAGGTGATTGGTGGCAGGTGGTGATAATCAAGGGCGGGGACCGGTAATTATGGAGCGGCAGGAAGGGCAAGTGACCTGGGGTGAGAGGAGAGTTGGGATTTCAACGTAAAACAGGAAACAGAAACACAAAAATAAAAGCATGAACCGCCACGCCTGGTGGCGGCGTGACAGTACCCCCCCCTCAACGGCCGGCTCTTGACGGCCCAGGAATGTCAGGGTGCTCCGCGTAAAAATCATCAATCAACGAGGGGTCAACAATGAACCGGGAGGGGACCCATTGTCTCTCCTCCGGGCCGTATCCCTCCCAGTCTACTAGGTATTGTCTTCCGCGGCCCCGATTACGAACATCCAAAAGTTTTCTGACCTTGTAAACGGGGCCGCCTTCAATCATCTCCGGGGGGGGTGGGTCGGGTACGGAGGGCACCAGCGGGCTTTCTTGAACAGGCTTGACTTGGCTGACGTGGAATGTAGGATGAACTCTGAGGGATCGTGGCAGACGGAGTCGAACGGCGGCAGGTCCTATGGACTTGGTTACTGGGAAAGGCCCCACAAATCGCGGGGCCAGCTTTGGACACGGTACCTTGAGTCGGAGGTGTTTGGACGATAGCCACACCCGCTGGCCTGGGCGGTATTCGGGTGCCGGTCTCCTTTTTCGGTCGGCGGCCCTCTTCACCCGGTCTCCCTGGCGCTGAAGCGCCGTCCGGGCCGCCGACCAGACTTTGTGGCACCGACGGATCATGGCCTGGACCGAGGGGACCGTTGCCTCCTCCTCCAGTTCAGCGAAAAATGGTGGATCGTAGCCGTGGACGCATTTAAACGGGGTGAGACCTGTAGCAGATGTGGGCAATGAGTTGTGCGCAAGTTCGACCCATACCAGATACTTGCTCCAGGCGGTCGGGTTCTGGGAGACAAGGCATCGGAGACCGGTTTCAAGCTGTTGGTTCAGTCGTTCTGCCTGTCCATTGGCCTCAGGGTGGTATCCAGAAGTAAGATTGGCTTTGGCTCCTAGGGCTTTGCAGAACTGTGTCCAGAATCGGGAGACGAACTGTGGTCCACGGTCGGAGACGATGTGCAAGGGAAAACCATAAAATCTGAATATGTGGTGGATCATAACGTCGGCGGTTGCTTTGGCGGTCGGGAGCTTGGACAGTGGAATGAAGTGAACCATCTTGGAGAATCTGTCGACAACTGTGAGAATTGTGGTTTTACCATGGGATGAGGGTAGTCCGGTTACGAAGTCCAATGAGATTTCTGCCCATGGTCTGGATGGGATCGGCAGTGGTTGAAGAAGGCCCATCCGGGACTGAGTTGAGGACTTGTTGCGGGCACAAGTTGGACAGGCAGCGACGTACTCTTTTACGGTAGTTTCCATTGCCGGCCACCAGAATCTCCTGGCAAACAGCATACACGGTCCTGCGGACTCCAGGATGACAAAACAGCTGTGAAGTGTGAGCCCAGTGTATCACCTGAGATCGTAGTTCCTCAGGCACGAAGAGTCGACGTGGTGGACAAGACGTGGGGGGAGTGACGTTGCGCAATGCCTCCTTGACATCGTCCTCAATTTGCCATCTCATGGCTCCAACAATGCAATCCCGGGACAGGATGGTCTCAGGCTCGGCCTCCAATAGCTCGGATTCGTGGATTCTTGACAATGCGTCTGCTTTGACGTTTTTGCTGCCTGGTCTGTAAGTTAAAGAGAATACAAAGCGGTTAAAAAACAAGGACCACCTGGCCTGTCGGGGATTGAGTCTTTTGGCCTGGCGTAGGTACTCCAAATTTCGGTGATCGGTCCAGATCACAAAAGGCATTTCAGCGCCTTCCAGCCAGTGTCTCCATTCTTCTAGGGCCACTTTTACAGCGAGAAGCTCCCGATCTCCGACTGAGTAATTGCACTCAGCCTTGGATAATTTTCGTGAAAGAAATGCGCAGGGATGTGTCTTGCCGTCCTCTTGACAACGCTGGGACAGCACCGCCCCAATTCAAACACTGGAGGCGTCTACTTCCACCACGAACTGGCGTTTGGGGTCTGGGACTCTGAGAATTGGGGCATTGGTGAAGCGTGCTTTTAAGTCTTTGAATGCCTTTTCGGCTTCCGGGTTCCATGAAAAACGGACTTGTGGGGAGGTCAAGGCGTGTAGGGGGGCGGCAATGGTGCTGAAGCTTCTTATGAATCTGCGGTAGAAGTTGGCGAATCCGAGGAACTGTTGCACTTTCTTCCGGGAGTCTGGCGTGGGCCACTCTCGTACGGCGCTGACCTTGTCCGCGTCCATTTTCACCTTCCCTGGTGACACGATGAATCCCAGGAAGGAGATGGTGTTAACATGAAATAGGCTCTTCTCAGCTTTCACGTACAGATGGTGATCCAAAAGACGTTGGAGTACTTGGTTTACGTGGTCTCGATGGCTCATTAGGTCAGGTGAGTAGATCAGAATGTCATCCAAGTAAACGTACACGAAGTGATCTATGAAGTCCTTGAGTACCTCATTTATCATTGCCTGGAAGACGGCGGGAGCATTCGTGAGGCCAAATGGCATGACCAGGTATTCATAATGTCCCCGAGGAGTGTTGAAGCCTGTCTTCCATTCGTCTCCCTCACGGATCCGAATGAGGTGATAGGCGTTCCGCAGATCGAGCTTCGTGAAGATCTTGGCTTGTTGCAACTGGTCGAAAACCGAGGACATCAGTGGCAGTGGGTATCGATTTTTAACTGTGATGTCATTCAAGGGGCTGTAGTCAATACACGGGCGTAGGGATCCATCCTTTTTACTCACAAAGAAAAAGCCTGCTCCTGCAGGCGAGGAAGACGGTCGGATGAGGCCGGCTTTCAAGGAGTCATCAATGTAGTTGTTCATGGCCTGGCGTTCGGGTCCTGAGACTGAGTACAGTCTCCCCTTGGGAATGGTTGAACCGGGAATCAGATCGATCGGGCAGTCATATGGGCGGTGTGGAGGGAGAGTCATGGCTTTGGTCTTGCTGAAGACCTCCCGCAGATGGTGGTAGCAGGAGGGAACAGTGTGCAAGTTCGGGTACTCTTCTTGAGCCGGTGGGACGAGAGTCACCTGGTGAACCTGGGCTGTGGAGTTTCGGAGTGCGGGTTGTTCCGACCCGTGAGAGCTGCAGTCCTTTCCCCACTCCAGAACAACTCCAGTGTTCCAGTCGATTCTGGGGCTATGTAGACACAGCCAAGGGTATCCCAGCACCAAAGTGGGGGAAGCAGCGTGGAAAACGTGGAAACGGAGAGTCTCGAAGTGAGGTCCGATTCGGACTTCCAGAGGTTCAGTAATATGGGTGATTTTGAAGAGCTCCTTGCCATTCAGCGCTTTAGCCAGGATGGTCGCGGAAAGGGGTTCGGTGGAGCATCGTATTTGCCTTACGAGCTCCCAGTCCATGAGACTTTCGTCGGATCCGGAGTCGATAAGGGCTGACAGAACTGTGGTGACATTGTGGTGAGTTATCTGAATTTGCGTGAGTCTGTGGTTCTTGGCTGGTCGGGGTGACGGAGAACTCACCGGAGGGTTGCCCTTCGTGGTGCAGGCTTCCACCAAGTGTCCAAGACCACCACAATAATAGCAACGGCCCTCTCGGCGTCGGCGCTGTCTCTCCTCCGGCGAAAGCCGAGCCCTTCCCAGTTGCATGGGTTCGTCGCTGGCGAGGTCCACCTCTCCTGGTTCCGGTCGGGAAGGAAAGATGGGTCGCAGCCTTCTGGCCTCCGGTGGCCGCGTCCAGGGGGTGGGTTCCTCCCTCCTTCGCGGTCCGCCGATCTTGGCCAGCTCCTGACGACGATGATCGGTCCGGATGGCGAGGGAAATCAAGGCGTCCAAGTCCGCGGGGAGATCTACGGGAACCAGAAGCTCTTGAATGGCAGGTGAGAGTCCTTTCAAAAAATGGTCGTGAAGTGCGATGGCGTTCCAGCCACTGTTTGTTGCCAACGTTCGAAAGCGAACTGCATAGTCGCTGACAGATTCTTTGCCTTGCTGAAGTCGGCTCAGTGCTCGTGCCTTCTCTCGGTCATTGTTTTCTGGATCAAAAACTTGGCGCAAAGCGATTTGAAAGTCCTGTACGCTTTGGCAGACCGAGGAACCCCTGGCCCATTCCGCGGTCGCCCAGGTTTTGGCCCGACCCGTCAGGTGAGACACCATGAAGGCCACTCGGGATCGGGCTGTGGGAAATGCCTGTGGTAACTGTTCATAATGAATGTCGCATTCCGTGAGGAAAGTCTGACAGCGTCCGGGTTCACCGGAGTATCGTTCTGGGGAGGCCAGTCTCAATCCTACCCCGGTGAATGGCGTGGTCGATACAGAGAACTCAGCGTGAGGAATCTGTCCAGTGGGAGCTGGCGCTCGACGCCGTGAAAGGCTTACCAGCTCGTGGACCTGGCTGGTCAATTCCTCCATCCGGGACAGCATGGTCTGTTGGATCCGGTCCTGGTTGTTGAGCCGGGCCTCCTGGCTCTGCAGTGCGGCCTCGACCGTGCCTGCTGGGTCCATGCTGGCCGAAGTGTACTGACAAAGCGGGGTCAAGTAGGACTCAGACGCAGGCGTAAGGTAGGCCACCAAGGCAGCAGGTTTATTTCCGGCCAACAGAGGTCTCCTCTCAAACTGAGAGGAGAACAGGGAGGGGAAAAAGTGGAGAACAAAAAGCGCTCCACTAGGGAGGAAAAAACAGGCAAAAGGTACTGGGGACAACAGAAAGCGCTCCGCTAGGGAGGAAAAAGGGCACAAGGCAAAAGGGGTAACTAAAGGCGCTCCAAAAGGGAGGAAAAGGCACAAAAACAAGGCAACAACGCTAGGCAACATGAACAAGGACATAAGGACTGTGGGACGCTTCCATGCACTGACGGTGACACTTCGGCACTGAGGGGAGAATGCAGGTGGCTTTTATTGCAGTAGGTGATTGGTGGCAGGTGGTGATAATCAAGGGCGGGGACCGGTAATTATGGAGCGGCAGGAAGGGCAAGTGACCTGGGGTGAGAGGAGAGTTGGGATTTCAACGTAAAACAGGAAACAGAAACACAAAAATAAAAGCATGAACCGCCACGCCTGGTGGCGGCGTGACAGTTTCATAGTTATTAGTAGATGGTTAACATCTACTATGTAAAGAATTAGCTAATATATAAGTTAAATATTAGTAAGTAGTAGGGGTGTTAAAAAAAAAAATCGATTCGGCGATATATCGCGATACTACATCGCGCGATTCTCGAATCGATTTTTTTTTTTTTTTAGGATTCACACCTTGAGCATGGAAGAATGTTATATGAACGGAACATTAAGCCTTAATATTTTATTTTAATGCTGTTCAAACATGAAACAGATTACAACCTCTATAAGACTGAAATTTCAGATAAATAAATAATACATTTTCATATAAATCTTACACTCTACAAGCTTACTGATTAGTATTTTCTAAATTTGAATGAAAAAAATCGCAACAATCGACTTATAAATTCGTATCGGGATTAATCGGTATCGAATCGAATCGTGACCTGTGAATCGTGATACGAATCGAATCGTCAGGTACTAGGGAATTCACACCCCTAGTAAGTAGCTAATTTATACTATTGGGATATTATCGTAAAGTTGCAACTGTTCCTCATTTAATAACAGTTAATAAATGAGGAATAGCTACCACTTTAGAATAACGTCCTAATAACAGATATAAACTATTAACTGATACTTAACAAGTCATTATTAAGTAATTTACTAATAGTTTGTTAACTTAGTCTTACTAATTTATAATATATAGTTACAAATGATTAATATACAGTTAACAAGTCATTTATAACTCAATAACTAACAGTTTAATAATGACATATTAACTGTTTATAGTCATACGTATAAATCCTTAACAAACAGTTAACAAACATTTAATAAGTCATTAACAACTCATTAATTAACAATCAACTAATGATCTATGAACTACTTATAACGGATAGTTATTATAAAGTGTTACCGAATATTCTTCCTAGGTTACTTTACCCACTACGAATGATCCCTGTCATGCTATCTCATAAGGCAATTAAGCAATTGTATAGCTGGTTTAGCTCTTTTATTTGGTCAAAAAGGAAAGCACGCCTTAAGATAGCCATGTTGTGTCAGCCCTCATTAGAAGGAGGTCTTAATTTCCCGGACATTAAAAATTACCAAATCTGTACACATTTGTGTACTATAGCCAATTGGGTACAGAATAAACCGACATCTCTATGGGTTGATATTGAAAGTTCAATGTCTGAATGTCCATTACCTAACTTGCTGTTTCTTCGGAGAACTAGGTCTTTGAAAATCGCCTGCCATAATCCTATTACCCGCACTTCTATTATAGTGTGGCGTATTCTACAGAAAATGGACGGAAGGTTAAATGAACCTTCTGGGCTCACACCAATATGGAATAATCCAGAGTTTCTACCTGGTATGAACGATACGAAATTTAAAAACTGGGCGCAACAAGGGTTGTCTAAATTACAGGATTTCTTTGAGGGATCTATTATGATGTCTTTTGATCAATTAACTGGTAAATATAACATTCCAAGAAAGGATTTCTATCAATATCTGCAAGTGAGGGACTTCATTAAGAAGAATACTACAAACTTAATACTTAACAGAAACATATCAGACATGGAGAAACTCATTTTTATTTCCAAATGCGCAGGCTCTGTTAAAATATTCTACAATGCTCGTAAAGGACTTTCCGTTGTCAATACGTTGCATTTGAAAGAGCAGTGGGAGAAGGAACTCAATTGTAATATTACTGAAAATGAGTGGAGAAGTGTTTGGCACAATGTAAAAACACTGTGTGTTTGTAACAGAGTTAGAGCCACTCAGCTTATGATACTTCACAGGGCCCATATCTCTCCTCACCTGCGCCACAAGATTAAGCCTCACACCTCCTCAACGTGTTTAAAGTGCAAAATTGAAATTGGTACCCTCACACACTGTTTTTGGTCTTGCTCAAAAATACAACAATTTTGGTTTACTATTGGACAAGAAATGGATAAGATATTTGTTGTTGATTTGGCTTGCAATCCTGTATTTCTTTTGCTTGGACTTGTTGACTCTGCTGTTACCAACAAATATCATAAAAAATTGTATCAAATTCTTACCTTTTGTGCTCGAAAATGTTTGCTGGTAAACTGGATTTCTGACCACGCACCCTCAAAGACACAATGGCATAAGATCATTTTCAACCATATATCCTTGGACTATCTGACATGTCGTTTGAATCACAAGGACGATTATTTTCTGAAGATCTGGGAACCTTATTTAACTTATGTTGGACTTGAAATTTCATCTATTGTCAGGAGAGCATTTGTATTTTGAAACAGTATTTTTTTTTTTTTTTTTTTTTATTTATTTTTTTTTTTTTTATTTCTTTTGGGCCATGTTTTTGTTTTGTTTTTGTGTGTGTGTGTTTTTGTGTCTGCATATATAAAAACCCAATAAATATATTTTGGAAAAAAAAAAAAACCTTTGGAACTTCATTGGAACAGCTCTCTTTTTTTTTTGGCAGACCAATTTAACAAAGGTCTGTGTTGTGGAAAAATGAAATACAGACATTTTTATTTTTGCTTGAAAAGTGTTAAAATGGAGAGTTAACATCTTGATAATGAAACAAACAAAATGGCAGATTTTACATAGGTTTACAGCCCTGCACTGTAGAGTGTCCTCGTATGCCCTGTCATTTTCCAACCTGATGTTGTACCAGCTATGTGTTAGTGTCACTTTCTTGGCTTACATCAGTAGACTCAGTAGTTGATGTATCTGATGAGTGAGGTACCCTGTGTAAAAGTTTGTCAGTTGTTGATAATGTCTCTACAAAAACCATTTCAGAGTTGTTGCTGGAAAGGGGTGTGAAAAACCAGCTGGGGGGAAATCACGCCTCAATCTTCGTTTCAGTATATCCTGCCTGAAATAGAAAATTTCACAAAAACTCACACGAGAGATCACTGCGCCTCATCGCAAAATAGTGCCGGGGTTTCACCACCGAAAACACAAAATTGGCAGGTTTTCAGAGGGTGAACTCCAAGGATTCTTACTTACTACCAATAAATCTATTTTATGAAGTAAAGATTATTTAGTGCCCCTTGTAGTGGAGCGAAACTGAACGTTATTGAACTGAATGTTATTAATGTGACCGATATTTAGTATAGGGCTGAAAATAATTTTTTGCTAGGTTAAGTTTTAAGGCTATAGTTTAGTAAAAACGCGAGCTGCTGAATGATTTATCGAGTGAATCCAACAGTTGTTACCAAACTCGAGTTACCTGTGCCCATCAGAGTCATAATATAGTCACAGCTACACACTCCCTTTTCCCCAAACTCTCTCATCAACCTCAACAAACACTTTACTTTACTTAAATCTGTGATGTGCATATACAGTAAAGAGGTGATGTGACAATAACACTTATAATGTAATTCTTTTTTGTCTAAAGGCGGGTTGGTTGCTGCAGGCCGCTGAGATGAAGAAAGACTGTTCCATTCTTCTGCATATTCAAGACAAAAGACTGTGTCACAATGGAGGTGCAGTTTTGTTTCAGAGATTACACAAGGTTCTTAAAGTCAACAGCAACCAGGGACGAACAAATGTGAGTTGTTACATTGCACTATTTCATTGTCACTTTGCTAAAATTACACATTTCAAAAGTAAAGCATTGGTCAGCAATATGTCACTTGTATTCTGTTTACATTTCGAGACAGCATTAATTAGAAAGCATGACTCTGCACATATTAAGTGAGTGTGTGTGTGTTTTAGACAACCCAATGCTGAGAGCTACAAATTCTTTTTGTGAACAAGTAATCCGTCAAAGGATTATAGTTGACAAAGATGTGATGAGAATGGACAAGCTAAGGGGTTTGTGAACAGTGTTAATAAACACGGGGATCTTGATGCTTCAGACTACAGGTAACATCTAAATCTTCACATTGAAACACATTTATGAAATCTATGGGGAGAAAATTTCACACATTTGATGAGAGTCCAGCCCTAAAGACATCTACTGACTTATATTTCATCTAACTGATAGCGCCACCTAGTGGCAATTTTTTTTCTTACGAATTTTCTTCTACATTTTTCTCCAAACACGTTAACTGGACCTACCTCATATTTGCTCAGATGAGGGTTTCCGCCTTCATGATGTCACAACATGAAGTTTGTGAGTTTTCGTGAATCGCTGTGGGCGTGGCTAAGAACTGTTCGCCAAGAAAACAACGCCACTTTTGAGGGTCTAAACTGGCACAGAAACACATGAAACTTGGCACACACATCTGGCGTGGCAAAATGAGCAATATTTTATCGTAGAATGTGCTATTTTTCCAAAAATGACCCAATAGCGCCCCCTAAAAAATTTTAACGAAGCAGCCCCGCTTGTACGTGTAAGCAAGATCTATGAATTTTTTTAGGTGTATGAGGGAGCCCAAGACCTACAAAAAAGTCTCTTGGACCCATATGCTAAAATGAACAGGAAGCGAGCTACGAATTTTTGAATGTCCCATTTTTGACGATTTTTGCACATTCACAGGGGGCAGACTTTTGCCCACTTCTCCTACACGTTTCATCCGACTGACTTCAGACTTGACCTGGAGCATGTCAAGACCTGAGCCAACGACAGGGGGGAAAATCCTGACTTTTCGAAGTCCTATATGATGAGGGCGGGGCATCAAAATTTGTATTTTGCAATGAAAAAGGATATGCTTAAAGGAAGGCTCCTTTAATTTTACATGTATGGCTTGATTGGCAGTAAATAGTTAGTATAGCTACGAAACATGCATAAGAGCTGAAGAATACACTCCTATATTGATTTATTTAACTTTTTTCAACATAGAAGTACTTCCGTGTTGCAACGCCCCCAAGTGCTGACGTCACTAGTGTGTATACTCGCTTGGGGAACAGTAGTTCACGCAGACATAACAACGAGGAAGACACAAACGTCAGTTATGCCTTACTGTATTGCAAAATTTTGCAAGGCGTCGGCAAGGAAAAACCCGCGAGACCCCCCCCCCCCCCCCAAAAAAAAAAAAAAAAAAAAAAAAAAAAGCTACTTGAGTAGACAATGGTTTGTTTGCTAAGTGCTGTCAACCTCCCGAAGGACAAGCAGGCGTGCGCGCAGCGAACATTTCAGGCATGAGGACTTCGAATATATGTTACAATTTGAGATGGGGTACGCCACACGCCTAATACTAAAGCCCAACGCAGTACCGAGTATCTTTAAAGAACCAGACGTGGGAAATAATCAAGCCGATGGAGGAGCCGCAACTGCTAGCAACACGGAGCCTTCACTCTCACAACAGCCGGCACAAATCGAGGTCTAACTACGGCCACTGAAAGATCTCGGAGAAGCGAAGCAAATTTAAAGCGAAAGGTAGGCATGTTTCGGGGGTGGGGGGGCATTGGTTATTATACTGCACGGACTGTTTTATTTCATAATTCATTTGAAGGTGGCCAACGCAGGGGCACGTCGGCACGTTACCGTAATGCACAGTATTAACAATCGTTGGGGCGGCTGGCTTGACTTCGTCTTTTCGAGTGGCGGCTGGCCTGACCGCAGTGGGACGCTACGCAAAAAAGAAAAAAAAAACAGCTAGGGGAGGTTGGGTGCTGTAACGACATTTAATTTTACTATTTTTTCTTTTTCCTGAAATATTTCGTCAGTTCCACACGTTTTGCATTGCTCGTACTGTGTGTCACTTTACCTGTTGGATATTTGCTCCTCCAAGACTTTTCTTCTTCACATCTTTCATCGCAACCAAAGCTATCCTGAGAATGTCTATTTAGTATTGCCATGTTGAATGTCTGATGTTCCAGGATGCAGTTGAGATTGTCCGCAAGGAACCGATCCTCGAGTTCTTTCATTTCCAGACAGCACACATTCATTAGCGGATTGTCCATTCCTGCAGCTCCCGCACGAGCACCACTCACCCCCCGCCTGATTCACTCGTTCGTCAAAGTTTATTTTGTGCCCGAAAAGACCATCTGGCGCCACAACTTTCACATCCAAGGCAGACTTTCCTTCGGTAGTGTTATTTTGTCGTGTTGGCTCGAAGCGATAAGGTTTAATCCTTCCGGGTTTGACGCTAGATGCACGGCTGCATTGCATAGTGCTTCCATAGTGTAGCGTTTACACACTAGTGACGTAAACATCCGGGTTATTTAGTCACGTGTAACAAACATGCCGGCGTTCGATTCATTTTAACAATGGTTTAAAAGTTATTAAATGTACATAAAAAAATAATCACGTCACCAAATTAATTATTGAAAAAGTAGCAACTTTTTGCTGCTAAAAATGGATCAATAAGTAAAGTGTCCCTTTAATAACTCCCCAGTACATGCTCCAAAAAATCCCAAACTTGACATGTATGTTTATAGTCAAGGCCTGAAGCTATCTCTATGTCAACATTCAGTTATATATGCAGCGCCACCTAGCCCTTGAGGCATGAAAAAAAAATACCCCACTTACGGTATTTTTTTACAAAAATTGTAAACTCATTCTAAGTTTGATAACTAAGTCATTTATGAATATTCTTTTACTTTCCACCACTCAAAATGTTCACTGGCATCAGACCGATCCAAACATACGTACTTTTTTATTTTGTTTTATTTATTTTTGATAGCCTCTATGGACAATAACAGCAACATTGTGCAATGAGTACGAGCGATGATGTGTATATATACTTTTACAAAAAATACAAATCAGGGCAAATCATTCCCTAAAAATAAAAAAGTACACTGATTTTTGCAGATCTTAACATTCACCAAAACCCACTGAGCTTGACACACTCATCATGCCTGGCAAAAGAAAAATCCACATGTAAAGGTTTATTATGCCATTTTCAAAGAAACTCTGCTCCCAATGTGCCAGTACCCCAACGTGCCAGTACCCCAACGTGCAAGTACCCCAACGTGGCCCGGGCTGTGAGGGCCCTTTATAGCTGCTTGCAGCTCTAGTTATTATTAGGGCCCGAGCAGCGACCGCTGCGAGGTCCCTATTGTTTTTGTAAATATTCTTCTTCTTCTTCTTCTTCTTTATTCTCCGCAAACGATCCCGATTTTGGGTACCTAAACATTCACGAAAACTCACCGAACTTTGCACACTCCTCAGGCCCGGCGAAAAATTTGAGCAACGAAAATTGGCAGGCACGTGTAGCACCCCGAGATGCACAAAAAAGTCTATTGGGACCATGTAGCTAAAATGTACAGGAAATGAGCTAGGAATTTTTTAATGTCCAATTTTGGCCTATTTTGGCACATTCACTGTGGTCATGCTTTTTCCCCCTCTGCAAACATTTTTCATCCAATTAACTTCAAACTTGGCATTTATCATCTCAAGACGTGAGAGAACAACTGGGGAAAAAGTCTTGCCTTTTCGAAATACTATATGATGGGGGCGGGGCATCAAATATTGCCTTTAAAATTTCATTTGTCCAGAAAGAGCAAATGCTTAATAACTCCCATGTTCAAGCTCCAAAAAATCTCCAACTTCTCAGGCAATGTAATAGTCACGGCCTGAAAACATCTATATGATAAAATTCAGTTATACATATAGCGCCACCTAGTGGTAACAATAAATGTCATACTTTACGTTTTTAGCTACTGCGCTGAGCTCGTTGAAGGGATCCAGTTGAAAATTGGTCAGAAAAGCCTTAAGATGTTGATCATGCCCCACACCGAATATTGTAACTTTTCGCCAAAGGGCGTGGCCGCTACGGTGCCGCAAAGTCTAAAGATTTTTCGTGACAATAAAAGCTGCATTAACTTGACCGAGATGATCCTATCTTCTCAAAATTTCACACATTTGATGAGAGTCCAGCCCTAAAGACATCTATCCATCCATCCATCCATCTTCTTCCGCTTATCCGGGGTCGGGTCGCGGGGGCAGCAGCTTCAGGAGGGAAACCCAGACTTCCATCTCCCCAGCCACTTCAACCAGCTCCTCCGGTGGGATCCCGAGGCGTTCCCAGGCCAACCGAGAGACATAGTCTCTCCAGCGTGTCCTGGGTCGTCCCCGCGGCCTCCCGCCAGTGGGACATGCCCGGAACACCTCCCCAGGGAGGCGTCCAGGAGGCATCCGAACCAGATGCCGGAGCCACCTCAGCTGGCTCCTCTCAACGCGGAGGAGCAGCGGCTCAACTCCGAGTCCCTCCCGGATGGCCGAGCTTCTCACCCTATCTCTAAGGGAGAGCCCGGACACCCTGCGGAGGAAACTCATTTCGGCCGCTTGTATCCGGGATCTCGTTCTTTCGGTCACGACGCACAGCTCGTGACCATAGGTGAGGGTTGGAACGTAGATCGACCGGTAAATCGAGAGCTTTGCCTTTTGGCTCAGCTCTTTCTTTACCACGACGGACCGATACAGAGTCCGCATCACTGCAGACGCTGCACCGATCCGCCTGTCGATCTCCCGCTCCATCCTACCCTCACTCGTGAACAAGACCCCAAGATACTTGAACTCCTCCACTTGGGGCAGGATCTCATCCCCGACCTGAAGACGACACTCCACCCTTTTCCGACTGAGGACCATGGTCTCGGATTTGGAGGTGCTGATCCTCATCCCAGCCGCTTCACATTCGGCTGCGAACCGCTCCAGTGAGAGCTGGAGGCCCCGGCCTGATGAAGCCAACAGCACCACATCATCTGCAAAGAGCAGTGATGCAATGCTGAGGCCACCAAACCGGAACCCCTCCACGCCTCGGCTGCGCCTAGAAATTCTGTCCATAAAAGTTATGAACAGAATCTGTGACAAAGGGCAACCTTGGCGGAGTCCAACCCTCACCGGAAACGAATCCGACTTACTGCCGGCAATGCGGACCAAACTCTGGCAACGGTCGTACAGGGACCGAACAGCCCGTATCAAGGGGCCCGGCACCCCGCACTCCCGAAGCACCCCCCACAGAACTCCCCGAGGGACACGGTCGAACGCCTTCTCCAAATCCACAAAACACATGTGGACTGGTTGAGCGAACTCCCACGCACCCTCGAGGATCCTGTGGAGGGTGTAGAGCTGGTCCACTGTTCCACGGCCAGGACGAAAACCACACTGCTCCTCCTGAATCCGAGATTCGACCTCCCGACGGACCCTCCTCTCCAGCACCCCTGAATAGACCTTACCAGGGAGGCTGAGGAGTGTGATCCCTCTGTAGTTGGAACACACCCTCCCGGTCCCCCTTCTTAAAAAGGGGGACCACCACCCCGGTCTGCCAATCCAGAGGCACTTTCCCCGATGTCCACGCGATGTTGTAGAGACGTGTCAACCACGACAGCCCCACAACATCCAGAGTCTTTAGGAACTCCGGGCGGATCTCATCCACCCCCGGGGCCCTGCCACCGAGGAGCTTTCCAACCACCTCAGTGACTTCGACCCCAGAGATAGGAGAGCCCACCCCAGAGTCCCCAGACTCTGCTTCCTCAAAAGGAGACGTGTTGGTGGAATTGAGGAGGTCTTCGAAGTATTCCCCCCACCGCTTCACGACGTCCCGAGTCGAGGTCAGCAGCACCCCATCGCCACTATACACAGTGTTAATGGTGCACTGCTTTCCTCTCCTGAGACGCCGGATGGTGGACCAGAATTTCCTCGAAGCCGTCCGGAAGTCGTTTTCCATGGCCTCACCGAACTCCTCCCATGTCCGAGTTTTTGCCCCAGCAACCGCCGAAGCCGCGTTCCGCTTGGCCATCCGGTACCTGTCAGCTGCCTCCGGAGTCCGACAGGCCAAAAAGGCTCGATAGGACTCCTTCTTCAGCTTGACGGCATCCCTTACCGCTGGTGTCCACCAGCGGGTTCGAGGATTGCCGCCGCGACAGGCACCGACCACCTTACGGCCACAGCTCCGATCGGCCGCCTCAACAATGGAGGCAACATGGCCCATTCGGACTCAATGTCCCCCGCCTCCCAAGGGACAAGGGAGAAGCTCTGCCGGAGGCGGGCTTTGAAACTTTTTCTGACAGGGGATTCCGCCAGACGTTCCCAGCAGACCCTCACAATAAGTTTGGGTCTGCCAGGTCAGACCGGCATCTTCCCCCACCAACGGAGCCAACACACCACCAGGTGGTGATCAGTTGACAGCTCCGCCCCTCTCTTCACCCGAGTGTCCAGAACATGCGGCCGCAAATCCGATGACATGACTACAAAGTCGATCATCGAACTGCGGCCTAGGGTGTCCTGGTGCCAAGTGCACATATGGACACCCTTATGCTTGAACATGGTGTTCGTTATGGACAAACCGTGACGAGCACAGAATTCCAATAACAGAACACCGCTCGGGTTCCGATCAGGGGGGCCGTTCCTCCCAATCACGCCCCTCCAGGTCTCACTGTTATTCCCCACGTGAGCGTTGAAGTCCCCCAGTAGGATGAGGGAGTCCCCAGAGGGAGCGCTCTCCAGCACACCCTCCAAGGACTCCAAAAAGGGTGGGTACTCTGAGCTGCTGTTTGGTGCATATGCACAAACAACAGTCAGGACCCGTCCCCCCACCCGAAGGCGGAGGGAGGCTACCCTCTCGTCCACCGGGGTAAACCCCAACGTACAGGCGCCGAGCCGGGGGGCAATAAGTATGCCCACACCTGCTCTGCGCCTCACACCGTGGGCAACTCCAGAGTGGAAGAGAGTCCAACCCCTCTCAAGAGGACTGGTACCAGAGCCCAAGCTGTGTGTGGAGGCGAGTCCGACTATGTCTAGTCGGAACTTCTCGGCCTCGCACACCAGCTCGGGCTCCTTCCCTGCCAGAGAGGTGACGTTCCATGTCCCAAGAGCCAGCTTCTGTAGCCGGGGGTCGGTCCGCCAAAGTCTCCTCCCTTGGCTGCCACCCAGCCTACACTGCACCCGACCCCTTTGGCCCCTCCCACCGGTGGTGAGCCCGTGGGAAGGGGGACCCACGTTGCCTCTTCGGGCTGTGCCCGGCCGGGCCCCATGGGTGCAGGCCCGGCCACCAGGCGCTCGCCAGCGAGCCCCGCCTCCAGGCCTGGCTCCAGACATCTAAATCAGACTCATCAGACATCAGACTCTAAAGACATCTATGAACTTATATTTCATCTTACTGATAGCGCCACCTAGTGGCAATTTTTTTTCTTACGAATTTTCTTCTACGTTTTTCTCCAAACACGTTAACTGGACCTACCTCATATTTGCTCAGATGAGGGATTCGGCCTTCATGATGTCACAACACGAAGTTTGTGAGTTTTCGCGAATCGCTGTGGGCGTGGCTAAGCACTGTTCGCCAAGAAAACAACGCCAGTTTTGAGGGTCTAAACATGCGCAGAAACTCATGAAACTTGGCACACACATCTGGCCTGGTAAATTGAACAATATTTCATTGTTGATTGTGCTATTTTTACAAAAATGACTCAATAGCGCCCCCTAGGAATTTTTAATGAAGCAGCCCCGGTTGTACGTTTAAGCAAGATCTACGAAAATTGTTAGGTGCATGAGGGAGCCCAAGACCTACAAAAAAGTCTCTTGGACCCATATGCTAAAATGAACAGGAAGTGAGCTACGAATTTTTGAATGTCCCATTTTTGACGATTTTTGCACATTCACAGGGGGCAGAATTTTGCCCACTTCTCCTACACGTTTCATCTGACTGAGTTAAGACTTGACCTGGACCATGTCAAGACCTGAGCCAACGACAGGGGGAAAAATCTTGACTTTTCGAAATACTATATGATGAAGGCGGGGCATCAAAATTTGTGTTTCGCACTGAAAAAGGATATGCTTAATAACTCCCCGGTACATGCTCCAAAAAATCCCAAACTTGACATGTATGTTTATCGTCAAGGCCTGAAGCTATCTCTATGACAATATTCAGTTAAATATGCAGCGTCACCTAGCCCTTGAGGCATAAAAAAAAATACCCCACATACGGTATTTTGTACAAAAAATGTAAACTCATTCTAAGTGTGATAACTAAGTCATTTATGAATATTCTTTTAGTTTCCACCACTCAAAATGTTCACTGGCATCAGACTTATCCAAACATATATATATATTTATTTATTTTTGATCGCCTCTGTGGACATTAAAAGCAATATCGTGAATGAAGGATATGCATAATAACTCCACAGTACATGCTCCAAAAAAAAATCCCACACTTGACATGTATGCTTATAATCAAGGCCTGAAGGTATCTCTATGACAACATTCAGTTATAAATACAGCGCCACCTAGCCCTTGAGGCATAATATATAAAAAAAAAAAAAAACACATACGGTATTTTGTACAAAAAATGTAAACTCATTCTAAGTGTGATAACTTCATTCAAGGACGCATCTGTTGAGGAAGGACGCATCTGTACTTGCTCCTGCACTCGCTCGTGAATCTAACTACTTGTTGATTTTTGCATTGGGATTTTTAACTACATTGTTGCAGAATGCCTGGCGGAAAAAGAGCTGACGAGATTGAGGAGATAAAATCTTCTCTTAAAAAACTCAGTGGAATGGTTGCCGAATTACTTGAAATGAAGAAGAGCATTGAGCCACTTCTTCAGGAAATACAGCAATTGAAGAAAGAGCCACAGGAAAAAGATCGACGCATTGTTGCCTTGGAACAAAAAGTGGATGATTTGGAACAAAATCTTCGTATCAACGATGTGATAGTCACCGGTATCAAGATCAAGCCGCGCCGTGGCCCTTTGAGAGCTGCGGCTAGCACGAGCACGGAAGATTCTGACCAATATTCAGGGAACGAGACTGTGGAACAGCAAGTGACACTTGAACTCAGAGATTTGGGATTAACTGTTGATCCTGCGCACATTCAGATGTGCTTTTCGCTTCCAACTGGAGGGACACGACCACCGGCAGTTCTGATCAGGTTTGTTGACAGAAAGAAAAAGATTGCTCTTCTGAGAGACCGTCACAAGCTTCGTGGTAAACATATCTACATCAATGAAAACCTCACCAAACGAAATGCTGACATCGCCAAAAAGGCTCGACAAATGAGAAAGAATGGACTTATCGAAAGCACGTGGACAAAAGACTGCCGAATTTTTATTCAAACTAAAGATAACTCTGGTCAACTAAAAACACGAATCGTGAAAGGAGCTGAGGAATTGGCAGCGCTTGAGAGACAACAGTAATTCACAATATCACAACAACAACATCACTAATTACCCAAAGCTGAAGTTGTATATGATTACTTGCTGACTTTGCCAAGGCTAACTCTTGTTTAAACACCTGCATTGATAACATGTATTGCTGTTCCCGTTTGAATCTAAATATTGTCTGGCTCGAATTCCGTTTGGACATTTGTTCTAACAGTCAAGGCTACATGATAAGGCTGTATTGTGGCTCCAATGAATCTGCTGTCAATACGCAAAATGGGGGTTGGTGGTCTGGTTCCTGGAATGCAGCTGGCGTGGGCCGCTCTGCTGGGTGAGCGAGGCTGGGTAGCGCACAGGAGTCATCAGATCCACAACATGCTAGCAACCAGTGGTGCTACCTGACCAGAATCGAGTGCTGAAATTGCTTGAGTCGCAATGGGCCGAATGCAAGCCGATCTACTCTTCTGGAAAGCACAACATGTGTGAAAGCTGATCCGAGGTCAGCGAAGACCCTACTGGTGAAAGAGAAGAATTGCGCTTGCCTTGGCTGCTCGCCTGGCGGGGTGGGCTTGCTGGTGGCGTCTGGGGACCGACTCACCAGTTCCAAATGACTGGGACTAGCCACAATCTACACACGGACATTCAAGATGAACTGAGCGAGCAGTGTCTGGGATAGTATGGGATGGATAACGATAAAAATTAATGACTATTCTAAATAATGTATATGATTGATGCGTTATAGTAATGGGTCGATGGGGACGGGTCTCGAATAAGCTTCGGCTTCTACCCGTCATCCCTTCTTTCGGATGTCAATGTTGCAAATGATGTGATGTGATTGATGTAAACTGTAATGTGTCCGAAAGGAAAAAAATGAATAAACTAAACTAAGTCATTTATGAATATTCTTTTAGTTTCCACCACTCAAATTGTTCACTGGCTTCACACCGATCCAAACGTATGTACGTTTCCATTTTGTTTTATTCATTATTGATTGCCCCTTTGGACAATAAAAGTAACATTGTGCAATGAGTACAACGAGCGATGATGTATATATACACTTTTACAAAAAATACCAATCAGGGCAACTCATTGCCTAAAAATAAATAAGGACGCTGATTTGCGCAGGTCTTAACAATCACCAAAACCCGTTGAGCTTGACACACACTGGCAAAAAAAAATTCTACATGTAAACGTTTATTATGCCATTTTCAAAGAAATTTTGCTTCCAATATGCCAGTACCCCAACGTGCCAGGACCCTAACGTGCAAGTACCCCAACGTGCAAGGACCCCAACGTGGCCCGGGCTGCGAGGGCCCTTTATAGCTGCTCGCAGCTCTAGTTATTCTTTATTCTCCGCAAACGATCAAATTTTTGAGGACCTAAACATTTACGAAAACTCACCGAAATTTGCACTCTTTTCGGGCCCGGTGAAAAATGTGATATTCTGATGTTGTCATAACAACAAGACTCTATAGCGCCCCCTAGCGTAAATAAAAACCAATCCTGGCACGTTTGACCAAGAATTACGAAAATTGGCAGGCACTTGTAAAACCCCGGGACGCACAAAAAGTCAATTGGGACCATGTAGCAAAAATGTACAGGAAGTGAGTTATGAATTTTTGAATGTCCAATTTTGGCCCATTTTTACACATTCACTGTGGTCATACTTTTCCCCCCTTTGCAAACAGTTTTAATCCGATTGACTTCAAACTTGGCATGTATCATCTCAAGACCTGAGACACCAACTTGGAAAAATATCTTGACTTTTCGGAATACTATATGACGGGGGCGGGGCATCAAATATTGCCTTTAAAATTTCATTTGTCCAGAAAGACAACATGCTGAATAACTCCCATGTGCAAGCTCAAAAAATTCTCAAACTTCTCATGCAACTTAATAGTCACGGCCTGAAAACATCTATATGATGAAATTCTGTTATATATATAGCGCCACCTAGTGGTGACAATAAATGTCATACTTTACGTTTTTAGCTACTGTGCCAAGCTCGTTGAAGGGATCCAATTAAAAATTGGTCAGAAAAGTCTTAACATGTTGATCATGCCCCACACCGAATATTGTAACTTTTCGCCGAAGGGTGTGGCCGTTACGGTGCCGCAAAGTCTGAAGATTTTTCGTGACAATAAAAGCTGCATTAACTTGACCCAGAAGATCCTATCTTCTCAAAATTTCACACAATTGATGACAGTCCAGCCCTTAACTCATCTACAAACTTATATTTCATCTTACTGATAGCGCCACCTACTGCAGATTTTTTTTCTTACGATTTTTCTTCAACGTTTTTTTCCAACCACGTTAACTGGATCTACCTCATATTTGCTCAGATGAGGGTTTCCGCCTTCATGATGTCACAACATGAAGTTTGTGAGTTTTCGTGAATCGCTGTGGGCGTGGCTAAGCACTGTTCGCCAAGAAAACAACGCCACTTTTGAGGGTCTAAACATGCACAGAAACTCATGAAGATGGGATATGGGACAAGATGCTACTCCCAGGTATCTCTCTGACAAAATTCAGTTATAAATATAGCGCCACCTAGTCCTTGAGGCAAAAAAAAAAAAAAAAAAGCCTCACTTACGGTATTTTTACAAAAATTGTAAACTCATTGTAATTGTGATAACTAACTATTTATTTTTGATAGCCTCTGTGGACATTAAAAGCAATATCGTGAATGAAGGATATGCTTAATAACTCCACGGTACATGCTCCAAAAAAAATCCCACACTTGACATGTATGCTTATAATCAAGGCCTGAAGGTATCTCGATGACAACATTCGGTTAGAAATACAGCGCCACCTAGCCCTTGAGGCTTATATAAAAAAAAAAAACCCACATACGGTATTTTGTACAAAAAAATGTAAACTCATTCTAAGTTTGATAACTAAGTCATTTATGAATATCCTTTTACTTTCCACCACTCAATATGTTCACTGGCATCAGACCGATCCAAACATATGTACTTTTTTATTTAGTTTCTTTTTTTTTTTTGATCGCCTCTATGGACAATAAAAGCAACATTGTGCAATGAGTACGAGCGATGATGTACTTTTGCAAAAAAACAAAAAAAAACAATCAGGGCAACTCACTGCCTAAAAATAAAAAAAAAGATTTTTGCAGATATTAACAATCACCAAAAACCATTGAGCTTCACACACTCATCACACCTGGCAAAAAACAAAATCCACTTAATGGTTTATCATGCCGTTTTCAAAGAAATTCTGCTTCCAATGTGCCTGTACCCCAACGTGCAAGTACCCCAACGTGGTCCGGGCTGTGAGGGCCCTTTATTGCTGCTCGCAGCTCTAGTTTTAAAATGTTTCCTTTTAAAAAAAAAAAGGACACAATTAGGACAAAGTTTATTGAAAAATAGAATATACGACATCAATGGGGTTTTTTTCCCCCGAAACAAACATGTATCACAAAATATTTTTTTCACTTTCTGAAATCAAGTGCAGCAAGGGATCATAGGAAAATCAAATTTAAACAAATTCTTTATCATATACTGTTCAGAAACTACAAATACAAAAAAAATCTGCCTTCATTGCACTTCTTTTGTGGATTTTTTCAACCTAAATTAACAAGATGTTCAAGATTATCATGCAGCAACACATATAATGTGATGGGGTTTGGCTGGCTTAGGACCCAGGAGCGGACACAGATGTAAAAGTAGCAACAAAAGTTTATTTAACAAAGTAGCAAACAAACAAAGTAGCAAACAAACAAAGTAGCAAACCAAAAGGTGGCTGGGCGTGGCATTGGCTGGGCTCGCAGCACATCCGGACTGAAATAAACAAGAGAATAAAGGGAAGTCAGTTTTAAACAAGGGCGCTGGGAAAACCCAAGAAAAAGGCTCTCAAAAACACTAAAGTAATAAAACTCAGAACTAGGAAAAAGATCATAAATATTTTTCAGGCAGTGGGATCAAGTAATACCAGGAATATGACCAGACGTTCTGGCGAGGAGTGGAGGTCAGACCAGGGCTTAAATACTGAGGGTGATTGGAGATTGAAGGCAGCTGTGTGTGGAGCCCAGCACAACCTGACCACGCCCAGCCCTGAAAGGGAAAAAAAAAAAAAAGGAAAACACAGGAAACAGAACTACTAGATACCAAAGTAAAAGGGGCCCAAAACCAACAGTACACCCAAGGAGGCACCACCTGGTACCCTACCGGGCTTATGGGGGAACTCCGAGTAGAAGTCTCGAAGAAGGGATGGGTCAAGGATGAGTGCACGAGACACCCAAGATCGTTCCTCTGGGCCGTACCCCTCCCAATCAACCAGGTACTGGTAACCACGGCCACGACGGCGCACATCCAGAATCTTCCAGATGATGTAGGCTCGATGGTTGTCAATGAGAGGGGGGGACTCAGTCAAAGGGTTAAGTGGGCTGGAGGCTACGGATTTGAGAAGGGAGACGTGAAACGTGGGGTGAACCTTGAGAGAGGCCAGAAGCTTGAGGCGGACTGCAGCGGGGTTAATGACCTTCTCTACCTCATATGGCCCGATGAACCTGGCTCCAGCTTCCGGGAGTCCACCTGAAGAGGAAGGTCACGGGTGGAAAGCCAGACCTTCTGTCCCGGACGGTAATCAGGGGCAGGGATGCGGTGCCTGTCCGCTAGCTGACGATTGCGTTGGGCGGTGCGGGATAATGCGGCTCTGGCGTGCCTCCAGACAGCATGGCAACGATGGAGATGAGCACGGACAGAGGGAACCGCTACCCCACGTTCCTGAGTCTGAAAGAGAGGAGGTTGATATCCGTATGCGACCATGAATGGTGACATCCCAGTGGCAGAGGAGGTAAGGGAGTTATGGGAGTACTCAATCCAGGGAAGGTGTTGGCTCCAGGATGCAGGATGGCGAGCAGAGACACAGCGAAGAGTTGACTCAAGATCCTGATTGGCTCTTTCCGACTGGCCTTTGGACTGGGGATGGTGACCAGAGGACAGACTAGAGGACACCCCGAGAGCCTTACAAAAAGCCTGCCAAACACGGCAGGTGAATTGGGGACCCCTGTCCGAGACTATGTCATTAGGGATGCCATGAAGCTTGAACACGTTGTTCACCAGGAGGTCAGCTGTCTCCAGAGCGGTAGGTAGTTTGGAAAGGGGAATGAAGTGGACCATTTTGGAGAAGCGGTCCACTATTGTTAGGATGACTGTGTTGCCATTGGATGGGGGCAAACCGGTGACAAAGTCTATGGCAAGATGAGACCATGGCCGTCCACGGACGGGAAGGGGCTGCAAGAGAACCATGGGTTGACAATGGGAGGATTTACGTCTGGAGCAGACAGAACAGGAGGCGACGAATTCATTGACATCCTGGGCCATCCTAGGCCACCAAAAACTTTCCTGAATGAAGTGGAGAGTTCTGTTTGCCCCGGGATGACAAGCAAACCTGGAAGAGTGTCCCCACTGGAGGACTTGGGAGCGAACTGGATCTGAGACATAAAGCCGGTCTTTGGGGCCCGCACCAGGGCGTGGGTGTTGTTCCTGGGCCTGCAGTACAACCCTCTCAATGTCCCATGTTGCCGCCCTAAGAAAACAGGAAGGCGGGAGTATTGCCTCGGCGTCCTGCTTCTCCTGAGGTGAATCGTGCAAGCGGAAGAGAGCAGATGGCTTGGTGTTGCGGGAACCTGGTCGATAAGAGAGAGTGAAGTTGAATCTTCCCAAGAAAAGGGCCCAACGAGCATGACGGGGTTTCAAGCGTTTAGCGGATTGCAAATAAGTGAGGTTTTTGTGGTCTGCGAGTACCTGGAATGGGACCTCAGCTCCCTCCAGCCAATGCCTCCATTGTTGGAGGGCAGACACAATTGCCAGCAGCTCCCGGTTGCCGACATCATAATTCCGCTCCGCAGGGGATAATTTCCTTGAAAAGAAAGCACAGGGGTGTAACTTTTGGTCCTCTGGAGTCCTCTGGGAGAGGATTGCCCCGATTCCTGAATTTGAAGCATCCACCTCGACTATGAACTGGAGTGAGGTGTCAGAATGGACGAGTACAGGGGCCGAGGTGAACAGCTGCTTGAGGCGGCTGAAGGCAGCATCAGCCTCGGGTGTCTAGGAAAATTGATGGGCTGTTGAGGTTAGTTGCGTGAGGGTGGCTGCAACCTTGCTGTAGTCCCTTATGAACCGGCGGTAAAAGTTGGCAAATCCCAGGAACTGCTGGAGTTGTTTGCGGGTGGTGGGTTGTTGCCAGTTGGCCACTGCTTCAACTTTGATGGGATCAGGCCTGAGCTCTCCTTTGGCAAGAATGCAACCCAAAAAGGTTATAGAAGGAGCACTGAACTCACATTTTTCTGCTTTTACAAACAGCTTGTTCTCTAGGAGGCACTGCAGGACCAGTCTCACGTGTTGTACATGTTCTTCAGTGGTTCTGGAAAATATCAGAATGTTGTCCAGGTAAACATAAACAAACTGGCTTAACATATCTCTGAGAACATCGTTGATCAGGGCCTGGAAAACAGCTGGGGCATTGGTGAGGCCAAAAGGCATTACTAGGTATTCGAAATGTCCGAGAGGGGTTTTAAAGGCAGTCTTCCATTCATCGCCTTCTCTGATGCGCACCAGATGGTAAGCATTCCTCAAGTCGAGTTTCGTGAAAACAGTGGCTTTGTTGAGGGGTTCGAAAGTCGGGTCAATGAGTGGAAGCGGGTATTTGTTCTTAACAGTGATGGCATTAAGTCCCTTGTAGTCAACACATGGTCTAAGAGTCGTGTCTTTCTTTGCCACAAAAAAGAAACCGGAGCCGAGGGGGTAGGAAGAGGGTCTGATCAGTACGGCTGTCAATGAGTCACTAATGTATTTTTGGAGGCTCGCCGTCTTTATCTGAGACGGTTGTCTATTCTGATGACGAGACTGACGAGTTGCTCCAGTGATTCGGGTTCATCCCGAGTGGATAGCTGGTCTTTGAGGTCCTCTGATAAACCGGCAACAAAAATAGTTTTGAGATCCGCCTCGTTCCACCCGCTTTCCGAAGCCAATATATGGAATTCGATTGAGTAATCAGCAGCAGACTGTAGGCCTTGTCAGAGGGAAGCTAACTTCTTGCCGGATTCTTGGCTGCGAAAAGGGTGGTCAAAGACCTTGCGCATCTCAGCAGTGAAAGAGTCATAGGTTTGCAGGACTGGTGATTTTGATTCCCACAGGGAATTGGCCCACTTGCCAGCTCTACCTTTGAGCAGGTTGATTACATAAGCCAACTTGGACCGGTCAGAAGAGAAGGAGCTAGGCTGGGTCAAAAACTAAAGAGCAATTAAGAAGGAACTGGCTACAGGCTCCTACCTCCCCGATGTAATGCTCTGGTGGAGGAATGGATGGCTCTCTTGTTGCGGTAGAGGCCAGAGCAGGTGGCACATGCTCTCCTTGACTGGCAGTGGTGAGTTGGGCTGGGGAGGAGGCACTCTGGTCTTGTTTGGCAGCCAACGAACCAACGTCGGTGGTAAGGCCCCGGAGGCAAGCAAGCACTTCCTTTAGAAGTGTGTCGTGTTTGCCGAGAAGCGTTCCATGAGCTCGGGCGGCATGTCGAAGTGAGTCTGCATCCGCTGGGTCCATATTCAAGGCCAGAACGTACTGTGATGGGGTGTGGCTGGCTTAGGACCCAGGCGCAGACACAGATGTAAAAGTAGTAAGAAAAGTTTAGTTAACAAAGTAGCAAACAAAGTAGAAAACCAAAAGGTGGCTGGGCGTGGCAGTGGCTGGGCTCTCAGCACATCCGGACTGAAATAAACAAGAAGACAAAGGGAAGTCAGTTTTAAACAAGGGCGCTGGGAAAACCCAGGAAAAAGGCTCTCAAAAACACTAAAGTAATAAAACTCGGAACTAGGGAAAAGATCAGAAATATTTTTCAGGCAGTGGGATCAAGTAATACCAGGAATATGACAAGACGTTCTGGCGAGGAGTGGAGGTCAGACCAGGGCTTAAATACTGAAGGTGATTGGAGATTGAAGGCAGCTGCGTGTGGAGCCCAGCACAACCTGACCACGCCCAGCCCTGAAAGGGAAAAAAAGGAAAACACAGGAAACAGAACTACTAGATACCAAAGTAAAAGGGGCCCAAAACCATCCACAACATATAAAAGATAAAATACCATACAATACACATTGGGGTAGATTCACTAATGCGCTGCGTCCGCCAATAGCGCGAAATATAGCACCACAACTGCACCCGCAGTCTGCGCCCAGTTACCCACCTATTCACTAAGGATATTGCTCTAATGATATACCGGTGCAAACATGCCAACAAAACTGACAGCTGGGAGCAAATTTGCGCCTGATTTACCACACATGGCAATGGCTTTGCACCAAGAGCATTGTAGTATAGTAACAGTTGTGAGAAAGATGACATTATCAGAACACGAGGTTGGACCAAGAGTAAGCGTTTATAGCGTCATTAAGCTGTACAGAGCAGAGAGGACGACGACTTAAAGGTGGATTCAATGATGTTCTCGAAAAGTGGAAGCCGAACATCTGTTTGTCACGTTTAAAAAAACGGAAGACATGCGGAAGATTATACTACCAGCTCTCCTGCTCTTCTGGGGGAAACACCTCTCAAATGTCGCTAACGTCCGAGCTAATGTTCATCATCATCTTCATCAGTCTCTGCAGCCGGCCTCGCTTCATACAGATGTCCTCTTGCGGCTCTCATCTATTTTCAAAGTACGCAGTTCGGTGGAGCTACAACGATGAATGGCCAATTTCGAAGCTCACTACACGAAGCTAGCTACATGCTACAAACACTCGAAGTGCGCATGCGCAGCTAGGAACGAGCATGCACGACGTCGTTACGCAGCTTGATTGACAGGATCAAGAAACAATCATAACGATGAGCCACCCGGAAGACGCAGCGACAAAAATATCCTTGAACCCACCGTTAATTTATTCATAAAGTACAAATTATTGGTGCAATCGTTTTTTTTTCAAATATATTTTCAAAGGTTGGCGTGGGCGTACAGTATTCATCTGGCACGTAAAAATGATCGTAAAATGCCCCCCTGCATTGCTGATCAGCCCAGGTTACGTCATGTGTAAACCAACATAGAAACATTCCCCCCCCCCCCCCCCCCCCCCTCTCTCTCTCTCTCTCTCTCTCTCTCTCTCTCTCTCTCTCTCTCTCTCTCTCTGCGTGATCAGCCTGGGGGGGATGGGCAGTCGGGCACCATCCACTGCTGTCATGATCCCAGGATCGAGGAAGCGTATGGCTATTAGCGCTGGCGTGATTGAATTAGACGCTATATATCTATATTTGCATTGGGGTGGGCATATTTTGCGCCAAATGTATGCAAATTACCTAATTTACATACGCGTAAATACCGCCGGCGCACCGGGGCGCAATCTGGTTGGCAGATCACTTAGTGACAGATTTCCTCTTCGGCGCGTTTTTAGTGAATTAGGCGTTCCCGGATTGCTTCATTATTACCGGTTAGCGCCGCGCAAAGGCTACGCAAACCTTTAGTGAATGGGGTAGCCATTCTTTTTCAAGTACAATACTGTATGTCAGGGGTGTCCAAACTTTTTCATTTGAGGGCCACATACAGAAAATCAGAAGGACGCAAGGGCCACATAATGTTATGAAGAGAAATTGTGTTTAGTCCTAAAAATTGTACAAATAGGCCCATGCTCAATTATTTATGACATAATAAAGGCCTATATGACAAAATAAGGGTAACAAATACACAACAATAACAACTGCATAGCAACCGACATCTTCACAGGGGTCCAACCCAAAACATAGTTAAAACTTGTCACAACAATGGGCTCCCCCAGGGGTCTATAGCAACTGAGGGGCATATTCATTAAGAATGCGCTGCGTCAGGTAATAGCGTGAAATATTGCACCACAACTGCACCCGCAGTCTGCACCCAGTTACCCACCTATTCACAAAGGATATTTCTCCCGACGGACCCTCCTCTCCAGCACCCCTGAATAGACCTTACCAGGGAGGCTGACGAGTGTGATCCCTATGTAGTTGGAACACACCCTCCGGTCCCCCTTCTTAAAAAGCGGGACCACCACCCCGGTCTGCCAATCCAGAGGCACTGTCCCCGATGTCCACGCGATGTTGTAGAGGTGTGTCAACCACGACAGCCCCACAACATCCAGTCTTGAGGAACTCCGGGCGGATCTCAACCACCCCCGGGGCTCTGCCACCAAGGAGCTTTCCAACCACCTCAGTGACTTCGACCCCCGAGATCGGAGAGCCCACCTCAGAGTCCCCAGACTCTGCTTCCTCAAAGGAAGACGTGTCGGTGGAATTGAGGAGGTCTTCGATGTATTCCCCCGACCGATTCACGACGTCCCGATTCGAGGTCAGCAGCACACCATCGCCACTATACACAGTGTTAATGGTGCACTGCTTTCCCCTCCTGAGATGCCGGATGGTGGACCAGAATTTCCTCGAAGCCGTCCGGAAGTCGTTTTCCATGGCCTCACTGAACTCCTCCCATATCCGAGTTTTTGCCTCAGCAACCGCCGAAGCCGCGTTCCACTTGGCCAACCGGTACCCGTCAGCTTCCTCCGTAGTCCCACAGGCCAAAAAGGCCCGATAGGACTCCTTCTTCAGCTTGACGGCATACCTTACCGCTGGTGTCCACCAGCGGGTTCGAGGATTGCCGCCGCGACAGGCACCGACCACCTTACGGCCACAGCTCCGATCGGCCGCCTTCAACAATGGAGGCAACATGGCCCATTCGGACTCAATGTCCCCCGCCTCCCCCGGGACAAGGGAGAAGCTCTGCCGGAGGCGGGCTTTGAAACTTTTTCTGACAGGGGATTCCGCCAGACGTTCCCAGCAGACCCTCACAATAAGTTTGGGTCTGCCAGGTCAGACCGGCATCTTCCCCCACCAACGGAGCCAACACACCACCAGGTGGTGATCAGTTGAGAGCTCCGCCCCTCTCTTCACCCGAGTGTCCAAAATATGCGGCCGCAAATCAGACGACACGACTACAAAGTCGATCATCGAACTGCGACCTAGAGTGTCCTGGTGCCAAGTGCACATATGGACACCCTTATGTTTGAACATGGTGTTCGTTATGGACAGTCCGTGACGAGCACAGAAGTCCAATAACAGAACACCGCTCGGGTTCCGATCGGGGGGGCCGTTCCTCCCAATCACGCCCCTCCAGGTCTCACTGTCATTGCCCACGTGAGCGTTGAAGTCCCCCAGCAGGACGAGGGAGTCCCCAGGGGGAGCGCTCTCCAGCACACCCTCTAAGGACTCCAAAAAGGGTGGTTACTCTGAACTGCTGTTTGGTCAGGACCCGTCCCCCCACCCGAAGGCGGAGGAGGGAGGGGACCCTCTCGCCTACCGGGGTAAACCCCAACGTACAGGCCGAGGGGGCAATAAGTATGCCCACACCTGCTCTGCGCCTCTCACCGTGGACAACTCCAGAGTGGAAGAGAGTCCAACCCCTCTCGAGAGGACTGGTACCAGAGCCCAAGCCGTGTGTGGAGGAGAGTTCGACGATATCTAGTCGGAACTTCTCCGCCTCACACACCAGCTCGGGCTCCTTCCCTGCCAGAGAGGTGACATTCCATGTCCCAAGAGCCAGCTTCTGTAGCTGGGGGTCGGTCCGCCAAGGTCTCCTCCCTTGGCTGCCACCCAGCCTACACTGCAACCGACCCCTTTGGCTCCTCCCACCGGTGGTGAGCCCGTGGGAAGGGGGACCCACGTTGCCTCTTCGGGCTGTGCCCGGCCGGGCCCCATGGGTGCAGTCCCGGCCACCAGGCGCTCGCCAACGAGCCCCACCTCCAGGCCTGGCTCCAGAGGAGGGCCCCGGTGACCCGCGTCCGGGCAAGGGAATCGTGTTTCCAATAATTGTATTCTTCATAAGGAGTCTTGTGAGTCGTGCTTAGTCTGGCCCTTCACCTAGGACCTGTTTGCCATGGGTGACCCTACCAGGGCCATAAAGCCCCAGACAACATATCTCCTAGGATCATTGGGACACGCAAACCCCTCCACCACGGTAAAGTGCCGGCTCACGGAGGGGTATTTAATTTATATATTGTAATAATATTTTCCCAACCATTTGACTATAATTATTAAGTGCAGCCACACAATATCTTCACAGGCAGGAAATAATATCTAATTAAATATATTGTCTGGAGTAAGTCAATTTCTTGGTTAGACATTACAATGTGTGCCCTTAGTGCAACCAGTGCAGTCTGCTCTTTTGCGTCAACTCATTACTTCCTAGATCGTTGTCAAAGGTGCTTCCGACAGTCTTCTTTGATGGGAAAGGTTAGCTGCCTGCACTGCATATTGAGCCGTCTATGGAAAATAAGTAAACCTATCTCTATCAAATAAACGATCTTTCAGGGGTGTAATGAAAGTCTTTCATGTAGCAAGGATGGAAAAGGCCCAACAAGACCTGTCAGACTTCATTTACAAAAACAATTTTTTTTAATGAGTTACCTTTTGCATCTTCTATCACACCTTAAAAGTCAGTCAGACATAAAAAAAAAAATAAAATAAAAAAAACATTTGCATTTGAATCAACATCAGTTAAAAAAAGCAAAGGTGTGCAAGTTGTACTGGGTGGTCCACACATCAAACATCGCTTATTAATATATGCACATTTGCACACACCAAGGTGTTAATAAGACGCTCTAAGATCTTTCTGACTCAAAAGCATTTGGCTGTTATTGCAGACAGACAACATGCTGCAGGACCACATGAGCATTTCTCAGCTCAGTTCTTCCAGAACTTACATCAGTTTTCTGCAAGCCCATTGTCAATGTTTTAATGGTTGTTTGCATTGATGTACCCTGCAAATGGCTGGCAACCAGTCCAGGGTGTACCCAACCGCCATGTTCCCTATAACCTGGGCACCTGCACAATCGCTCAATAGAAAATCGATACTGTGCATAAAATAGATCTCAGTGTGGTCTGTACATGAAGTGATTACTGCCGCCGAAAAATGTTGATCCCAAAACAGTGCAATTATTGTTTTGGCTAGAGCACAAAAAAATGCTAATGCGTGAGGTTTTCAGTAAATAACGGAGGCAACAATCAAAAAGGCTGGGAAGACGATGCAGCATGTTTGCAAAAGAAAGTTATCCAATAATGCTTCGATACACAAGACTGCTTCAGTGCTTTATTTCTCATTATGTGATTGAATCACTTGAGAAGACTCTCTGTGCATTAATCGGGCCTATGTGAAGTGCGGAAGCTTTCTTGGCCTCCTGATCAATCTGCATTCTGGTTGTCTACTCACCTTTTAATGAGCAAAGTTTAGTTTGTTCTTCTTGTTTATCATTGGCCAATAGATCTTTATGCATCTCTGTAGAGTAGGTGAAGATGGATATAATGTAATATTGCAGTATTTCCTTTTACAACTGTGCTTGCTTCAAGTGGAAATTAAAATGCTTGTTTTGCCCTGCTCTGCATTTTTTTATTTACGGTTTTATTTTTGAAAAGCCATTTTCTGCGTCTGTGCTTGACACTAGGAATGGCAGAAATGGAACATTGAAACAATCGAATAATTTGGAACCATTGATTCAGAAAAAGAATCGATATTTTGGAACGTTTGAAACATCTTTCCACAGCGACATCTGGTGGCCAATTCTAAAATATCATATTCAAACAGTAGATTAAAGATGTGTTGCTGATTCCCCAGAAAGGAAAGTAGCTACAGTATTACCTAATTTACACAAATGGCAATCGGCATATACTGTAATTGTAATGGATGCCATAAGAGAGAGAAATATCATGGAAAAGAAAAACTCAATAACCTCCATTTACCCACCCCTTCAAAATATGTATAGAAGTACAAATGAGCTTTTTGCTGCTGATTCTTGGTTTGTTTTTAATTTTGCCTTTAAAATAGATCATCATTTCTCAACATAACTTAATGACGTACATGCTTTGACCCACATTACTATCACATTTAATCAAAAACTTGTACATCTCAAAGCCCCCAAATAGTGCGATTAATCTGCGTTAATACATGATTAATGCGACAATTTTCTGTGATTAATTAATCTTAACGCTTTAACTTTGACAGCCCTAATGTGTGTGTATATATATATATATATATATATATATATATATATATATATATATATATATATATATATATATATATATATATATATATATATATACATACATATATATATATATATATATATATATATATATATATATATATATATATATAGTGCATGAATTATAATGTTAGAGAATGTACTCTAGCAGGTCTGCCTCCCAGTTCTGAGGACTCCGGTTCGAGTCCAGGCTCCGGCCTTCCTGGGTGGAGTTTGCATGTTCTCCCCGTGCCTGCGTGGGTCTTCTCCGGGTCCTCCGGTCTCCTCCCACATTCCAAAGACATGCATGGTAGGTTAATTGGGCACTCTGAATTGTCCCTAGGTGTGCTTGTGAGTAGGTATGGTTGTTCGTCTCTGTGTGCCCTGCGATTGGTTGGCAACCAGTCCAGGGTGTCCTCCGCCTACTGCCCAGAGCCAGCTGAGGTAGGCGCCAGCACCCCCCACGACCCTTGTGAGGAATAAGCGGTCAAGAAAATGGATGGATGCATGGATGAGAATGTACTCTATACCCCCACTGCTTATGTGCTATACTTGTCAAAAATGTTGTCACATAGCAGCTTATTGTAAAGGAAGAAAGACTTCAAGTGAGCTTAAATATGGCAATTGTATATATGAAGACAAGGTAAAATGTGCAAAGTAGGGAGGGCAACATATTGTCTGTCATAGAGTGTGAAGTGAGGAAAGAGGATAGAATTAATACAAAATGTCAAAATGAAGTGATGCAGAGAGCCGCCAAGTAAAATTGATTGACAATAAGTGAAGACACAATTTACAGTAACCAGGAGAGCGCAGTAATTATTTTGGACATTCATTAACCTGTCGTCATGTCAAACTTATTTGTTCTGTCCTCCACTTTGGTCCCACTACCTGTGAAGGATTCTCTTTAAACTGTCTGTAAAATAAAAGTTTTATATAACTTCTATGGTTTTGCTCAGTCATGCTTTTGGGTCCATAATGGTATTCTGACCGGTTTGGACAAATCTGTGCTTCCAAAAGCCTAAACCTTTATCACAGTATGTCAGGCGTACACAAACAGTTAGTGTGAGACAGTTAGGTGTACTTGCTAGCAGTGGCAAACACACCTGTTCAAGCATGATTACAAAATACACTTAGCAGACAGAACATTAGGTACACATGCCCATGTGATACCGTTAACTGTATCAAATGTGCCTTTTACATAAGTAGATAATCTTCACTGTTACCATCTGAGAAGTAGTCGTTTTACACTATTTTTTGTTTACATATGCCAACCATAATGAAACAAAATTAAAAATCTAACTAGAAATGCCATTTCTGGGGAAATGGCGTATGAAGGCTGGAGAGCTGAATGAATACCTGTGGAATGATTTGGAATAATGTTGAATGATGTTGAATGATATTGAATGATATTGAATGATGTTGAATGATATTGAATGATGTTGAATGATACTGAATGACATGGAATGAGCTGAACATTCTGAAGTTGGAATGGTTTGAATTCATCCAGAAATCTAGAAGCAGTTGAAGGAAGAAAAATAGCACAGAAGTAAAAATAAATCAGCAAGAAACAAGAAAACAAGGAAGAAATCAAGTAAGAAATGGAGGAAGTAGCAAGTAATCGGGTAAGCAATGGAGTAAGGAGGGTAGAATCAAGTAGCAATGGTGTAAGGAGTGGCAAACTTAATAAGCAATGGAGTAATAGTCACTGTTGAAATCAGGTCACATTTGCATTTGTATACTAAGCTAGCATTAGCATGCTAAGCGAATATTAGCAATAGCATGCTAATGTAGCATTAGCATTCTAATCTAGCATTAGCATGCTAAGATAACATTAGCATTGTAACTTAGCATTAGCATGCTAAGCTAACATTAGCATTAACATTAGAAATGCTAAGCTAACATTAGCATTAGCATGCCAACTTAGCATTAGCAGGCTAACCTAACATTAGCATGCTAAGCTAGAATTAGCATGCTAACTTAACACTAGCATGCTCACTTCCTGTTGATTTCAGGTCACTTCCTGTTAAAATCAGGTCACTTCCTGTTGAAATCGGGTCATTTCCTGTTGATATTAGGTCACTTCCTGCTGAAATCGGGTCACATCCTGTTGATTTTAAGTCACTTCCTGTTGATATGAAGTCACTTCCTGTTGAAATCAGGTCACTTCCTTTTCAAATCAGGTCACTTCCTGTTGATTTTAGGTCACTTCCTGTTGATTTTAGGTCACTTCCTGTTGAAATCTGGTCACTTCCTGTTGATTTAAGGTAACTTCCGGGTCACTTCCTGTTGAAATTAGGTCACTTCCTGTTGAAATCAAGTCACTTCCTGTTAAGGTCGGGGCATATCCTGGCAAGAATCCCAGGTATACCTAATCAATTGGCCAAAATGGCCGCCGCCTTGGGGGGCCAGGTTGGCGTGAAACCTGGGAATTTCATTTGTCTAAAATGGCCGCCGTGCATGGTAAGTTGGAAAATGGCCGCCGTGTGTGGTAAATTGGGTGGTAAGTTGGAAGAGCTCATAGCATGAATTGGTAGAATATATTGAAGTTGGAATGGAGTGAATCAGATGAAAAATGTGGAAGTAAATGTGAAATGTAGAATCGCCCATGTAGAATGTGGGAAATAATCGGGTACCAAATTGGGAATTGTGGGTAAGGTGTGAATTTTGGAACCGAAAAGCTGGAAGAGCTCATGGCGTGAAATGCTGGAATATATTGAAGTTGGAATGAAGTCAATCGGATGAATAATGTGGAAGTAAATGGAAAATGTGGGAAATAATCGGGTGCAAAATCGAGAATTGTGGGTAAGGTGTGAATTTTGGAACTGAAATGCTGGAATAGCTCATGGCTCATGAATTGCTGGAATATATCCATCCATCCATCCATTTTCTCGACCACTTATTCCTCACATGGGTCGCGGGGGGTGCTGGAACATATTGAAGCTGGAATGATGTGAATCGGATGAATGATGTGGAAGAAAATGGAAAATGTAGAATGTGGGAAATAATCGGGTACGAAATCGGGACTTGTGGGTAAGGTGTGAATTTTGAACCTGAAAAGCTGGGAATAGCTCATGGCGTGAATTGCTGGAATATATTGAAGCTGGAATGACATGAATCGGATGAATAATGTGGAAGTAAATGGAAAATATAGAATGTGGGAAATAATCGGGTACGAAATCGGAAATTGTGAATTTTGGCACTGAAAAGCTGGAAGGGGTCATGGCGGGAAATGGTGGAATATATTGAAGTTGGAATGAAGTGAATCGGATGAATAATGTGGAAGTAAATGGAAAATGGAGAATGTGGGAAATAATCGGGTGCGAAATGGAAAATTGTGGGTAACGCGTCAATTTTGGAACTGAAAAGCTGGAAGAGCTCATAGCATGAAATGGAATATATTGAAGCTGGAATGAAGTCAATCGGATGAATAATGTGGAAGTAAATGGAAAATGTAGAATGTGGGAAATAATCGGGTGTGAAATCGAGAATTGTGGGTAACGCGTGAGTTTTGGCACTGAAAATCTGGAAGAGCTCATGGCGTGAAATGGTGGAATAAATTGAAGTTGAAATGAAGTGAATCGGGTGAAAAATGGGGAAGTTGAAACTGGACAAAAAAGTGCGAGGAATAAAATATAAGAGGAAGAAATTAATAGATTATAATAGAATTCTCGCAAAAATTCGTAGCTCACTTCCTGTTCATTTTAGCATATGGGTCCAAGAGACTTTTTTGTAGGTCTTGGGCTCCCTCATACACCTAAAAATATTCGTCGTTCTTGCTTAAACGTACAACCGGGGCTGCTTCGTTAAAAACTTCTAGGGGGCGCTATTGAGTCATTTTTGTAAAAATAGCACAATCAACAATAAAATATGGCTCATTTTACCAGGCCAGATGTGTGTGCCAAGTTTCATGAGTTTCTGTGCATGTTTAGACCCTCAAAACTGGCGTTGTTTTCTTGGCGAACAGCGCTTAGCCACACCCACAGCAATTCGCGAAAACTCACAAACTTCGTGTTGTGACATCATGAAGGCCGAAACCCTCATCTGAGCAAATATGAGGTAGGTCCAGTTAACGTGTTTGGAGAAAAACGTAGAAGAAAATTCGTAAGAAAAAAAATTGCCACTAGGTGGCGCTATCAGTTAGATGAAATATAAGTCAGTAGATGTCTTTAGGGCTGGACTCTCATCAAATGTGTGAAATTTTGAGAAGATAGGATCATCTCGGTCAAGTTAATGCAGCTTTTATTGTCACGAAAAATCTTCAGACTTTGCGTCACCCTAGCGGCCACGCCCTTTGGCGAAGAGTTACAATATTCGGTGTGGGGCATGATCAACATTTTAAGGCTTTTCTGACCAATTTTCAAATGGATCCCTTCAACAAGCTCAGCACAGTAGCTAAAAACGTAAAGTATGACATTTATTGTAACCACTAGGTGGCGCTATATGTATAACTGAATTTTATCATATAGATGTTTTCAGGCCGTGACTATTACGTTGCCTGAGAAGTTTGAGATTTTTTGGAGCTTGAACATGGGAGTTATTAAGTATTTGCTCTTTCTGGACAAATGAAATTTTAAAGGCAATATTTGATGCCCCGCCCCCGTCATATAGTATTTCAAAAAGGCAAGATGTTTTGCCCAGTTGTTCTCTCGGGTCTTGAGATGATAAATGCCAAGTTTGAAGTCAATTGGATGAAAAATGTTTGCAAAGGGGGAAAAAGCATGACCACAGTGAATGTGCCAAAATAGGCCAAAATTGGACATTAAAAAATTCGTAGCTCACTTCCTGTACATTTTAGCTACATGATCCCAATAGACTTTTTTTGTGCGTCTCGGGGTGCTACACGTGCCTGCCAATTTTTGTTGCTCTAGCTCAAACGTGCCGGGCTTGGTTTTTATTTTTCTACGCTAGGGGGCGCTATCGAGTCACATTGTTATGACGACTTAATAATATCAAATTTTTCGCCGGGCCTGAGGAGTGTGCAAAGTTCGGTGAGTTTTCGTGAATGTTTAGGTACCCAAAATCGCGATCGTTTGCGGAGAATAAAGAAGAAGAAGAAGAATAATAACTAGAGCTGCGAGCAGCTATAAAGGGCCCTCGCAGCCCGGGCCACGTTGGGGTCCTTGCACGTTGTGGTACTTGCATGTTGGGGTACTGGCACATTGGGGTACTGGCATATTGGAAGCAAAATTTCTTTGAAAATGGCATAATAAACGTTTACATGTAGAATATTTTTTTGCCAGTGTGTGTGTCAAGCTCAACGGGTTTTGGTGATTGTTAAGACCTGCAAAAATCAGCGTCCTTTTTTATTTTTAGGCAGTGAGTTGCCCTGATTGGTATTTTTTTGTTAAAGTGTATATACACATCATCGCTCGTTGTACTCATTGCACAATATTACTTTTATTGTCCAAAGGGGCAATCAAAAATGAATAAAACAAAATGGAAACGTACATACGTTTGGATCGGTGTCAAGCCAGTGAACAATTTGAGTGGTGGAAACTAAAAGAATATTCATAAATGACTTAGTTATCACACTTAGAATGAGTGTACATTTTTTGTAAAAAATACCGTATGTGGGGTATTTTTATTTTTTTTTATATAAGCCTCAAGGGCTAGGTGGCGCTGTATTTATAACTGAATGTTGTCATAGAGATACCTTCAGGCCTTGATTATAAGCATACATGTCAAGTGTGGGATTTTTTTTGGAGCATGTACCGTGGAGTTATTAAGCATATCCTTCATTCACGATATTGCTTTTAATGTCCATAGAGGCTATCAAAAATAAATAAAAATATATATATGTTTGGATAAGTCTGATGCCAGTGAACATTTTGAGTGGTGGAAACTAAAAGAATATTCAGAAATGACTTTGTTATCACACTTAGAATGAGTTTACATTTTTTGTACAAAATACCGTATGTGGGGTATTTTTTTTTCATGCCTCAAGGGCTAGGTGGCGCTGCATATATAACTGAATGTTGTCATAGAGATAACTTCAGGCCTTGACGATAAACATTAGGGGTGTGAATTGCCTCGTACCTGACGATTCGATTCGTATCACGATTCACAGGTCACGATTCGATTCGATACCGAATAATCCCGATACGAATTTCTAAGTCGATTGTTGCGATTTTTTTTCATTCAAATTTAGAAAATACTAATCAGTAAGCTTGTAGAGTGTAAGATTTATATGAAAATGTATTATTTATTTATCTGAAATTTCAGTCTTATAGAGGTTGTAATCTGTTTCATGTTTAAACAGCATTAAAATAAAATATTAAGGCTTAATGTTCCGTTCATATAACATTCTTCCATGCTTAAGGTGTGAATCCTAAAAAAAATAAATAAATAAATAAATAAAATAAAAAAAAATCGATTTTGCCTATTATTGAATCGATTCGAGAATCGCGCGATGTAGTATCGCGATATATCGCCGAATCGATTTTTTTTAACACCCCTAATAAACATACATGTCAAGTTTGGGATTTTTTGGAGCATGTACCGGGGAGTTATCAAGCATATCCTTTTTCATTGCGAAACACAAATTTTGATGCCCCGAAAATGTCGAAAAGTCAAAATTTTTCCCCCTGTCGTTGGCTCAGGTCTTGACATGGTCCAGGCCAAGTCTTAACTCAGTCGGATGAAACGTGTAGGAGAAGTGGGCAAAAGTCTGCCCCCTGTGAATGTGCAAAAATCGTCAAAAATGGGACATTCAAAAATTCGTAGCTCACTTCCTGTTCATTTTAGCATATGGGTACAAGAGACTTTTTTGTAGGTCTTGGGCTCCCTCATACACCTAAAAATATTCGTCGTTCTTGCTTAAACGTACAACCGGGGCTGCTTCGTTAAAAATTTCGAGGGGGCGCTATTGAGTCATTTTTGTAAAAATAGCACAATCAACAATAAAATATTGCTCATTTTACCAGGCCAGATGTGTGTGCCAAGTTTCAGGAGTTTCTGTGCATGTTTAGACCCTCAAAACTGGCGTTGTTTTCTTGGCGAACAGCGCTTAGCCACGCCCACAGCAATTCGCGAAAACTCACAAACTTCGTGTTGTGACATCATGAAGGCCGAAACCCTCATCTGAGCAAATATGAGGTAGGTTCAGTTAACGTGTTTGGAGAAAAACGTAGAAGAAAATTCGTAAGAAAAAAAATTGCCACTAGGTGGCGCTATCAGTTAGATGAAATGTAAGTTAGTAGATGTCTTTAGAGCTGGACTCTCATCAAATGTGTGAAATTTTGAGAAGATAGGATCATCTCGGTCAAGTTAATGCAGCTTTTATTGTCACGAAAAATCTTCAGACTTTGCGTCACCGTAGCGGTCACGCCCTTTGGCAAAAAGTTACAATATTCGGTGTGGGGCATGATCAACATGTTAAGGCTTTTCTGACCAATTTTCAAATGGATCCCTTCAACAAGCTCAGCACAGTAGCTAAAAACGTAAAGTATGACATTTATTGTAACCACTAGGTGGCGCTATATGTATAACTGAATTTTATCATATAGATGTTTTCAGGCCGTGACTATTCCATTGCCTGAGAAGTTTGAGATTTTTTGGAGCTTGAACATGGGAGTTATTAAGCATTTGCTCTTTCTGGACAAATGAAATTTTAAAGGCAATATTTGATGCCCCGCCCCCATCATATAGTATTTCGAAAAGGCAAGACTTTTTGCCCAGTTGTTCTCTCAGGTCTTGAGATGATAAATGCCAAGTTTGAAGTCAATTGGATGAAAAATGTTTGCAAAGGGGGAAAAAGCATGACCACAGTGAATGTGCCAAAATAGGCCAAAATTGGACATAAAAAAAATCATAGCTCATTTCCTGTACATTCTAGCTACATGGTCCCAATAGGTCGCTTGCACATCGTAATGCATCATGGGAGTTTTTTCTTCGGGCGCCATCTTGGGTGTCCGCCGGTTCACAAGGTACACTCGTGAGTTACACGGTAGAGCTTATCAACATGATGTCATTTACGCAGTATTTTCACGATTTACCGGAAGATCAAAAACAACGATACAGGCAGAAGGTGTCTCTGTGT
Source organism: Festucalex cinctus (assembly GCF_051991245.1). Taxonomy (NCBI): domain Eukaryota; kingdom Metazoa; phylum Chordata; class Actinopteri; order Syngnathiformes; family Syngnathidae; genus Festucalex; species Festucalex cinctus. Next base: position 67,531,893 of record NC_135411.1, read on the forward strand.
GGTGGGATTGATCCTAATTACGTCCTGACCAAGGGTGATTTTTTTTTGACGGAGAAAGCTTGCTGGCCAAATGTGACTTCTCTGGACATTTTTCACTACCTCGTGTTGACAACATGCTCCATAACACGCCAACAAATCCCTGGAGGCTTACAATTATTTTGTAAGCGGGTGGATACAGAGTGTAAACTTTAACATCGCATCAGAAGAAACTGTTGCTGTTGCACGTAAGTAAACCACATGGTGTTGGTAATTCTGCACACAAAAATGTTGATTTGTTCTCAAGCTTCCTGTTATCATTGTGTTTACATGCACAGCTAGGTTTACCTGATGTGGTTTTTCTAACAATTTTATAACAGGCAAATATGGCAGAGCGTATAAGAATAAAAAGTAACTATGCACAGCCTCCCCGTGGCTTAATTAAATTTAATGCTACCCTTTCACTAGTTACATGTTACTTAATCAACTTATTCTAAATGGTTAAGGTTAACCACTCTCAGAGGACGTATTTTTAGTTTCAGTTTCCAGTACAATAAAACGTGTTCATGGTAACTACTGAGCATACTGACAGCTTTTCTTATGATCTCACGGTTAAGGAGGCTGTCACAACACCCAATTTCTGTCTGGTGCCGGATGGCAACAATTCCCATCACTTGTCACGACAACACCAATAGTATTACCAGGTATGTATGGCTTTACTTTTTGTAGTTTCTTATTTAATTCTATGTTTCATATTTTCATTACAATGTTTGTAATATTTTCAGATTCAGGCACAGATGAGTTTAACTGGACAGGACTTCTGCGACTTTGTGGTGTGGACAAAGTGTGATTGAGCGAGTCCACCCAGATCGCTCGTTTTGGCCAGCTGGAAAAGCCAGAGTTTTTTTTCCCCCCAAAGTCCCCTCCTTACCTGAACTGCTCGGGAGAGCATTTACTAGATCAGCAGTGGACTTCCAGTGTTCCTGCTCAGCCGCTGTCACCTACCACTTGCTCATGTACTTCAAAGATGCGGAATAAAGTAGTTTTTTGTGCTGCAGCAGATTGTAAAATCAAATGATATCACTTGAAGTGTGCCAATCTAGACTGCCAAAAGGACAGTGGTTTTGTGACAAGTGTGAAACGAGGATTATTGGGAAAACTGAAACACAGTACTGGTACTTGTCTTACATTAAACAAATTTAAAAGAGAGCAACTTTTTCCTCTGTACATAGTATAATGAAAGTAATTGCGTACCCCATCAACATTACATCATACCGTCATCAGGATGGTAGGCACCTGTGCTAAAATAAATACATTAATTAACAGTTCAATTTTATCCCTGAAATTACTACATCTAATCATTATTCACTTCATTTTTTGTGCTTTTAGAAATAATAGAGATTTATGCCATTACTTTAAGAGGGACCATATTGCACATTGAGTCAAATCCTGTCATTTGTCTTATGTATAGCTTTGTAAACAAACCCAACAATAGAATTTGTATAATCGCTGCCTTTATTAGCGCCAAACAAACAGTCGCATGTTGTCCTCCTCCAATGCTTTGATGCTCGCCTTCGTTTCCATCATGTCATTGGCAATCAAGTCGGTGTGGCATGAGATCCCTAAAGAAATAATAATTAAAAAAAAATTAAAAAAAAGATCACAAAAAAATACGGTGCCAGTAAAAGGTTTAATATAGTACAGTAGTATAGTTTTTTTGTCAGTGTAAAAGAAATGTACACATTTTGTTGCATTTTTTAATGTATGAACATTGCTACAGGCAAATACTTATTTCTACAAACACTTCCAAATGTCTCTAAAATATAAGGTGCGTGTACACACACAAACATAAACACATACATTCACTCATGCATACAATATATCATGTAATGAATTCTGAGTGGCATACCAGAGTCAATGATGTCAGCAGTACTTGAGGGTACAGGTTACTGGAGCCATCTGGCTGCATAACTGCAACAAACTCTGCCACTTCGAGTCGTCTTTTCTTTGCTTGTCTCTCCTGTGCACGTTCATATCTTGGCACCGACTGGGCTGAGACATAGATGTTGGAACTTGGGACCCAACTTTAATGTTGGAGCCCAGTCGGGATGATTGGACAGAAAAACGGGCGCAGGGCGACCTGTTAAAATAAACAAATATATAAACAAATAAAATATGGAAAGACTGGTTATTTTACCGCAGTAGGGTGGCCGTGAATAAGTTCTTTAGCATGATGTGTAGGCTACCGGGGGTCTGTTTTCTTGCATCACCCCCTTCTGTCTCTTTTTTCCTAGTTTACATTTTGCCACCAAAAAACATGTTATCGGCATTAAGAGCCCAAGACTAATCAATCCAATTTCAGCAGTAAACACTTTGCACTGGCACTACTTGGGTGAAAATGTTCGATGTTAGCTTTCGGCTAACGTCCGCTAGCCAGCTTGTACTACCGAACTTGCTTGCTCATGAATCCAAAACATAAGCAACTTGCCCATATATGGGCGGTCGAAACGTTATTAATCCTCATGCATTAAATAAAGGTAAACAAGCTTACCGCTCACAAAGTGATGGCTGCACACACGAGCCCAAAGTAACGACTTCCCTCCGGAGTCCGCACTCCTCTGTCTCCAGGCCCTGGTTCCTAGTTATTTTCGGAATTCGGAAGAAAGGCCGACCATTTTCCCCCTTGGCTTTGTTCGAACAGCCAACGATGCAGCAACAATGTACCATTTTAAACGCAGACAACAAACGTGATAGATACGTGTTAGACCGAATCACTACGTAAATGGAGGCCACCCAGCATGGCGACTACGACAAATCCGAGGCGGAAGTGACGACATGTGCAAGCGACCTATAGACTTTTTTGTGCGTCTCGGGGTGCTACACGTGCCTGCCAATTTTTGTTGCTCTAGCTCAAACGTGCCGGGCTTGGTTTTTATTTTTCTATGCTAGGGGGCGCTATAGAGTCGCGTTGTTATGACGACTTCAAAATATCAAATTTTTCGCCGGGCCTGAGGAGTGTGCAAAGTTTGGTGAGTTTTCGTGAATGTTTAGGTACCCAAAATCGTGATCGTTTGCGGAGAATAAAGAAGAAGAAGAATAATAATAACTAGAGCTGCGAGCAGCTATAAAGGGCCCTCGCAACCCGGGCCACGTTGGGGTACTTGCACGTCGGGGTACTGGCACGTTGGGGTACTGTAAAATAGGACAAGGACCATCTAAAATGTTTTTGACAAGCCTTGTGTGTGCAAAGTTTAATCAAAACGCAAAATATGGTGCGCAATTCCCAAAATAAATTCAAAATGGCGGACTTCCTTTTAGGTTTAGCATACGGCTACAGAATACTTTTTGTAGGTCTTAAGCTAATAGGTATGCCTCCCAGTTTTCACAAATCTAGGTCAAGTCATCTTTAGTTGTGTATCGCTTGAATCATACAATTGGAAATGCTCCATAAAAATGCATAGAGGGCGCTATTGAGCACAACGTTGGGTTACTTGCACGTCAGGGTACTGGCACGTTGGGGTACTGTTACATGGAACAAGGACCATTTAAAATGTTAGTTTTTTCCATGCCTTGTCTGTGCAAAGTTTAATGAAAAAGGCCAAAAATGATGTATAGTTCCCAAAATAAAATCAAAATAGCGGACTTCCTCTTTGGTTTGGCAAATGGCTACATAATACTTTTTTGTAGGTCTAGCATAATCATACAATCGGAAATGCTTCATAAAAATGCCTAGAGGGCGCTATTTATTGCAAATTGCACAATAAATCTCTGAAAATTCATGTTCATGACAAGTCTGATGTGTTTGCAAAGTTTCATGAGTTTTCATGTGTATAAAAAAAAAAAAAAAAAGCAGCACTTGACAACTGTTACATGGAACAAGGACCATTTAAAATGTTAGTTTTTTCCATGCCTTTTCTGTGCAAAGTTTAATGAAAAAGGCCAAAAATGATGTATATTTCCCAAAATAAAATCAAAATAGCGGACTTCCTCTTTGGTTTGGCAAATGGCTACATAATACTTTTTTGTAGGTCTAGCATAATCATACAATCGGAAATGCTTCATAAAAATGTCTAGAGGGCGCTATTTATTGCAAATTGCACAATAAATCTCTGAAAATTCATGTTCATGACAAGTCTGATGTGTTTGCAAAGTTTCATGAGTTTTCATGTGTATAAAAAAAAAAAAAGCAGCACTTGACAAACAATGCATTGCTATGGCAACAGCGTGCTACAAAATAAAAAACTTTCGATTACTTTGCATCTTAAACATCTTAAGATGAAACACACCAAGTTTGAAGACAGTCGGATAAATTTTGTAGGAGGGGTTCGTTAAAATATGACCCCTGAAAAAGGCCACAAAAAATGGCAACAAATCCCATCATAAATCAAAATGGCAGACTTCCTGTTTTGTTTAGCACATGGTTCCAAGAGACTTTTTTTGTACATCACGGGCTCTTATGTATGCCTGCAAATTATCATAGCGCTAGGTGAAACGTACAACCGGGAATGCTTCGTTAAAGAGGAGTTTTTTAGCTCAAAATGTGATGCCCGGCCCCTGGGGGACTTCCTGTTGGGTTTAGCACATGGCACCAAGAGACTTTTTTGTACATCCTGGGCTGTTACATATGTCTACAATTTTCCGTCGTTCTAGCTGCTTCGTACAACTGGGAATGCTTCATTAAGAAGGATTTTTTTTCCTTTGCAAAAAGTGCATGCCACGACAACAGCGTGTGACGAAATAAAAAACTTTCAATAACTTTTCATTTTCAACATCTTAAGATGAATCACACCAAGTTTGAAGATGATCGGATAAACTCTGTAGGAGGAGTTTGTTAAAATATGACCCCTATGAAATGGCCAAAAAAAATGGCAACACATTCCAAAGTAAATCAAAATAGCGGACGTCATGTTAGGTTTAGCATATGGTTCAAAAAGAGTTTTTTGTACCTCGAGGGCTGTTATACACCTCTACAAATGTTGGTAACTCTATGTGAAACTTACAGCCGGGTATGCTTTGTTAAAGAGGAGTTTTTTAGCTCAAAATGTGATGCCCGGCCCCTGGGGGACTTCCTGTTGGGTTTAGCACAGGGCACCAAGAGACTTTTTTGTACATCTTGGGCTGTTACATATGTCTACAAATTTTCATAGCTCTAGCTGCTTCGTACAAATGGGAATGCTTCTTGAAGGATATATTTTTTTCCTTTAAAAACAGTGCATGCCATGACAACAGCGTGCGACGAAATACAAAGCTTTCAATAACTTTTCATCTTCAACATCTTAAGATGAATCACACCAAGTTTGAAGATGATCGGATAAACACTGTAGGAGGAGTTCGTTAAAATAAGACCCCAATGAAATGGCCAAAAAAATGGCAACACGTTCCAAAATAAATCAAAATGGTGGACTTCCTGTTAGGTTTAGCATATGGTTCAAAAAGAGTTTTTTGTAGGTCATAGCCTGTTACATATGTGTACCAATTTTTGTAGCTCTAGATTAAACGTACAACCGGCAATGCTTCGTGAAGTAAGAATTTTTAAACTCTAAATTTGATGCGCCGCCGCCGTCATATAGTATATCAAAAACTTTTCATTTTTCACAATGATGTTGTCCCAGGTGTTGAGATGGTACATCCCAAGTTTGAAGTCAATCGGGTTAACCGTGTAGGAGAAGCGGGCAAAAGTATGACCCCTGTAAATGTGCAAAAATTGGCAAAAATTGGACATTTAAATACTCATACCTCACTTTCTGTCTATTTTAGGGTACACACTTCAAAGAGGTTTTTGTTCATTGGGATGTGCTACAGGTGCCACACAATTTTCATAGCCGTCGGACAATCGTAGCGGGACAGGGATCCGTTTAACCTATGTAGGGGGCGCTAAGGAACCATTTTTCTGTTATCATGTATGGCGACTTTAAAATATCAAATTTTTCGCCAGGCCTGATGTGCGTGTAAAGTTTGGTGAGTTTTTGGTCACGTTTAGTGTCTCAAAAATGCGATTGTTTGCGGAGAATAATAATAATAAGAATAATAATAAGAAGAATTCCTACAAAAACAATAGGGCCTCGCAGCGGCACCGCCGCCGCCGCTGCTCGGGCCCTAATAAGAATTCCTTCAGGAACAATAGGGACCTCGCAGCGGTCGCTGCTCGGGCCCTAACTAGAGCTGCGAGCAGCTATAAAGGGCCCTCGCAACCCGGGCCACGTTGGGGTATTTGCACGTCGGGGTACTGGCATGTTGGGGTACTGTCAAATAGGAAACCATCTAAATTTTAAACGTTTTTGCCATGCTTTGTGTTTGTAAAGTTTCATGGAAAGGCCAAAAATGATGCACAATTAACAAAATAAAATCAAAATGGATTGGCACATGGCTATATAGAATACTTTTTGAATATATTAGGCATGCCTGCCAATATTCACACATCTAGCTGAATCATATAATCGGAAAGACTTCATAAAAATGTCTAGAGGGCGCTATTGAAGCATTTATTGCAAATTTAATAAGAAATCTCTAAAATATTCATGCTTATGACAAGCCTGATGTGTGTGTAAAGTTTCATGAGTTTTTGCACATGTTTAGACCAAAAAAAAAAAAAGCAGCATTTTACTTGGCAAACAATGCATCGCCATGAAACGGCGTGGGACAAAATAAATAACTTTCGATAACTTTGTATCTTAAACATCTTAAGATGAAGCACACCAAGTTTGAAGACAGTCGGATAAATTTTGTAGGAGGAGTTCGTTAAAATATGACCCCTAAAAAAGGCCACAAAAAATGGCTACAAATCCCAACGTAAATCAAAATGGCGGACTTCCTGTTTGTTTTGGAAGATGGTTCCAAGAGACTATTTTGTACATCGTGGGCTCTTATGTATGCCTCTAAATTATCATAGCGCTAGGTGAAACGTACAACCGGGAATGCTTCGTTAAAGAGGAGTTTTTTACCTCAAAATGTGATGACCGGCCCTTACGGGACTTCCTGTTGGGTTTAGCACATGGCACCAAGAGACTTTTTTGTACATTGTGGGCTGTTAAATTTGTCTCCAAATTTTCGTAGCTCTCGCTGCTTCGTACAACTTTGAATGCTTCATTAAGAGGGAATTTTTTCCTTTGCAAACTGTGCATGCCACGGCAACAGCGTGCGACGAAATAAAAAGCTTTCAATAACTTTTCATCTTCAACATTTTAAGATGAATCACACCAAGTTTGGAGATGATCGGATAAACTCTGTAGGAGGAGTTCGTTAAAATAAGACCCCTATGAAATGGCCCAAAAAATGGCAACACGTTCCAAAGTAAATCAAACTGGCGGACTTCCTGTTCGGTTTAGCATATGGTTCAAAAAGAGTTTTTTGAACCTTGAGGGCTGTTACATATGTCTTCAAATGTTGGTAACTCTAGGTGAAATGTACAGCGGGGAATGCTTCATTAAATAAGAATTTTGAAACACAAAATTTGATGCCTCGCCTCTGGCGGACTTCCTGTTAGGTTTAGCATATGGTTCAAAAAGAGTTTTTTGTAGATCATAGTCTGTTACATATGTGTACCAATTTTCGTGGCTCTCAATTAAACGTACCACGGCAATGCTTTGTTAAGTAAGAATTTTGAAACTGTAAATTTGATGCCCCGCCACCGTCATATAGTATGTCAAAAACTTTAGATTTTTTACCATGATGTTGTCCCAGGTGTTGAGATGGTACATCCCAAGTTTGAAGTCAATCGGGTTAACCGTGTAGGAGAAGCGGGCAAAAGTATGACCCCTGTAAATGTGCAAAAATGGGCCAAAATTGGACATTCAAATACTCATACCTCACTTCCTGTCTATTTTAGGGTACACATATCAAAGAGGTTTTTGTTCATCTGGATGTGCTACAGGTGCCACACAATTTTCGTAGCCATAGGACAATCGTAGCGGGACAGGGATCCGTTAAACCTATGTAGGTGGCGCTACAGAGCCATTTTTCTGTTATCACGTATGGCGACTTTAAAATATCAAATTTTTCGCCAGGCCCGATCTCCGTGTAAAGTTTGGTGAGTTTTCGTTCATGTTTAGTGCCTCAAAAATGTGGTTGTTTGCGGAAAAGAATAATAACAAAGAAAAAGAAGAAGAAGAATAATAACTAGAGCTGCGAGCAGCTATAAAGGGCCCTCGCAACCCGGGCCACGTTGGGGTATTTGCACGTCGGGGTACTGGCATGTTGGGGTACTGTCAAATAGGAAACCATCTAAATTGTAAACGTTTTTGCCATGCTTTGTGTTTGTAAAGGTTCATGGAAAGGCCAAAAATGATGCACAATTAACAAAAAAAAACAAAAAAAAAAACAAAAAAACAAAAATCAAAATGGATTGGCACATGGCTATATAGAATACTTTTTGAATATATTCGGCATGCCTGCCAATATTCACACATCTAGCTGAATCATATAAACGGAAAGACTTCATAAAAATGTCTAAAGGGCGCTATTGAGCCATTTATTACAATTGCACAACAAATATCTAAATAAAATATTCATGTTCCAGACAGGTCTGGTGTGTGTGCAAAGTTTTGTGTGTTTTCGCCCATATTTAGACTCTCAAAGAAGCATTTTTCTTCACAAACAATGCATGGCTAGAGCAAAGGCGTGTGACAAAATAAAAAAATTCAATAACTTTTCATCTTAAATATCTTAAGATGAAACACGCCAAAGAATGAAGACGATCTGATAAGTTCTGTTGAAAATATGACCCCTATAAAAGGCCCCAAAAAATGGCTACAAATACCAAAGTAAATCCAAATGGCAGACTTCCTGTTTGATTCAGCATATGGCTTTAGAAACCTTTTTGTAAGTCTTAGGCTGATAGGTATCCCAATTTTTACAAATCTAGCTGAATCATAAAATACAAAACATTTGCAAAAGCTTCATAAAAATGTCTAGAGGGCGCTATTGAACCATCCATCCATCCATCCATTTTCTTGACCGCTTATTCCTCACAAGGGTCGCGGGGGCTGCTGGCGCCTATCTCAGCGGGCTCTGGGCAGTAGGCGGGGGACACCCTGGACTGGTTGCCAACCAATCGCAGGGCACACAGAGACGAACAACCATCCACACTCACACGCACACCTAGGGACAATTCGGAGCGCCCAATTAACCTGCCATGCATGTCTTTGGAATGTGGGAGGAGACCGGACGCTATTGAACCATGTATTGCAAATTGAATAAGAAATCTCTAAAATATTCATGCTTATGACAAGCCTGATGTTTGTGTAAAGTTTCATGAGTTTTTGCACATGTTTAGACCCAAAAAAAAAGCATTATTTTACTTGGCAAACAATGCATCACCATGACAATGGCGTGCGACAAAATAAATAACTTTCGATAACTTTGCATCTTAAACATCTTAAGATGAAGCACACCAAGTTTAAAGACAGTCGGATAAATTTTGTAGGAGGAGTCCGTTAAAATATGACCCCGAAAAAAGGCCACAAAAAATGGCTACAAATCCCAACGTAAATCAAAATGGCGGACTTCCTGTTTGGTTTAGCAGATGGTTCCAAGAGACTTTTTTGTACATCGTGGGCTCTTATGTATGCCTCTAAATTATCATAGCGCTAGGTGAAACGTACAACCGGGAATGCTTCGTTAAAGATTTTTTTTAGCTCAAAATGTGATGCCCGGCCCCTACGGGACTTCCTGTTGGGTTTAGCACATGGCACCAAGAGACTTTTTTGTACATCGTGGGCTGTTACATGTGTCTCCAAATTTTCGTAGCTCTAGCTGCTTCGTACAACTGGGAATGCTTCATTAAGAAGGAATTTTTTCCTTTGCAAACTGTGCATGCTACGGCAACAGCGTGCGACGAAATAAAAAGCTTTCAATAACTTTTCATCTTCAACATCTTAAGATGAATCACACAAAGTTTGGAGATGATCGGATAAACTCTGTAGGAGGAGTTCGTTAAAATAAGACCCCTATGAAATGGCCCAAAAAATGGCAACACGTTCCAAAGTAAATCAAAATGGCGGACTTCCTGTTCGGTTTAGCATATGGTTCAAAAAGAGTTTTTTGTACCTTGAGGGCTGTTACATATGTCTTAAAATTTTGGTAACTCTAGGTGAAATGTACAGCCGGGAATGCTTCATTAAGTAAGAATTTTGAAACACAAAATTTGATGCCTCGCCTCTGGCGGACTTCCTGTTAGGTTTAGCATATGGCACCAACAGGCTTTTTTGTAGATCATAGTCTGTTACATATGTGTACCAATTTTCGTAGCTCTAGATTAAACGTACCACCGGCAATGCTTCGTTAAGTAAGAATTTTGAAACTGTAAATTTGATGCCCCGCCACCGTCATATAGTATGTCAAAAACTTTAGATTTTTTACCATGATGTTGTCCCAGGTGTTGAGATGGTACAGCCCAAGTTTGAAGTCAATCGGGTTAACCGTGTAGGAGAAGCGGGCAAAAGTATGACCCCTGTAAATGTGCAAAAATGGGCCAAAATTGGACATTCAAATACTCATACCTCACTTCCTGTCTATTTTAGGGTACACATATCAAAGAGGTTTTTGTTCATCTGGATGTGCTACAGGTGCCACACAATTTTCGTAGCCATAGGACAATCGTAGCGGGACAGGGATCCGTTTAACCTATGTAGGTGGCGCTACAGAGCCATTTTTCTGTTATCATGTATGGCGACTTTAAAATATCAAATTTTTCGCCAGACCCGATCTGCGTGTAAAGTTTGGTGAGTTTTCGTTCATGTTTAGTGCCTCAAAAATGTGGTTGTTTGCGGAAAAGAATAATAACAAAGAAAAAGAAGAAGAAGAAGAAGAAGAATAACTAGAGCTGCGAGCAGCTATAAAGGGCCCTCGCAACCTGGGCCACGTTGGGGTACTTGCACGTCGGGGTACTGGCACGTTGGGGTACTGTCAAATCGGACAAGGACCATCTAAAATGTTTTTGACAAGCTTTGTGAGTGCAAAAGGCCAAAGATGGTGTGTAATTCCCAAAATAAATTCAAAATGGCGGACTTCCTTTTAGGTTTAGCATACGGCTACAGAATACTTTTTGTAGGTCTTAAGCTAATAGGTATGCCTCCCAGTTTTCACAAATCTAGGTCAAGTCATCTTTAGTTGTGTATCGCTTGAATCATACAATTGGAAATGCTCCATAAAAATGCATAGAGGGCGCTATTGAGCACAACGTTGGGTTACTTGCACGTCAGGATACTGGCACGTTGGGGTACTGTTACATGGAACAAGGACCATTTAAAATGTTAGTTTTTTCCATGCCTTGTCTGTGAAAAGTTTAATGAAAGAGGCCAAAAATGATGTATAATTCCCAAAATAAAATCAAAATAGCGGACTTCCTCTTTGGTTTGGCAAATGGCTACATAATACTTTTTTTGTAGGTTTTAGGCTGATAGGGGTCTGTCCTAATTTTCACAAATCGAGCAGAATCATACAATCGGAAATACTTCATAAAAATGTCTAGAGGGCGCTATTTATTGCAAATTGCACAATAAATCTCTAAAAATTAATGTTCATGACAAGTCTGATGTGTTTGCAAAGTTTCATGAGTTTTCACACATGTATAGATAAAAAAACAAAGCAGCACTTTACTTGGCAAACAATGCATCGCTATAGCAGCAGCGTGCGACAAAATAAAAAACTTTCGATAACTTTGCATCTTAAACATCTTAAGATGAAACACACCAAGTTTGAAGACAGTCGGATAAATTTTGTAGGAGGGGTTCGTTAAAATATGACCCCTGAAAAAGGCCACAAAAAATGGCAACAAATCCCATCGTAAATCAAAATGGCGGACTTCCTGTTTGGTTTAGCACATGGTTCCAAGAGACTTTTTTGTACATCGTGGGCTCTTATGTATGCCTGCAAATTATCATAGCGCTAGGTGAAACGTACAACCGGGAATGCTTCGTTAAAGAGGAGTTTTCTAGCTCAAAATGTGATGCCCGGCCCCTGGGGGACTTCCTGTTGGGTTTAGCACATGGCACCAAGAGACTTTTTTGTACATTGTGGGCTGTTACATATGTCTACAAATTTTTGTAGCTCTAGCTGCTTCGTACAACTGGGAATGCTTCATTAAGAAGGATTTTTTTCCTTTGCAAAAAGTGCATGCCACGACAACAGCGTGCGACGAAATAAAGAGCTTTCAATAACTTTTCATCCTCAACATCTTAAGATGAGTCACACCAAGTTTGAAGATGATCGGATAAACTCTGTAGGAGGAGTTCGTTAAAATAAGACCCCTACGAAATGGCCCAAAAAATGGCAACACATTCCAAAGTAAATCAAAATGGCGGACGTCCTGTTAGGTTTAGCACATGGTTCAAAAAGAGTTTTTTGTACCTCGAGGGCTGTTATATACCTCTACAAATTTTGGTAACTCTAGGTGAAACGTACAGCCGGGTATGCTTTGTTAAAGAGGAGTTTTTTTTAGCTCAAAATGTGATGCCCGGCCCCTAGGGGACTTCCTGTTGGGTTTAGCACAGGGCACCAAGAGACTTTTTTGTACATCTTGGGCTGTTACATATGTCTACAAATTTTCGTAGCTCTCGCTGCTTCGTACAAATGGGAATGCTTCTTTAAGGATATTTTTTTTCCTTTGCAAACAGTGCATGCCATGACAACAGCGTGCGACGAAATACAAAGCTTTCAATAACTTTTCATCTTCAACATCTTAAGATGAATCACATTAAGTTTGAAGATGATCGGATAAACACTGTAGGAGGAGTTCGTTAAAATAAGACTCCAATGAAATGGCCAAAAAAATGGCAACACGTTCCAAAATAAATCAAAATGGTGGACTTCCTGTTAGGTTTAGCATATGGTTCAAAAAGAGTTTTTTGTAGGTCATAGCCTGTTACATATGTGTACCAATTTTCGTAGCTCTAGATTAAACGTACAACCGGCAATGCCTCGTGAAGTAAGAATTTTTAAACTCTAAATTTGATGCGCCGCCGCCGTCATATAGTATATCAAAAACTTTTCATTTTTCACAATGATGTTGTCCCAGGTGTTGAGATGGTACATCCCAAGTTTGAAGTCAATCGGGTTAACCGTGTAGGAGAAGCGGGCAAAAGTATGACCCCTGTAAATGTGCAAAAATTGGCAAAAATTGGACATTTAAATACTCATACCTCACTTTCTGTCTATTTTAGGGTACACACTTCAAAGAGGTTTTTGTTCATTGGGATGTGCTACAGGTGCCACACAATTTTCATAGCCGTCGGACAATCGTAGCGGGACAGGGATCCGTTTAACCTATGTAGGGGGCGCTAAGGAGCCATTTTTCTGTTATCATGTATGGCGACTTTAAAATATCAAATTTTTCGCCAGGCCTGATGTGCGTGTAAAGTTTGGTGAGTTTTCGGTCACGTTTAGTGTCTCAAAAATGCGATTGTTTGCGGAGAAGAATAATAATAAGAATAACTAGAGCTGCGAGCAGCTATAAAGGGCCCTCGCAACCCGTGCCACGTTGGGGTATTTGCACGTCGGGGTACTGGCACGTTAGGGTACTGTTTCATAAGAAACCGTCTAAATTGTAAATGTTTTGCCATGCTTTTTGTGTTTGTTCACATTGCTATGGAATGCTTTGTCGAGGTATTCGGCTGATAGGTATGCCTCCCAATATTCACACATCTAGCTGAATCATATAAAAAAAAAAAATTCTTTGCAAACAATGCATCGCTACAGCAAAGGCGTGCCACGTTGGGGTACTTGCACGTCGGGGTACTGGCACGTTGGGGTACTGTCAAATAGGACAAGGACCATCTAAAATGTTTTTGACAAGCCTTGTGTGTGCAAAGTTTAATCAAAACGCAAAATATGGTGCGCAATTCCCAAAATAAATTCAAAATGGCGGACTTCCTTTTAGGTTTAGCATACGGCTACAGAATACTTTTTGTAGGTCTTAAGCTAATAGGTATGCCTCCCAGTTTTCACAAATCTAGGTCAAGTCATCTTTAGTTGTGTATCGCTTGAATCATACAATTGGAAATGCTCCATAAAAATGCATAGAGGGCGCTATTGAGCACAACGTTGGGTTACTTGCACGTCAGGGTACTGGCACGTTGGGGTACTGTTACATGGAACAAGGACCATTTAAAATGTTAGTTTTTTCCATGCCTTGTCTGTGCAAAGTTTAATGAAGAAGGCCAAAAATTATGTATAATTCCCAAAATAAAATCAAAATAGCGGACTTCCTCTTTGGTTTGGCAAATGGCTACATAATACTTTTTTGTAGATCTAGCATAATCATACAATCGGAAATGCTTCATAAAAAGGTCTAGAGGGCGCTATTTATTTCAAATTGCACAATAAATCTCTGAAAATTCATGTTCATGACAAGTCTGATGTGTTTGCAAAGTTCCATGAGTTTTCATGTGTATTAAAAAAAAAAAGCAGCACTTGACAAACAATGCATTGCTATGGCAACAGCGTGTTACAAAATAAAAAACTTTCGATTACTTTGCATCTTAAACATCTTAAGATGAAACACACCAAGTTTGAAGACAGTCGGATAAATTTTGTAGGAGGGGTTCGTTAAAATATGACCCCTGAAAGTTTTTCCTTGCCCGGTTGGAGGGTTAGATCAGGGGATGTCGCAACTTGTTTGTGGTTAAGTGCTACAGAAGTAAATGTGTCTTAACAACCTCATGATTGAATGTGTTTTCAATTCTCTAGGATGTGATTGGATTGTATCAATTAAATGTTCTTATAACTGATTCAGTGAGTAGTAAAAATAGTGTGTCAAGTATAATGACATGAAATATAAGGAATACAAAAAACAAAACAAGAACCCTCTAAATTACACATTTTGTTCCAGGCTTTATGTGCGTGCATAGTTTGAGTATACACCTAGGTTTAGGCCAGGAGTGTTCAAACCTTTTGCAAAGAGGGCCGGGTATGGTAAGGTGAGAATGTGTGGGGCCTAATCAACCATTTAGTTTAGCCTGACATAATTTTTTTACATGCATATGTAAATATATATATGTGGACAAATGTGTACATATGTCTACAAATTTTTGTAGCTCGAGCTGCTTCGTCCAACTGGGAACGCTGCATTAAGAAGGATTTTTTTTTCCTTTGCCAACAGTGCATGCCACGACAACAGCGTGCGACGAAATAAAAAGCTTTCAATAACTTTTCATCGTCAACATCTTAAGATGAATCACACCAAGTTTGAAGATGATCGGATAAACTCTGTAGGAGGAGTTCGTTAAAATAAGACCCCTATGAAATGGCCAAAAAAATGGCAACATGTTCCAAAGTAAATCAAAATGGCAGACTTCCTGTTAGGTTTAGCATATGGTTCAAAAAGAGTTTTTTGTACCTCGAGGGCTGTTACATATGTCTTCAAATTTTGGTCACTCTAGGTGAAACGTACAGCCGGAAATGCTTCATTAAGTAAAAATTTTGAAATGCAAAATTTGATGCCCTGCCTCTGGCGGACTTCCTGTTAGGTTTAGCATATGGCACCAACAGGCTTTTTTGTAGATCATAGTCTGTTACATATGTGTACCAATTTTCGTAGCTCTAGATTAAACGTATAACCGGCAATACTTCAGATGAAACATGCCAAAGAATGAAGACAATCTGATAAGTTTTGTAGAAAATATGAGGCCTATAAAAGGCCCCCAAAAAATGGCTACAAATAGCAAAGTAAATCAAAATGCCGGACTTCCTGTTTGGCTTAGCATATGGTTCTAAAAGACTTTTTTGTACATCGTGGGCTCTTATGTATGCCTCCAAATTATCATAGCGCTAGGTGAAAGGTACAACCGGGAATGCTTCGTTAAAGAGGAGTTTTTTAGCTCAAAAAGTGATGCCCGGCCCTTGCGGGACTTCCTGTTGGGTTTAGCACAAAGCAGCAAGAGACTTTTTTTGTACATCGTGGGCTGTTACATATGTCTACAAATTTTCGTAGCTCTAGCTGCTTCGTACAACTGAGAATTCTTCATTAAGAAGAATTTTTTTCCTTTGCAAACAAGTGCATGCCACGACAACAGCGTGCAGCGAAATAAAAAGCTTTCAATAACTTTTCATCTTCAACATCTTAAGATGAATCACACCAAGTTTGAAGATGATCGTATAAACTCTGTAAGAGGAGTTCGTTAAAATAGGACCCCTATGAAATGGCCAAAAAAATGGGAACACGTTCCAAAGTAAATCAAAATGGTGGACTTTCTGTTAGGTTTAGCATATGGTTCAAAAAGAGTTTTTTGTACCTTGAGGGCTGTTACATATGTCTTTAAATTTTGGTAACTCTAGGTGAAACGTACAGCCGGGAATGCTTCATTAAGTAAGAATTTTGAAACTCCAAATTTGATGCCCCGCCTCTGGCGGACTTCCTGTTGGGTTTAGCATATGGCACCAACAGACTTTTTTGTAGGTCATAGTCTGTTACATATGTGTACCAATTTTCGTAGCTCTAGGTTAAACATACAACCGGCAATACTACGTTTAGTAAGAGTTTTGAAACTCTAAATTTGATGCCCCACCGCCGTCATATAGTATGTCGAAAACTTTAGATTTTTTACCATGGTGTTGTCCCAGGTCTTGAGATGGTACATCCCAAGTTTGAAGTCAATTGGATTAACCGTGTAGGAGAAGCAGGCAAAAGTATGACCCCTGTAAATGTGCAAAAATTGGCCAAAATTGGACATTTAAATACTCATATCTCACTTCCTGTCTATTTTAGGGTACACACATCAAAGAGGTTTTTGTT
Organism: Festucalex cinctus; assembly: GCF_051991245.1. NCBI lineage: Eukaryota > Metazoa > Chordata > Actinopteri > Syngnathiformes > Syngnathidae > Festucalex > Festucalex cinctus. Next base: position 67,548,595 of record NC_135411.1, read on the forward strand.
CATCTGGATGTGCTACAGGTGCCACACAATTTTCATAGCCGTCGGACAATCGTAGCGGGCCAGGGATCTGTTTAACCTATGTAGGTGGCGCTATGGAGCCATTTTTCTGTTATCACCTATGGCGACTTTAAAATATCAAATTTTTCGCCAGGCCTGACGTGTGTGTAAAGTTTGGTGAGTTTTCGTTCACGTTTAGTGTCTCAAAAATGTGATTGTTTGCGGAAAAGAATAATAACAAATAAAAAGAAGAAGAATAACTAGAGCTGCGAGCAGCTATAAAGGGCCCTCGCAACCCGGGCCACGTTGGGGTACTTGCACGTCGGGGTACTGGCACGTTGGGGTACTGTCAAATCGGACAAGGACCATCTAAAATGTGTTTGACAAGCTTTGTGAGTGCAAAAGGCCAAAGATGGTGTGCAATTCCCAAAATAAATTCAAAATGGCGGACTTCCTTTTAGGTTTAGCATACGGCTACAGAATACTTTTTGTAGGTCTTAAGGTAATAGGTATGCCTCCCAGTTTTCACAAATCTAGGTCAAGTCATCTTTAGTTGTGTATCGCTTGAATCATACAATTGGAAATGCTCCATAAAAATGCATAAAGGGCGCTATTGAGCACAACGTTGGGTTACTTGCACGTCAGGGTACTGGCACGTTGGGGTACTGTTACATGGAACAAGGACCATTTAAAATGTTAGTTTTTTCCATGCCTTGTCTGTGCAAAGTTTAATGAAAGAGGCCAAAAATGATGTATAATTCCCAAAATAAAATCAAAATAGCGGACTTCCTCTTTGGTTTGGCAAATGTCTACATAATACTTTTTTGTAGGTATTAGGCTTATAGGGGTCTGTCCTAATTTTCACAAATCTAGCAGAATCATACAATCGGAAATACTTCATAAAAATGTCTAGAGGGCGCTATTTATTGCAAATTGCACAATAAATCTCTAAAAATTCATGTTCATGACAAGTCTGATGTGTTTGCAAAGTTTCATGAGTTTTCACACATGTATAGATAAAAAAACAAAGCAGCACTTTACTTGGCAAACAATGCATCGCTATAGCAGCAGCGTGCGACAAAATAAAAAACTTTCGATAACTTTGCATCTTAAACATCTTAAGATGAAACACACCAAGTTTGAAGACGGTCGGATGAACTTTGTACGAGGAGTTCGTTAAAATATGACCCCTGAAAAAGGCCACAAAAAATGGCAACAAATCCCATCGTAAATCAAAATGGCAGACTTCCTGTTTTGTTTAGCACATGGTTCCAAGAGACTTTTTTGTACATCGTGGGCTCTTATGTATGCCTGCAAATTATCATCGCGCTAGGTGAAACGTACAACTGGGAATGCTTCGTTAAAGAGGAGTTTTCTAGCTCAAAATGTGATGCCCGGCCCCTGGGGGACTTCCTGTTGGGTTTAGCACATGGCACCAAGAGACTTTTTTGTACATTGTGGGCTGTTACATATGTCTACAAATTTTTGTAGCTCTAGCTACTTCGTACAACTGGGAATGCTTCATTAAGAAGGATTTTTTTCCTTTGCAAAAAGTGCATGCCACGACAACAGCGTGCGACGAAATAAAGAGCTTTCAATAACTTTTCATCCTCAACATCTTAAGATGAGTCACACCAAGTTTGAAGATGATCGGATAAACTCTGTAGGAGGAGTTCGTTAAAATATGACCCCTATGAAATGGCCCAAAAAATGGCAACACATTCCAAAGTAAATCAAAATGGCGGACGTCCTGTTAGGTTTAGCACATGGTTCAAAAAGAGTTTTTTGTACCTCGAGGGCTGTTATATACCTCTACAAATTTTGGTAACTCTAGGTGAAACATACAGCCGGGTATGCTTTGTTAAAGAGGAGTTTTTTAGCTCAAAATGTGATGCCCGGCCCCTGGGGGACTTCCTGTTGGGTTTAGCACAGGGCACCAAGAGACTTTTTTGTACATCTTGGGCTGTTACATATGTCAACAAATTTTCGTAGCTCTCGCTGCTTCGTACAAATGGGAATGCTTCTTTAAGGATATTTTTTTTCCTTTGCAAACAGTGCATGCCATGACAACAGCGTGCGACGAAATACAAAGCTTTCAATAACTTTTCATCTTCAACATCTTAAGATGAATCACACCAAATTTGAAGATGATCGGATAAACACTGTAGGAGGAGTTCGTTAAAATAAGACCCCAATGAAATGGCCAAAAAAATGGCAACACGTTCCAAAATAAATCAAAATGGTGGACTTCCTGTGAGGTTTAGCATATGGTTCAAAAAGAGTTTTTTGTAGGTCATAGCCTGTTACATATGTGTACCAATTTTCATAGCTCCAGATTAAACGTACAACCGGCAATGCTTCGTGAAGTAAGAATTTTTAAACTCTAAATTTGATGCGTCGCCGCCATCATATAGTATATCAAAAACTTTAGATTTTTTACAATGATGTTGTCCCAGGTGTTGAGATGGTCCATCCCAAGTTTGAAGTCAATCGGGTTAACCGTGTAGGAGAAGCGGGCAAAAGTATGACCCCTGTAAATGTGCAAAACTGGGCCAAAATTGGACATTCAGATGATCATACCTCACTTTCTGTCTATTTTAGGGTACACACATCAAAGAGGTTTTTGTTCATCTGGATGTGCTACGGGTGCCACACAATTTTCGTCGCCATAGGACAATCGTAGCGGGACAGGGATCCGTTTAACCTATGTAGGTGGCGCTATGGAGCCATTTTTCTGTTATCATGTATGGCGACTTTAAAATATCAAATTTTTCGCCAGGCCTGATGTGCGTGTAAAGTTTGGTGAGTTTTCGTTCACGTTTAGCGTCTCAAAAATGCGATTGTTTGCGGAGAATAATAATAATAATAATAACTAGAGCTGCGAGCAGCTATAAAGGGCCCTCGCAACCCGGGCCACGTTGGGGTATTTGCACGTCGGGGTACTGGCATGTTGGGGTACTGTCAAATAGGAAACCATCTAAATTGTAAACGTTTTTGCCATGCTTTGTGTTTTTAAAGTTTCATGGAAAGGCCAAAAACGATGCACAATTAACAAAATAAAATCAAAATGGATTGGCACATGGCTATATAGAATACTTTTTGAATATATTCGGCATGCCTGCCAATATTCACACATCTAGCTGAATCATATAATCGGAAAGACTTCATAAAAATGTCTAGAGGGCGCTATTGAGCCATTTATTACAAATAGCACAACAAATCTCTAAATAAAATATTCATGTTCTAGACAGGTCTGGTGCGTGTGCAAAGTTTTGTGAGTTTTCACCCATATTTAGACTCTCAAAAAAGCATTTTTCTTCACAAACAATGCATGGCTACAGCAAAGGCGTGTGACAAAATAAAAAAATTCAATAACTTTTCATCTTAAATATCTTAAGATGAAACACGCCAAAGAATGAAGACGATCTGATAAGTTCTGTTGAAAATATGACCCCTATAAAAGGCCCCAAAAAATGGCTACAAATACCAAAGTAAATCAAAATGGCAGACTTCCTTTTTGATTCAGCATATGGCTTTAGAAACCTTTTTGTAAGTCTTAGGCTGATAGGTATCCCAATTTTTACAAATCTAGCTGAATCATAAAACACAAAACATTTGCAAAAGCTTCATAAAAATGTCTAGAGGGCGCTATTGAACCATTTATTGCAAATTGAATAAGAAATCTCTAAAATATTCATGCTGATGACAAGCCTGATGTGTGTGTAAAGTTTCATGAGTTTTTGCACATGTTTAGACCAAAAAAAAAAAGTAACATTTTACTTGGCAAACAATGCATCGCCATGACAACGGCGTGCGACAAAATAAATAACTTTCGATAACTTTGCATCTTAAACATCTTAAGATGAAGCACACCAAGTTTAAAGACAGTCGGATAAATTTTGTAGGAGGAGTTCGTTAAAATATGACCCCTAAAAAAGGCCACAAAAAATGGCTACAAATCCCAACGTAAATCAAAATGGTGGACTTCCTGATTGGTTTAGCATATTGCTCCAAGAGACTTTTTTTGTACATCCTGAGCTCTTATGTTTGCCTGCAAATTATCATAGCTTTAGGTGTTTAATCAAAACGCAAAATATGGTGTGCAATTCCCATGCATTGCTATGGCAACAGCGTGTGACAAAATAAAAAACTTTCGATTACTTTGCATCTTAAACATCTTAAGATGAAACATACCAAGTTTGAAGACAGTCGGATAAATTTTGTAGGAGGGGTTCGTTAAAATATGACCCCTGAAAAAGGCCACAAAAAATGGCAACAAATCCCATCATAAATCAAAATGGCGGACTTCCTGTTTGGTTTAGCCCATGGTTCCAAGAGACTTTTTTGTACATCGTGGGCTCTTATGTATGCCTGCAAATTATCATAGCGCTAGGTGAAACGTACAACCGGGAATGCTTAGTTAAAGAGGAGTTTTTTAGCTCAAAATGTGATGCCCGGCCCCTGGGGGACTTCCTGTTGCGTTTAGCACATGGCACCAAGAGACATTTTTGTAGATCCTGGGCTGTTACATATGTCTACAATTTTTCATAGCTCTAGCTGCTTCGTACAACTGGGAATGCTTCATTAAGAAGGATTTTTTTCCTTTGCAAAAAGTGCATGCCACGATAACAGCATGTGACGAAATAAAAAACTTTCAATAACTTTTCATTTTCAACATCTTAAGATGAATCACACCAAGTTTGAAGATGATCGGATAAACTCTGTAGGAGGAGTTTGTTAAAATATGACCCCTATGAAATGGCCAAAAAAAATGGCAACACATTCCAAAGTAAATCAAAATGGCGGACGTCCTGTTAGGTTTAGCATATGGTTCAAAAAGAGTTTTTTGTAAATCGAGGGCTGTTATATACCTCTACAAATTTTGGTAACTCTAGGTGAAACGTACAGCCGGGTATGCTTTGTTAAAGAGGAGTTTTTTTTAGCTCAAAATGTGATGCCCGGCCCCTGGGGGACTTCCTGTTGGGTTTAGCACAGGGCACCAGGAGACTTTTTTGTACATCTTGGGCTGTTACATATGTCTACAAATTTTCGTAGCTCTAGCTGCTTCGTACAACTGGCAATGCTTCTTTAAGGATATTTTTTTTCCTTTGCAAACAGTGCATGCCATGACAACAGCGTGCGACGAAATACAAAGCTTTCAATAACTTTTCATCTTCAACATCTTAAGATGAATCACACCAAGTTTGAAGATGATCGGATAAACACTGTAGGAGGAGTTTGTTAAAATAAGACTCCAATGAAATGGGCAAAAAAATGGCAACACGTTCCAAAATAAATCAAAATGGTGGACTTCCTGTTAGGTTTAGCATATGGTTCAAAAAGAGTTTTTTGTAGGTCATAGCCTGTTACATATGTGTACCAATTTTCGTAGCTCTAGATTAAACGTACAACCGGCAATGCCTCGTGAAGTAAGAATTTTTAAACTCTAAATTTGATGCGCCGCCGCCGTCATATAGTATATCAAAAACTTTTCATTTTTCACAATGATGTTGTCCCAGGTGTTGAGATGGTACATCCCAAGTTTGAAGTCAATCGGGTTAACCGTGTAGGAGAAGCGGGCAAAAGTATGACCCCTGTAAATGTGCAAAAATTGGCAAAAATTGGACATTTAAATACTCATACCTCACTTTCTGTCTATTTTAGGGTACACACTTCAAAGAGGTTTTTGTTCATTGGGATGTGCTACAGGTGCCACACAATTTTCATAGCCGTCGGACAATCGTAGCGGGACAGGGATCCGTTTAACCTATGTAGGGGGCGCTAAGGAGCCATTTTTCTGTTATCATGTATGGCGACTTGAAAATATCAAATTTTTCGCCAGGCCTGATGTGCGTGTAAAGTTTGGTGAGTTTTCGGTCACGTTTAGTGTCTCAAAAATGCGATTGTTTGCGGAGAAGAATAATAATAAGAATAATAATAAGAAGAATTCCTACAAAAACAATAGGGCCTCGCAGCGGCACCGCCGCCGCCGCTGCTCGGGCCCTAATAATAATAAGAATTCCTTCAGGAACAATAGGGACCTCGCAGCGGTCGCTGCTCGGGCCCTAACTAGAGCTGCGAGCAGCTATAAAGGGCCCTCGCAACCCGGGCCACGTCGGGGTATTTGCACGTCGGGGTACTGGCATGTTGGGGTACTGTCAAATAGGAAACCATCTAAATTGTAAACGTTTTTGCCATGCTTTGTGTTTTTAAAGTTTCATGGAAAGGCCAAAAACGATGCACAATTAACAAAATAAAATCAAAATGGATTGGCACATGGCTATATAGAATACTTTTTGAATATATTCGGCATGCCTGCCAATATTCACACATCTAGCTGAATCATATAATCGGAAATACTTCATAAAAATGTCTAGAGGGCGCTATTGAGCCATTTATTACAAATTGCACAACAAATCTCTAAATAAAATATTCATGTTCCAGACAGGTCTGGTGTGTGTGCAAAGTTTTGTTGAGTTTTCACCCATATTTAGACTCTCAAAAAAGCATTTTTCTTCACAAACAATGCATGGCTACAGCAAAGGAGTGTGACAAAATAAAAAAATTCAATAACTTTTCATCTTAAACATCTTAAGATGAAACACGCCAAAGAATGAAGACGATCTGATAAGTTCTGTTGAAAATATGACCCCTATAAAAGGCCCCAAAAAATGGCTACAAATACCAAAGTAAATCAAAATGGCAGACTTCCTTTTTGATTCAGCATATGGCTTTAGAAACCTTTTTGTAAGTCTTAGGCTGATAGGTATCCCAATTTTTACAAATCTAGCTGAATCATAAAACACAAAACATTTGCAAAAGCTTCATAAAAATGTCTAGAGGGCGCTATTGAACCATTTATTGCAAATTGAATAAGAAATCTATAAAATATTCATGCTGATGACAAGCCTGATGTGTGTGTAAAGTTTCATGAGTTTTTGCACATGTTTAGACCAAAACAAAAAAGCAGCATTTTACTTGGCAAACAATGCATCGCCATGACAACGGTGTGCGACAAAATAAATAACTTTCGATAACTTTGCATCTTAAACATCTTAAGATGAAGCACACCAAGTTTAAAGACAGTCGGATAAATTTTGTAGGAGGAGTTCGTTAAAATATGACCCCTAAAAAAGGCCACAAAAAATGGCTACAAATCCCAACGTAAATCAAAATGGTGGACTTCCTGATTGGTTTAGCATATGGCTCCAAGAGACTTTTTTTGTACATCCTGAGCTCTTATGTTTGCCTGCAAATTATCATAGCTTTAGGTGAAACGTACAACCGGGAATGCTTTGTCTGTTTAATCAAAACGCAAAATATGGTGTGCAATTCGATGCATTGCTATGTCAACAGCGTGTGACAAAATAAAAAACTTTCGATTACTTTGCATCTTAAACATCTTAAGATGAAACATACCAAGTTTGAAGACAGTCGGATAAATTTTGTAGGAGGGGTTCGTTAAAATATGACCCCTGAAAAAGGCCACAAAAAATGGCAGCAAATCCCATCATAAATCAAAATGGCGGACTTCCTGTTTGGTTTAGCACATGGTTCCAAGAGACTTTTTTGTACATCGTGGGCTCTTATGTATGCCTCTAAATTATCATAGCGCTAGGTGAAACGTACAACCGAGAATGCTTCGTTAAAGAGGAGTTTTTTAGCTCAAAATGTGATGACCGGCCCCTACGGGACTTCCTGTTGGGTTTAGCACATGGCACCAAGAGACTTTTTTTGTACATCCTGGGCTGTTACATATGTCTACAATTTTTCGTCGCTCTAGCTGCTTCGTACAACTGGGAATGCTTCATTAAGAAGGATTTTTTTCCTTTGCAAAAAGTGCATGCCACGACAACAGCGTGTGACGAAATAAAAAACTTTCAATAACTTTTCATTTTCAACATCTTAAGATGAATCACACCAAGTTTGAAGATGATCGGATAAACTCTGTAGGAGGAGTTTGTTAAAATATGACCCCTATGAAATGGGCAAAAAAAATGGCAACACATTCCAAAGTAAATCAAAATGGCGGACGTCCTGTTAGGTTTAGCATATGGTTCAAAAAGAGTTTTTTGTACCTCGAGGGCTGTTATATACCTCTACAAATTTTGGTAACTCTAGGTGAAACGTACAGCCGGGTATGCTTTGTTAAAGAGGAGTTTTTTTAGCTCAAAATGTGATGCCCGGCCCCTGGGGGACTTCCTGTTGTGTTTAGCACAGGGCACCAAGAGACTTTTTTGTACATCTTGGGCTGTTACATATGTCTACAAATTTTCGTAGCTCTAGCTGCTTCGTACAACTGACAATGCTTCTTTAAGGATATTTTTTTTCCTTTGCAAACAGTGTATGCCATGACAACAGCGTCCGACGAAATACAAAGCTTTCAATAACTTTTCATCTTCAACATCTTAAGATGAATCACACCAAGTTTGAAGATGATCGGATAAACACTGTAGGAGGAGTTCGTTAAAATAAGGCCCCAATGAAATGGCCAAAAAAATGGCAACACGTTCCAAAATAAATCAAAATGGTGGACTTCCTGTTAGGTTTAGCATATGGTTCAAAAAGAGTTTTTTGTAGGTCATAGTCTGTTACATATGTGTACCAATTTTCGTAGCTCTAGATTAAACGTACAACCGGCAATGCCTCGTGAAGTAAGAATTTTTAAACTCTAAATTTGATGCGCCGCCGCCGTCATATATTATATCAAAAACTTTTCATTTTTCACAATGATGTTGTCCCAGGTGTTGAGATGGTCCATCCTAAGTTTGAAGTCAATCGGGTTAACCGTGTAGGAGAAGCGGGCAAAAGTATGACCCCTGTAAATGTGCAAAAATTGGCAAAAATTGGACATTTAAATACTCATACCTCACTTTCTGTCTATTTTAGGGTACACACTTCAAAGAGGTTTTTGTTCATTGGGATGTGCTACAGGTGCCACACAATTTTCATAGCCGTCGGACAATCGTAGCGGGACAGGGATCCGTTTAACCTATGTAGGGGGCGCTAAGGAGCCATTTTTCTGTTATCATGTATGGCGACTTTAAAATATCAAATTTTTCGCCAGGCCTGATGTGCGTGTAAAGTTTGGTGAGTTTTCGGTCACGTTTAGTGTCTCAAAAATGTGATCGTTTGCGGAGAAGAATAATAATAAGAATAATAATAAGAAGAATTCCTACAAAAACAATAGGGCCTCGCAGCGGCACCGCCGCCGCCGCTGCTCGGGCCCTAATAAGAATTCCTTGAAAAACAATAGGGACCTCGCAGCGGTCGCTGCTCGGGCCCTAACTAGAGCTGCGAGCAGCTATAAAGGGCCCTCGCAGCCCGGGCCACGTTGGAGTCCTTGCACGTTGGGGTACTTGCACGTTAGGGTACTGGCACGTTGGGGTACTGGCACGTTGGGGTACTGGCATATTGGAAGCAAAATTTCTTTGAAAATGGCATAATAAACGTTTACATGTAGAATTTTTTTTTGCCAGTGTGTGTCAAGCTCAACGGGTTTTGGTGATTGTTAAGACCTGCAAAAATCAGCGTCCTTTTTTATTTTTAGGCAATGAGTTGCCCTGATTGGTATTTTTTTGTAAAAGTGTATATTTCCATCATCGCTCGTTGTACTCATTGCACAATGTTACTTTTATTGTCCAAAGGGGCAATCAAAAATGAATAAAACAAAATGGAAACGTCATACGTTTGGATCGGTGTGAAGCCAGTGAATAATTTGAGTGGTGGAAACTAAAAGAATATTCATAAATGACTTAGTCATCACACTTAGAATGAGTTTACATTTTTTTGTACAAAATACCGTATGTGGGGGTTTTTTTTTATATAAGCCTCAAGGGCTAGGTGGCGCTGTATTTATAACTGAATGTTGTCATAGAGATACCTTCAGGCCTTGATTATAAGCATACATGTCAAGTGTGGGATTTTTTTTGGAGCATGTACCGTCGAGTTATTAAGCATATCCTTCATTCACGATATTACTTTTAATGTCCACAGAGGCTATCAAAAATAAATAAAAATATATATATGTTTGGATAAGTCTGATGCCAGTGAACATTTTGAGTGGTGGAATCTAAAAGAATATTCATAAATGACTTAGTTATCACACTTAGAATGAGTGTACATTTTTTGTACAAAATACCGTATGTGGGGTATTTTTTTTTCATGCCTCAAGGGCTAGGTGGCGCTGCATATATAACTGAATGTTGTCATAGAGATAACTTCAGGCCTTGACGATAAACATACATGTCAAGTTTGGGATTTTTTGGAGCATGTACCGGGGAGTTATCAAGCATATCCTTTTTCATTGTGAAACACAAATTTTGATGCCCCGCCCTCATCATATAGTATTTCGAAAAGTCAAAATTTTTCCCCCTGTCGTTGGCTCAGGTCTTGACATGGTCCAGGCCAAGTCTTAACTCAGTCGGATGAAACGTGTAGGAGAAGTGGGCAAAAGTCTGCCCCCTGTGAATGTGCAAAAATCGTCAAAAATGGGACATTCAAAAATTCGTAGCTCACTTCCTGTTCATTTTAGCATATGGGTACAAGAGACTTTTTTGTAGGTCTTGGGCTCCCTCATACACCTAAAAATATTCGGCGTTCTTGCTTAAACGTACAACCGGGGCTGCTTCGTTAAAAATTTCGAGGGGGCGCTATTGAGTCATTTTTGTAAAAATAGCACAATCAACAATAAAATATTGCTCATTTTACCAGGCCAGATGTGTGTGCCAAGTTTCAGGAGTTTCTGTGCATGTTTAGACCCTCAAAACTGGCGTTGTTTTCTTGGCGAACAGCGCTTAGCCACGCCTACAGCAATTCGCGAAAACTCACAAATTTCGTGTTGTGACATCATGAAGGCCGAAACCCTCCTCTGAGCAAATATGAGGTAGGTCCAGTTAACGTGTTTGGAGAAAAACGTAGAAGAAAATTCGTAAGAAAAAAAATTGCCACTAGGTGGCGCTATCAGTTAGATGAAATGTAAGTTAGTAGATGTCTTTAGAGCTGGACTCTCATCAAATGTGTGAAATTTTGAGAAGATAGGATCATCTCGGTCAAGTTAATGCAGCTTTTATTGTCACGAAAAATCTTCAGACTTTGCGTCACCGTAGCGGCCACGCCCTTTGGCGAAAAGTTACAATATTCGGTGTGGCGCATGATCAACATCTTAAGGCTTTTCTGACCAATTTTCAACTGGATCCCTTCAACGAGCTCTGCACAGTAGCTAAAAACGTAAAGTATGACATTTATTGTAACCACTAGGTGGCGCTATATGTATGACTGAATTTAGTCATATAGATGTTTTCAGGCCATGACTATTACGTTGCCTGAGAAGTTTGAGATTTTTTGGAGCTTGGACATGGGAGTTATTCAGCATTTGCTCTTTCTGGAAAAATGAAATTTTAAAGGCAATATTTGATGCCCCGCCCCCGTCATATAGTATTTCGAAAAGGCAAGACTTTTTGCCCAACTGTTCTCTTAGGTCTTGAGATGATAAATGCCAAGTTTGAAGTCAATGGGCTGAAAAATGTTTGCATAGGGGGAAAAAGCATGACCACAGTGAATGTGCCAAAATAGGCCAAAGTTGGACATTAAAAAATTCATAGCTCACTTCCTGTACATTTTAGCTACATGGTCCCAATAGACGTTTTTGTGCGTCTCGGGGTGCTACACGTGCCTGCCAATTTTCGTTGCTCTAGCTCAAACGTGCCGGGCTTGGTTTTTATTTTTCTATGCTAGGGGGCGCTATAGAGTCGCGTTGTTATAACGACTTCATAATATCAATTTTTTCGCCGGACCTGAGGAGTGTGCAAAGTTCGGTGAGTTTTCGTGAATATTTAGGTACCCAAAATCGCGATTGTTTGCGGAGAATAAAGAATAATAATAATAACTAGAGCTGCGAGCAGCTATAAAGGGCCCTCGCAGCCCGGGCCACGTTGGGGTCCTTGCACGTTGGGGTACTTGCACGTTGGGGTACTGGCACATTGGGGTACTGGCATATTGGAAGCAAAATTTCTTTGAAAATGGCATAATAAACGTTTACATGTAGAATATTTTTTTGCCAGTGTGTGTATCAAGCTCAACGGGTTTTGGTGATTGTTAAGACCTGCAAAAATCAGCGTCCTTTTTTATTTTTAGGCAATGAGTTGCCCTGATTGGTATTTTTTTGTAAAAGTGTATATACACATCATCGCTCGTTGTACTCATTGCACAATGTTACTTTTATTGTCCAAAGGGGCAATCAAAAATGAATAAAACAAAATGGAAACGTACATACGTTTGGATCGGTGTGAAGCCAGTGAACAATTTGAGTGGTGGAAACTAAAAGAATATTCATAAATGACTTAGTTATCACACTTAGAATGAGTGTACATTTTTTGTACAAAATACCGTATGTGGGGTATTTTTTTATTTTTTTTTATATAAGCCTCAAGGGCTAGGTGGCGCTGTATTTATAACTGAATGTTGTCATAGAGATAACTTCAGGCCTTGACGATAAACATACATGTCAAGTTTGGGATTTTTTGGAGCATGTACCGGGGAGTTATCAAGCATATCCTTTTTCATTGTGAAACACAAATTTTGATGCACCGCCCTCATCATATCGTATTTCGAAAAGTCAAAATTTTTCCCCCTGTCGTTGGCTCAGGTCTTGACATGGTCCAGGCCAAGTCTTAACTCAGTCGGATGAAACGTGTAGGAGAAGTGGGCAAAAGTCTGCCCCCTGTGAATGTGCAAAAATCGTCAAAAATGGGACATTCAAAAATTCGTAGCTCACTTCCTGTTCATTTTAGCATATGGGTCCAAGAGACTTTTTTGTAGGTCTTGGGCTCCCTCATACACCTAAAAATTTTCGTCGTTCTTGCTTAAACGTACAACCGGGGCTGCTTCGTTAAAAACTTCTAGGGGGCGCTATTGAGTCATTTTTGTAAAAATAGCACAATCAACAATAAAATATTGCTCATTTTACCAGGCCAGATGTGTGTGCCAAGTTTCATGAGTTTCTGTGCATGTTTAGACCCTCAAAACTGGCGTTGTTTTCTTGGCGAACAGCGCTTAGCCACACCCACAGCAATTCGCGAAAACTCACCAACTTCGTGTTGTGACATCATGAAGGCCGAAACCCTCATCTGAGCAAATATGAGGTAGGTCCAGTTAACGTGTTTGGAGAAAAACGTAGAAGAAAATTCGTAAGAAAAAAAATTGCCACTAGGTGGCGCTATCAGTTAGATGAAATATAAGTCAGTAGATGTCTTTAGGGCTGGACTCTCATCAAATGTGTGAAATTTTGAGAAGATAGGATCATCTCGGTCAAGTTAATGCAGCTTTTATTTTCACGAAAAATCTTCAGAATTTGCGTCACCGTAGCGGCCACGCCCTTTGGCGAAAAGTTACAATATTCGGTGTGGGGCATGATCAACATCTTAAGGCTTTTCTGACCAATTTTCAAATGGATCCCTTCAACAAGCTCAGCACAGTAGCTCAAAACGTAAAGTATGACATTTATTGTAACCACTAGGTGGCGCTATATGTATAACTGAATTTTATCATATAGATGTTTTCAGGCCGTGGCTATTACGTTGCCTGAGAAGTTTGAGATGTTTTGGAGCTTGAACATGGGAGTTATTAAGCATTTGCTCTTTCTGGACAAATGAAATTTTAAAGGCAATATTTGATGCCCCGCCCCCGTCATATAGTATTTCAAAAAGGCAAGATGTTTTGCCCAGTTGTTCTCTCAGGTGTTGAGATGATAAATGCCAAGTTTGAAGTCAATTGGATGAAAAATGTTTGCAAAGGGGGAAAAAGCATGACCACAGTGAATGTGCCAAAATAGGCCAAAATTGGACATAAAAAAATTCATAGCTCACTTCCTGTACATTTTAGCTACATGGTCCCAATAGACTTTTTTGTGCGTCTCGGGGTGCTACACGTGCCTGCCAATTTTTGTTGCTCTTGCTCAAACGTGCCGGGCTTGGTTTTTATTTTTCTACGCTAGGAGGCGCTATCGAGTCGCATTGTTATGACGACTTAATAATATCAAATTTTTCGCCGGGCCTGAGGAGTGTGCAAAGTTCGGTGAGTTTTCGTGAATGTTTAGGTACCCAAAATCGCGATCGTTTGCGGAGAATAAAGAAGAAGAAGAAGAATAATAATAACTAGAGCTGCGAGCAGCTATAAAGGGCCCTCGCAACCCGGGCCACGTTGGGGTATTTGCACGTCGGGGTACTGGCATGTTGGGGTACTGTCAAATAGGAAACCATCTAAATTGTAAACGTTTTTGCCATGCTTTGTGTTTGTAAAGGTTCATGGAAAGGCCAAAAATGATGCACAATTAACAAAAAAAACAAAACAAAAAAACAAAAAAACAAAAATCAAAATGGATTGGCACATGGCTATATAGAATACTTTTTGAATATATTCGGCATGCCTGCCAATATTCACACATCTAGCTGAATCATATAAACGGAAAGACTTCATAAAAATGTCTAAAGGGCGCTATTGAGCCATTTATTACAATTGCACAACAAATATCTAAATAAAATATTCATGTTCCAGACAGGTCTGGTGTGTGTGCAAAGTTTTGTGTGTTTTCGCCCATATTTAGACTCTCAAAGAAGCATTTTTCTTCACAAACAATGCATGGCTAGAGCAAAGGCGTGTGACAAAATAAAAAAATTCAATAACTTTTCATCTTAAATATCTTAAGATGAAACACGCCAAAGAATGAAGACGATCTGATAAGTTCTGTTGAAAATATGACCCCTATAAAAGGCCCCAAAAAATGGCTACAAATACCAAAGTAAATCCAAATGGCAGACTTCCTGTTTGATTCAGCATATGGCTTTAGAAACCTTTTTGTAAGTCTTAGGCTGATAGGTATCCCAATTTTTACAAATCTAGCTGAATCATAAAATACAAAACATTTGCAAAAGCTTCATAAAAATGTCTAGAGGGCGCTATTGAACCATCCATCCATCCATCCATTTTCTTGACCGCTTATTCCTCACAAGGGTCGCGGGGGCTGCTGGCGCCTATCTCAGCGGGCTCTGGGCAGTAGGCGGGGGACACCCTGGACTGGTTGCCAACCAATCGCAGGGCACACAGAGACGAACAACCATCCACACTCACACGCACACCTAGGGACAATTCGGAGCGCCCAATTAACCTGCCATGCATGTCTTTGGAATGTGGGAGGAGACCGGACGCTATTGAACCATGTATTGCAAATTGAATAAGAAATCTATAAAATATTCATGCTTATGACAAGCCTGATGTTTGTGTAAAGTTTCATGAGTTTTTGCACATGTTTAGACCAAAAAAAAAAGCATTATTTTACTTGGCAAACAATGCATCACCATGACAATGGCGTGCGACAAAATAAATAACTTTCGATAACTTTGCATCTTAAACATCTTAAGATGAAGCACACCAAGTTTAAAGACAGTCGGATAAATTTTGTAGGAGGAGTCCGTTAAAATATGACCCCGAAAAAAGGCCACAAAAAATGGCTACAAATCCCAACGTAAATCAAAATGGCGGACTTCCTGTTTGGTTTAGCAGATGGTTCCAAGAGACTTTTTTGTACATCGTGGGCTCTTATGTATGCCTCTAAATTATCATAGCGCTAGGTGAAACGTACAACCGGGAATGCTTCGTTAAAGATTTTTTTTAGCTCAAAATGTGATGCCCGGCCCCTACGGGACTTCCTGTTGGGTTTAGCACATGGCACCAAGAGACTTTTTTGTACATCGTGGGCTGTTACATGTGTCTCCAAATTTTCGTAGCTCTAGCTGCTTCGTACAACTGGGAATGCTTCATTAAGAAGGAATTTTTTCCTTTGCAAACTGTGCATGCTACGGCAACAGCGTGTGACGAAATAAAAAGCTTTCAATAACTTTTCATCTTCAACATCTTAAGATGAATCACACAAAGTTTGGAGATGATCGGATAAACTCTGTAGGAGGAGTTCGTTAAAATAAGACCCCTATGAAATGGCCCAAAAAATGGCAACACGTTCCAAAGTAAATCAAAATGGCGGACTTCCTGTTCGGTTTAGCATATGGTTCAAAAAGAGTTTTTTGTACCTTGAGGGCTGTTACATATGTCTTAAAATTTTGGTAACTCTAGGTGAAATGTACAGCCGGGAATGCTTCATTAAGTAAGAATTTTGAAACACAAAATTTGATGCCTCGCCTCTGGCGGACTTCCTGTTAGGTTTAGCATATGGCACCAACAGGCTTTTTTGTAGATCATAGTCTGTTACATATGTGTACCAATTTTCGTAGCTCTAGATTAAACGTACCACCGGCAATGCTTCGTTAAGTAAGAATTTTGAAACTGTAAATTTGATGCCCCGCCACCGTCATATAGTATGTCAAAAACTTTAGATTTTTTACCATGATGTTGTCCCAGGTGTTGAGATGGTACAGCCCAAGTTTGAAGTCAATCGGGTTAACCGTGTAGGAGAAGCGGGCAAAAGTATGACCCCTGTAAATGTGCAAAAATGGGCCAAAATTGGACATTCAAATACTCATACCTCACTTCCTGTCTATTTTAGGGTACACATATCAAAGAGGTTTTTGTTCATCTGGATGTGCTACAGGTGCCACACAATTTTCGTAGCCATAGGACAATCGTAGCGGGACAGGGATCCGTTTAACCTATGTAGGTGGCGCTACAGAGCCATTTTTCTGTTATCATGTATGGCGACTTTAAAATATCAAATTTTTCGCCAGACCCGATCTGCGTGTAAAGTTTGGTGAGTTTTCGTTCATGTTTAGTGCCTCAAAAATGTGGTTGTTTGCGGAAAAGAATAATAACAAAGAAAAAGAAGAAGAAGAATAATAATAACTAGAGCTGCGAGCAGCTATAAAGGGCCCTCGCAGCCCGGGCCACGTTGGGGTACTTGCACGTTGGGGTACTTGCACGTTGGGGTACTCGCACATTGGGGTACTGGCACATTAGGAGCAAAATTTCTTTGAACATGGCATGATAAACCTTTACATGTGAATTTTTTTTTTGCCAGGTGAGATGTGTGTGTGAAGCTCAATGTGTTTTGGTGATTGTCAAGATCTGCAAAAATCAGCTTCCTTTTTTATTTTTAGGGAATGAGTTGACCTGACTGTTTTTTTTTTGCAAAAGTATGTATACCCATCATCGCTTGTACTCATTGCACAATGTTGCTTTTATTGTCCATAGAGGCGATCAAAAAAAAATGAAACTGAATAAAAAAACTACAGATGTTTGGATCGGTCTGATACCAGTGAACACCTTGAGTAGTGGAAAGTAAAAGAATATTCATAAATGACTTAGTTATAACACTTAAAAGTTCACAAATTTTGTTCAAAATACCGTAAGTGGGGTTGTTTGTTTTTTTTTTTTTTTTTTTTTTTATGCCTCAAGGACTAGGTGGCGCAGTATTTATAACTAAATTTTGTCATAGAGATACCTTCAGGCCTTGACTATAAATATACATGTCAAGTTTGGGATTTTTTGAAGCATGTACCGGGGAGTTATTCAGCATATCCTTCATTCACGATACTGCTATTAACGTCAATAGAGGCTATCAAAAATAAATAAAACTAAATAAAAAATACGTATGTTTGGATAGGTCTGATGCTAGTGAACATTTTGAGTGGTTGAAAATAAAAGAATATTCATAAATGACTTAGTTATCACACTTAGAATGAGTTTACATTTTTTGGACAAAATACCGTATGTGGGGTATTTTTTTGTTTTGCCTCAAGGGCTAGGTGGCGCTGCATATATAACTGAATGTTGTCATATAGATACCTTCAGGCCTTGACTCTAAACATACATGTCAAATTTGGGATTTTTTTGAGCATGTACCGGGGAGTTATTAAGCCTATCCTTTTTCATTGTGAAACACAAAATTTGATGCCCCGCCCTCATCATATAGTATTCCGAAAAGTCAAGATTTTTTCCCCCTGTCGTTGGCTCAGGTCTTGACATGGTCCAGGTCAAGTCTGAAGTCAGTCGGATGAAACGTGTAGGAGAAGTGGGCAAAAGTATGCCCCCTGTAAATGTGCTAAATTCGTAAAAAATGGGACATTCAAAAATTCGTAGCTCACTTCCTGTTTATTTTAGCACATGGGTCCAAGAGACTTTTTTGTAGGTCTTGGGCTCCCTCATACACCTAAAAATATTCGTCGTTTTTGCTTAAACGTACAACTGGGGCTGCTTCGTTAAAAACTTCTAGGGGGCGCTATTGAGTCATTTTTGTAAAAATAGCACAATCAACAATAAAATATTGCTCATTTTACCAGGCCAGATATGTGTGCCAAGTTTCATGAGTTTCTGTGCATGTTTAGACCCTCAAAACTGGCGTTGTTTTCTTGGCGAACAGCGCTTAGCCACGCCCACAGCAATTCACGAAAACTCACAACCTTCGTGTTGTGACACCATGAAGGCCGAAACCCTCATCTGAGCAAATATGAGGTAGGTCCAGTTAACGTGTTTGGAGAAAAACGTAGAAGAAAATTCGTTAAAAAAAAAATTGCCACTAGATGGCGCTATCAGTAAGATGAAATATAAGTTCGTAGATGTCTTTAGGGCTGGACTCTCATCAAATGTGTGAAATTTTGAGAAGATTGGATCATCTGGGCCAAGTTCATGCAGCTTTTGATGTCACGAAAAATCTTCAGACTTTGCATTACCTTAGCGGCCACGCCCTTTGGCGAAAAGTTACACTATTCGGTGTGGGGCATGATCAACATCTTAAGGCTTTTCTAACCAATTTTCAACTGGATCCCTTCAACGAGCTCGGCACAGTAGCTAAAAACGTAAAGTATGACATTTATTGTTACCACTAGGTGGCGCTATATGTATAACTGAATTTTATCATATAAATGTTTTCAGGCCATGACTATTACGTTGCCTGAGAAGTTTGAGATTTTTTGGAGCTTGAACATGGGAGTTATTAAGCATTTGCTCTTTCTGGACAAATGAAATTTTAAAGGCAATATTTGATGCCCCGCCCCCGTCATATAGTATTTCGAAAGGGCAAGATGTTTTGCCCAGTTATTCTCTCAGGTCTTGAGATGATAAATACCAAGTTTGAAGTCAATTGGATGAAAAATGTTTGCAAAGGGGGAAAAAGCATGACCACAGTGAAGGTGCCAAAATAGGCCAAAATTGGACATAAAAAAATTCATAGCTCACTTCCTGTACATTTTAGCTACATGGTCCCAATAGACTTTTTTGTGCGTCTCGGGGTGCTACACGTGCCTGCCAATTTTCGTTGCTCTAGCTCAAACGTGCCGGGCTTGGTTTTTATTTTACTATGCTAGGGGGCGCTATAGAGTCGCGTTGTTATGACGACTTCATAATATCAAATTTTTCGCCGGGCCTGAGGAGTGTGCAAAGTTTGGTGAGTTTTCGTGAATGTTTAGGTACCCAAAATCGCGATCGTTTACGGAGAAGAAGAAGAAGAAGAAGAAGAAGAAGAATAATAATAATAATAATAATAATCCGATCGAAAAACAATAGGGACCTCGCAGCGGTAGCTGCTCGGGCCCTAATAATAACTAGAGCTGCGAGCAGCTATAAAGGGCCCTCGCAACCCGGGCCACGTTGGGGTATTTGCACGTCGGGGTACTGGCATGCTGGGGTACTGTCAAATAGGAAACCATCTAAATTTTAAAAGTTTTTGCCATGCTTTGTGTTTGTAAAGTTTCATGGAAAGGCCAAAAATGATGCACAATTAACAAAATTAAATCAAAATGGATTGGCACATGGCTATATAGAATACTTTTTGAATATATTAGGCATGCCTGCCAATATTCACACATCTAGCTGAATCATATAATCGGAAAGACTTCATAAAAATGTCTAGAGGGCGCTATTGAAGCATTTATTGCAAATTTAATAAGAAATCTCTAAAATATTCATGCTTATGACAAGCCTGATGTGTGTGTAAAGTTTCATGAGTTTTTGCACATGTTTAGACCAAAAAAAAAAGCAGGATTTTACTTGGCAAACAATGCATCGCCATGAAACGGTGTGGGACAAAATAAATAACTTTCGATAACTTTGTATCTTAAACATCTTAAGATGAAGCACACCAAGTTTGAAGACAGTCGGATAAATTTTGTAGGAGGAATTCGTTAAAATATGACCCCTAAAAAAGGCCACAAAAAATGGCTACAAATCCCAACGTAAATCAAAATGGCGGACTTCCTGTTTGTTTTGGAAGATGGTTCCAAGAGACTATTTTGTACATCGTGGGCTCTTATGTATGCCTCTAAATTATCATAGCGCTAGGTGAAACGTACAACCGGGAATGCTTCGTTAAAGAGGAGTTTTTTACCTCAAAATGTGATGACCGGCCCTTACGGGACTTCCTGTTGGGTTTAGCACATGGCACCAAGAGACTTTTTTGTACATTGTGGGCTGTTAAATTTGTCTCCAAATTTTCGTAGCTCGAGCTGCTTCGTACAACTGTGAATGCTTCATTAAGAGGGAATTTTTTCCTTTGCAAACTGTGCATGCCACGGCAATAGCGTGCGACGAAATAAAAAGCTTTCAATAACTTTTCATCTTCAACATTTTAAGATGAATCACACCAAGTTTGGAGATGATCGGATAAACTCTGTAGGAGGAGTTCGTTAAAATAAGACCCCTATGAAATGGCCCAAAAAATGGCAACACGTTCCAAAGTAAATCAAAATGGCGGACTTCCTGTTCGGTTTAGCATATGGTTCAAAAAGAGTTTTTTGTACCTTGAGGGCTGTTACATATGTCTTCAAATGTTGGTAACTCTAGGTGAAATGTACAGCCGGGAATGCTTCATTAAATAAGAATTTTGAAACACAAAATTTGATGCCTCGCCTCTGGCGGACTTCCTGTTAGGTTTAGCATATGGTTCAAAAAGAGTTTTTTGTAGATCATAGTCTGTTACATATGTGTACCAATTTTCGTGGCTCTCAATTAAACGTACCACGGCAATGCTTTGTTAAGTAAGAATTTTGAAACTGTAAATTTGATGCCCCGCCACCGTCATATAGTATGTCAAAAACTTTAGATTTTTTTACCATGATGTTGTCCCAGGTGTTGAGATGGTACAGCCCAAGTTTGAAGTCAATCGGGTTAACCGTGTAGGAGAAGCGGGCAAAAGTATGACCCCTGTAAATGTGCAAAAATGGGCCAAAATTGGACATTCAAATACTCATACCTCACTTTCTGTCTATTTTAGGGTACACATATCAAAGAGGTTTTTGTTCATCTGCATGTGCTACAGGTGCCACACAATTTTCGTAGCCATAGGACAATCGTAGCGGGACAGGGATCCGTTAAACCTATGTAGGTGGCGCTACAGAGCCATTTTTCATGTATCATGTATGGCGACTTTAAAATATCAAATTTTTCGCCAGGCCCGATCTCCGTGTAAAGTTTGGTGAGTTTTCGTTCATGTTTAGTGCCTCAAAAATGTGGTTGTTTGCGGAAAAGAATAATAACAAAGAAAAAGAAGAAGAAGAATAATAATAAGAATTCCTTCAGGAACAATAGGGACCTCGCAGCGGTCGCTGCTCGGGCCCTAATAATAATAATAATAATTTTTACAAAAACAATAGGGACCTCGCAGCGGTCGCTGCTCGGGCCCTAACTAGAGCTGCGAGCAGCTATAAAGGGCCCTCGCAACCCGGGCCACGTTGGGGTACTTGCACGTCGGGGTACTGGCACGTTGGGGTACTGTCAAATAGGACAAGCACCATCTAAAATGTTTTTGACAAGCCTTGTGTGTGCAAAGTTGAATCAAAACGCAAAATATGGTGCGCAATTCCCAAAATAAATTCAAAATGGCGGACTTCCTTTTAGGTTTAGCATACGGCTACAGAATACTTTTTGTAGGTCTTAAGCTAATAGGTATGCCTCCCAGTTTTCACAAATCTAGGTCAAGTCATCTTTAGTTGTGTATCGCTTGAATCATACAATTGGAAATGCTCCATAAAAATGCATAGAGGGCGCTATTGAGCACAACGTTGGGTTACTTGCACGTCAGGGTACTGGCACGTTGGGGTACTGTTACATGGAACAAGGACCATTTAAAATGTTAGTTTTTTCCATGCCTTGTCTGTGCAAAGTTGAATGAAAAAGGCCAAAAATGATGTATAATTCCCAAAAAAAATCAAAATAGCGGACTTCCTCTTTGGTTTGGCAAATGGCTACATAATACTTTTTTGTAGGTCTAGCATAATCATACAATCGGAAATGCTTCATAAAAATGTCTAGAGGGCGCTATTTATTGCAAATTGCACAATAAATCTCTGAAAATTCATGTTCATGACAAGTCTGATGTGTTTGCAAAGTTTCATGAGTTTTCATGTGTATAAAAAAAAAAAAAAAACAGCACTTGACAAACAATGCATTGCTATGGCAACAGCGTGTTACAAAATAAAAAACTTTCGATTACTTTGCATCTTAAACATCTTAAGATGAAACACACCAAGTTTGAAGACAGTCGGATAAATTTTGTAGGAGGGGTTCGTTAAAATATGACCCCTGAAAAAGGCCACAAAAAATGGCAACAAATCCCATCATAAATCAAAATGGCAGACTTCCTGTTTGGTTTAGCACATGGTTCCAAGAGACTTTTTTGTACATCATGGGCTCTTATGTATGCCTGCAAATTATCATGGCGCTAGGTGAAACGTACAACCGGGAATGCTTCGTTAAAGAGGAGTTTTTTAGCTCAAAATGTGATGCCCGGCCCCTGGGGGACTTCCTGTTGGGTTTAGCACATGGCACCAAGAGACTTTTTTGTACATCCTGGGCTGTTACATATGTCTACAATTTTTCGTCGCTCTAGCTGCTTCGTACAACTGGGAATGCTTCATTAAGAAGGATTTTTTTCCTTTGCAAAAAGTGCATGCCACGACAACAGCGTGCGACGAAATAAAAAGCTTTCAATAACTTTTCATCTTCAACATCTTAAGATGAATCACACCAAGTTTGAAGATGATCGGATAAACTCTGTAGGAGGAGTTCGTTAAAATAAGACCCCTATGAAATGGCCAAAAAAATGGCAACATGTTCCAAAGTAAATCAAAATGGCAGACTTCCTGTTAGGTTTAGCATATGGTTCAAAAAGAGTTTTTTGTACCTCGAGGGCTGTTACATATGTCTTCAAATTTTGGTCACTCTAGGTGAAACGTACAGCCGGAAATGCTTCATTAAGTAAAAATTTTGAAATGCAAAATTTGATGCCCTGCCTCTGGCGGACTTCCTGTTAGGTTTAGCATATGGCACCAACAGGCTTTTTTGTAGATCATAGTCTGTTACATATGTGTACCAATTTTCGTAGCTCTAGATTAAACGTATAACCGGCAATACTTCAGATGAAACATGCCAAAGAATGAAGACAATCTGATAAGTTTTGTAGAAAATATGAGGCCTATAAAAGGCCCCCAAAAAATGGCTACAAATAGCAAAGTAAATCAAAATGCCGGACTTCCTGTTTGGCTTAGCATATGGTTCTAAAAGACTTTTTTGTACATCGTGGGCTCTTATGTATGCCTCCAAATTATCATAGCGCTAGGTGAAAGGTACAACCGGGAATGCTTCGTTAAAGAGGAGTTTTTTAGCTCAAAAAGTGATGCCCGGCCCTTGCGGGACTTCCTGTTGGGTTTAGCACAAAGCAGCAAGAGACTTTTTTGTACATCGTGGGCTGTTACATATGTCTACAAATTTTCGTAGCTCTAGCTGCTTCGTACAACTGAGAATTCTTCATTAAGAAGAATTTTTTTCCTTTGCAAACAAGTGCATGCCACGACAACAGCGTGCAGCGAAATAAAAAGCTTTCAATAACTTTTCATCTTCAACATCTTAAGATGAATCACACCAAGTTTGAAGATGATCGGATAAACTCTGTAAGAGGAGTTCGTTAAAATAGGACCCCTATGAAATGGCCAAAAAAATGGGAACACGTTCCAAAGTAAATCAAAATGGTGGACTTTCTGTTAGGTTTAGCATATGGTTCAAAAAGAGTTTTTTGTACCTTGAGGGCTGTTACATATGTCTTTAAATTTTGGTAACTCTAGGTGAAACGTACAGCCGGGAATGCTTCATTAAGTAAGAATTTTGAAACTCAAAATTTGATGCCCCGCCTCTGGCGGACTTCCTGTTGGGTTTAGCATATGGCACTAACAGACTTTTTTGTAGGTCATAGTCTGTTACATATGTGTACCAATTTTCGTAGCTCTAGGTTAAACATACAACCGGCAATACTACGTTTAGTAAGAGTTTTGAAACTCTAAATTTGATGCCCCACCGCCTTCATATAGTATGTCGAAAACTTTAGATTTTTTACCATGGTGTTGTCCCAGGTCTTGAGATGGTACATCCCAAGTTTGAAGTCAATTGGATTAACCGTGTAGGAGATGCAGGCAAAAGTATGACCCCTGTAAATGTGCAAAAATTGGCCAAAATTGGACATTTAAATACTCATATCTCACTTCCTGTCTATTTTAGGGTACACACATCAAAGAGGTTTTTGTTCATCTGGATGTGCTACAGGTGCCACACAATTTTCATAGCCGTCGGACAATCGTAGCGGGCCAGGGATCTGTTTAACCTATGTAGGTGGCGCTATGGAGCCATTTTTCTGTTATCACCTATGGCGACTTTAAAATATCAAATTTTTCGCCAGGCCTGACGTGTGTGTAAAGTTTGGTGAGTTTTCGTTCACGTTTAGTGTCTCAAAAATGTGATTGTTTGCGGAAAAGAATAATAACAAAAAATAAAAAGAAGAATAATAAGAATTCCTTGAAAAACAATAGGGACCTCGCAGCGGTCGCTGCTCTTGGCCCTAATAATAATAATAATAATAATAATAATAATAATAATAATAATAATAATAATAATAATTTTTACAAAAACAATAGGGACCTCGCAGCGGTCGCTGCTCGGGCCCTAATAATTTTTACAAAAACAATAGGGACCTCGCAGCGGTCGCTGCTCGGGCCCTAATAATAATAATTTTTACAAAAACAATAGGGACCTCGCAGCGGTCGCTGCTCGGGCCCTAACTAGAGCTGCGAGCAGCTATAAAGGGCCCTCGCAACCCGTGCCACGTTGGGGTATTTGCACGTCGGGGTACTGGCACGTTAGGGTACTGTTTCATAAGAAACCGTCTAAATTGTAAATGTTTTGCCATGCTTTCTGTGTTTGTTCACATTGCTATGGAATGCTTTATCGAGGTATTCGGCTGATAGGTATGCCTCCCAATATTCACACATCTAGCTGAATCATATAAAAAAAAAAATTCTTTGCAAACAATGCATCGCTACAGCAAAGGCGTGCCACGTTGGGGTACTTGCACGTCGGGGTACTGGCACGTTGGGGTACTGTCAAATAGGACAAGGACCATCTAAAATGTTTTTGACAAGCCTTGTGTGTGCAAAGTTTAATCAAAACGCAAAATATGGTGCGCAATTCCCAAAATAAATTCAAAATGCCGGACTTCCTTTTAGGTTTAGCATACGGCTACAGAATACTTTTTGTAGGTCTTAAGCTAATAGGTATGCCTCCCAGTTTTCACAAATCTAGGTCAAGTCATCTTTAGTTGTGTATCGCTTGAATCATACAATTGGAAATGCTCCATAAAAATGCATAGAGGGCGCTATTGAGCACAACGTTGGGTTACTTGCACGTCAGGGTACTGGCACGTTGGGGTACTGTTACATGGAACAAGGACCATTTAAAATGTTAGTTTTTTCCATGCCTTGTCTGTGCAAAGTTTAATGAAGAAGGCCAAAAATTATGTATAATTCCCAAAATAAAATCAAAATAGCGGACTTCCTCTTTGGTTTGGCAAATGGCTACATAATACTTTTTTGTAGGTCTAGCATAATCATACAATCGGAAATGCTTCATAAAAATGTCTAGAGGGCGCTATTTATTGCAAATTGCACAATAAATCTCTGAAAATTCATGTTCATGACAAGTCTGATGTGTTTGCAAAGTTTCATGAGTTTTCATGTGTATAAAAAAAAAAAAAAGCAGCACTTGACAACTGTTACATGGAACAAGGACCATTTAAAATGTTAGTTTTTTCCATGCCTTTTCTGTGCAAAGTTGAATGAAAAAGGCCAAAAATGATGTATAATTCCCAAAATAAAATCAAAATAGCGGACTTCCTCTTTGGTTTGGCAAATGGCTACATAATACTTTTTTGTAGGTCTAGCATAATCATACAATCGGAAATGCTTCATAAAAATGTCTAGAGGGCGCTATTTATTGCAAATTGCACAATAAATCTCTGAAAATTCATGTTCATGACAAGTCTGATGTGTTTGCAAAGTTTCATGAGTTTTCATGTGTATAAAAAAAAAAAACAGCAGCACTTGACAACTGTTACATGGAACAAGGACCATTTAAAATGTTTGTTTTTTCCATGCCTTGTCTGTGCAAAGTTGAATGAAAAAGGCCAAAAATGATGTATAATTCCCAAAATAAAATCAAAATAGCGGACTTCCTCTTTGGTTTGGCAAATGGCTACATAATACTTTTTTGTAGGTCTAGCATAATCATACAATCGGAAATGCTTCATAAAAAGGTCTAGAGGGCGCTATTTATTGCAAATTGCACAATAAATCTCTGAAAATTCATGTTCATGACAAGTCTGATGTGTTTGCAAAGTTCCATGAGTTTTCATGTGTATAAAAAAAAAAAAAGCAGCACTTGACAAACAATGCATTGCTATGGCAACAGCGTGTTACAAAATAAAAAACTTTCGATTACTTTGCATCTTAAACATCTTAAGATGAAACACACCAAGTTTGAAGACAGTCGGATAAATTTTGTAGGAGGGGTTCGTTAAAATATGACCCCTGAAAGTTTTTCCTTGCCCGGTTGGAGGGTTAGATCAGGGGATGTCGCAACTTGTTTGTGGTTAAGTGCTACAGAAGTAAATGTGTCTTAACAACCTCATGATTGAATGTGTTTTCAATTCTCTAGGATGTGATTGGATTGTATCAATTAAATGTTCTTATAACTGATTCAGTGAGTAGTAAAAATAGTGTGTCAAGAGTAATGACATGAAATATAAGGAATACAAAAAACAAAACAAGAACCCTCTAAATTACACATTTTGTTCTAGGCTTTATGTGCGTGCATAGTTTGAGTATACACCTAGGTTTAGGCCAGGAGTGTTCAAACCTTTTGCAAAGAGGGCCGGGTATGGTAAGGTGAAAATGTGTGGGGCCTAATCAACCATTTAGTTTAGCCTGACATAATTTTTTTACATGCATATGTAAATATATATATGTGGACAAATGTGTACATATGTCTACAAATTTTTGTAGCTCGAGCTGCTTCGTCCAACTGGGAACGCTGCATTAAGAAGGATTTTTTTTTCCTTTGCCAACAGTGCATGCCATGACAACAGCGTGCGACGAAATAAAAAGCTTTCAATAACTTTTCATCGTCAACATCTTAAGATGAATCACACCAAGTTTGAAGATGATCGGATAAACTCTGTAGGAGGAGTTCGTTAAAATAAGACCCCTATGAAATGGCCAAAAAAATGGCAACATGTTCCAAAGTAAATCAAAATGGCAGACTTCCTGTTAGGTTTAGCATATGGTTCAAAAAGAGTTTTTTGTACCTCGAGGGCTGTTACATATGTCTTCAAATTTTGGTCACTCTAGGTGAAACGTACAGCCGGAAATGCTTCATTAAGTAAAAATTTTGAAATGCAAAATT
This sequence comes from Festucalex cinctus, assembly GCF_051991245.1. Lineage (NCBI taxonomy): Eukaryota > Metazoa > Chordata > Actinopteri > Syngnathiformes > Syngnathidae > Festucalex > Festucalex cinctus. The sequence goes on from NC_135411.1 coordinate 67,576,312, forward strand.
TGATGCCCTGCCTCTGGCGGACTTCCTGTTAGGTTTAGCATATGGCACCAACAGGCTTTTTTGTAGATCATAGTCTGTTACATATGTGTACCAATTTTCGTAGCTCTAGATTAAACATATAACCGGCAATACTTCAGATGAAACATGCCAAAGAATGAAGACAATCTGATAAGTTTTGTAGAAAATATGAGGCCTATAAAAGGCCCCCAAAAAATGGCTACAAATAGCAAAGTAAATCAAAATGCCGGACTTCCTGTTTGGCTTAGCATATGGTTCTAAAAGACTTTTTTGTACATCGTGGGCTCTTATGTATGCCTCCAAATTATCATTGCGCTAGGTGAAAGGTACAACCGGGAATGCTTCGTTAAAGAGGAGTTTTTTAGCTCAAAAAGTGATGCCCGGCCCTTGCGGGACTTCCTGTTGGGTTTAGCACAAAGCAGCAAGAGACTTTTTTGTACATCGTGGGCTGTTACATATGTCTACAAATTTTCGTAGCTCTAGCTGCTTCGTACAACTGAGAATTCTTCATTAAGAAGAATTTTTTTCCTTTGCAAACAAGTGCATGCCACGACAACAGCGTGCAGCGAAATAAAAAGCTTTCAATAACTTTTCATCTTCAACATCTTAAGATGAATCACACCAAGTTTGAAGATGATCGGATAAACTCTGTAAGAGGAGTTCGTTAAAATAGGACCCCTATGAAATGGCCAAAAAAATGGGAACACGTTCCAAAGTAAATCAAAATGGTGGACTTTCTGTTAGGTTTAGCATATGGTTCAAAAAGAGTTTTTTGTACCTTGAGGGCTGTTACATATGTCTTTCAATTTTGGTAACTCTAGGTGAAACGTACAGCCGGGAATGCTTCATTAAGTAAGAATTTTGAAACTCAAAATTTGATGCCCCGCCTCTGGCGGACTTCCTGTTGGGTTTAGCATATGGCACCAACAGACTTTTTTGTAGGTCATAGTCTGTTACATATGTGTACCAATTTTCGTAGCTCTAGGTTAAACATACAACCGGCAATACTACGTTTAGTAAGAGTTTTGAAACTCTAAATTTGATGCCCCACCGCCGTCATATAGTATGTCGAAAACTTTAGATTTTTTACCATGGTGTTGTCCCAGGTCTTGAGATGGTACATCCCAAGTTTGAAGTCAATTGGATTACCCGTGTAGGAGAAGCAGGCAAAAGTATGACCCCTGTAAATGTGCAAAAATTGGCCAAAATTGGACATTTAAATACTCATATCTCACTTCCTGTCTATTTTAGGGTACACACATCAAAGAGGTTTTTGTTCATCTGGATGTGCTACAGGTGCCACACAATTTTCATAGCCGTCGGACAATCGTAGCGGGCCAGGGATCTGTTTAACCTATGTAGGTGGCGCTATGGAGCCATTTTTCTGTTATCACCTATGGCGACTTTAAAATATCAAATTTTTCGCCAGGCCTGACGTGTGTGTAAAGTTTGGTGAGTTTTCGTTCACGTTTAGTGTCTCAAAAATGTGATTGTTTGCGGAAAAGAATAATAACAAATAAAAAGAAGAAGAACTAGAGCTGCGAGCAGCTATAAAGGGCCCTCGCAACCCGGGCCACGTTGGGGTACTTGCACGTCGGGGTACTGGCACGTTGGGGTACTGTCAAATCGGACAAGGACCATCTAAAATGTTTTTGACAAGCTTTGTGAGTGCAAAAGGCCAAAGATGGTGTGCAATTCCCAAAATAAATTCAAAATGGCGGACTTCCTTTTAGGTTTAGCATACGGCTACAGAATACTTTTTGTAGGTCTTAAGCTAATAGGTATGCCTCCCAGTTTTCACAAATCTAGGTCAAGTCATCTTTAGTTGTGTATCGCTTGAATCATACAATTGGAAATGCTCCATAAAAATGCATAAAGGGCGCTATTGAGCACAACGTTGGGTTACTTGCACGTCAGGGTACTGGCACGTTGGGGTACTGTTACACGGAACAAGGACCATTTAAAATGTTAGTTTTTTCCATGCCTTGTCTGTGCAAAGTTTAATGAAAGAGGCCAAAAATGATGTATAATTCCCAAAATAAAATCAAAATAGCGGACTTCCTCTTTGGTTTGGCAAATGTCTACATAATACTTTTTTGTAGGTATTAGGCTTATAGGGGTCTGTCCTAATTTTCACAAATCTAGCAGAATCATACAATCGGAAATACTTCATAAAAATGTCTAGAGGGCGCTATTTATTGCAAATTGCACAATAAATCTCTAAAAATTCATGTTCATGACAAGTCTGATGTGTTTGCAAAGTTTCATGAGTTTTCACACATGTATAGATAAAAAAACAAAGCAGCACTTTACTTGGCAAACAATGCATCGCTATAGCAGCAGCGTGCGACAAAATAAAAAACTTTCGATAACTTTGCATCTTAAACATCTTAAGATGAAACACACCAAGTTTGAAGACGGTCGGATGAACTTTGTACGAGGAGTTCGTTAAAATATGACCCCTGAAAAAGGCCACAAAAAATGGCAACAAATCCCAACGTAAATCAAAATGGCAGACTTCCTGTTTTGTTTAGCACATGGTTCCAAGAGACTTTTTTGTACATCGTGGGCTCTTATGTATGCCTGCAAATTATCATCGCGCTAGGTGAAACGTACAACCGGGAATGCTTCGTTAAAGAGGAGTTTTCTAGCTCAAAATGTGATGCCCGGCCCCTGGGGGACTTCCTGTTGGGTTTAGCACATGGCACCAAGAGACTTTTTTGTACATTGTGGGCTGTTACATATGTCTACAAATTTTTGTAGCTCTAGCTACTTCGTACAACTGGGAATGCTTCATTAAGAAGGATTTTTTTCCTTTGCAAAAAGTGCATGCCACGACAACAGCGTGCGACGAAATACAGAGCTTTCAATAACTTTTCATCCTCAACATCTTAAGATGAGTCACACCAAGTTTGAAGATGATCGGATAAACTCTGTAGGAGGAGTTCGTTAAAATATGACCCCTATGAAATGGCCCAAAAAATGGCAACACATTCCAAAGTAAATCAAAATGGTGGACTTCCTGTGAGGTTTAGCATATGGTTCAAAAAGAGTTTTTTGTACCTCGAGGGCTGTTATATACCTCTACAAATTTTGGTAACTCTAGGTGAAACATACAGCCCGGTATGCTTTGTTAAAGAGGAGTTTTTTAGCTCAAAATGTGATGCCCGGCCCCTGGGGGACTTCCTGTTGGGTTTAGCACAGGGCACCAAGAGACTTTTTTGTACATCTTGGGCTGTTACATATGTCAACAAATTTTCGTAGCTCTCGCTGCTTCGTACAAATGGGAATGCTTCTTTAAGGATATTTTTTTTCCTTTGCAAACAGTGCATGCCATGACAACAGCGTGCGACGAAATACAAAGCTTTCAATAACTTTTCATCTTCAACATCTTAAGATGAATCACACCAAGTTTGAAGATGATCGGATAAACACTGTAGGAGGAGTTCGTTAAAATAAGACCCCAATGAAATGGCCAAAAAAATGGCAACACATTCCAAAATAAATCAAAATGGTGGACTTCCTGTGAGGTTTAGCATATGGTTCAAAAAGAGTTTTTTGTAGGTCATAGCCTGTTACATATGTGTACCAATTTTCATAGCTCCAGATTAAACGTACAACCGGCAATGCTTCGTGAAGTAAGAATTTTTAAACTCTAAATTTGATGCGTCGCCGCCATCATATAGTATATCAAAAACTTTAGATTTTTTACAATGATGTTGTCCCAGGTGTTGAGATGGTCCATCCCAAGTTTGAAGTCAATCGGGTTAACCGTGTAGGAGAAGCGGGCAAAAGTATGACCCCTGTAAATGTGCAAAACTGGGCCAAAATTGGACATTCAGATGATCATACCTCACTTTCTGTCTATTTTAGGGTACACACATCAAAGAGGTTTTTGTTCATCTGGATGTGCTACGGGTGCCACACAATTTTCGTCGCCATAGGACAATCGTAGCGGGACAGGGATCCGTTTAACCTATGTAGGTGGCGCTATGGAGCCATTTTTCTGTTATCATGTATGGCGACTTTAAAATATCAAATTTTTCGCCAGGCCTGATGTGCGTGTAAAGTTTGGTGAGTTTTCGTTCACGTTTAGCGTCTCAAAAATGCGATTGTTTGCGGAGAATAATAATAATAATAATAATAATAACTAGAGCTGCGAGCAGCTATAAAGGGCCCTCGCAACCCGGGCCACGTTGGGGTATATGCAAGTCGGGGGACTTGCACGTTGGGGTACTGTTAAATAGACAAGGACCATGGAAAATAGAAATGCATTTGCCGTGCCTTGTGTGTAAAAAGGTGCAGTAAAAGGCCAAAAATGATGCACAATTCCCAAAATAAATTCAAAAGTGTGGACTTTCTGATGTGTGTGCAAAGTTTCATGAAAAGTCGCTCGTTTGATATTCAAAACCAGCATCTGTTTATTTGAAAACATTGCATGGCACAGAGATGGTGTGTGATCAAATAAAAAGCTTTTTGATGACTCTTAATGTGGTGTCGCTGTGCAACACATATGTATTCATGACATAGTGAAGTATTGTGACAGTTTTGTAGGGTCCAGCAAACAGTAAATGTGTGACAGTTATTCAAGAAAAAATGTAGCTTTGAAGCAGGCTAACCAATGACATCATCTAAAGGGGAAAAAAGCACATGAGCAAGCATAGGTATAAGTAGAGGAGAAAAAGAGATGAAAGAAGTGCGAGAGATGGAACAGGAGAGGAATGCAGCTGTTTATGTATAGCTGTTGTAACAGGACAGATTAAATAACACTTTAACCTGGGGTTAACAGCGCCCTAGGACAGATAAACTCTTTAGTGTAAAAGTTTTCTGGGACAGATGAATCCCTTGGGGTCAAAGAGTTTGGGTTAGCACATAGTCTGTCTTAGGATAATGTAACCTCCATGGATGAATTAGTCCTAGGACGCTTTGACCTGCGGGCTAAAACTTCAGGGGGGTTAACCTGTCCTGTTATATTGTGATCATCGTCTTCGTGCATGTCCTCAGTGGCTTCTTCTGTCTGTGTGGCAGCATTTGATACATCTGTAGAACAAAAAAGAATGAAGAATCATGTTAGATCTGTGAAGTTTGGTTGTCTTAGGTGTAGTTTACAGAACAGTCGTGTGCATATTTTTAGCATGGTAGTGTCTTAATACAAATGCATATTATGTAATGCACTGTATATGGATATTACAGACGTAATATTTGACGGTGATCTTATATTCATAGTTTTTGCCCGTTAATAAATAATATAGCTAGTAAGTAATAAGACACGCAAAAATGGTATAGTTGAATCCTCTGGGTCAAAAAGCAATGTTTTAGGATTGTGTGATGAAATGATGAATAAAAGTAAGGATACGACAGGTACATAAATGGTTATATATACACACGGACATATATATTTATACAGTATAACAGTGCCGCATGTATTGGTTTTAAGGAAAGAGTTGAAAAGCAGTGTTCAGAAAAAAGCATAAGACGCACAAAGTACCATTTCACTACATGTAATAAGTTGTCAAGTAGACATGTGAATTAAGTGGTTAAGATAGTGGCTACTGTGCAAGTAAGCTTCAATTGTCTCTAAAAGGTTAGCATATGTGTTCTACATGATATCAATGGCTAGACGTGCTCGTGGAGAAACATTACAAACAGAAAAACACACTAAAGGTGCCTTTAACAAACCTGTTAATAAATGAGAACTTAATACATATATGTATGGCATACTGTATATGATTGAGAAAGTTGTCCTGTTTAGTTTATGTATTGTATACTTACGGAAAAAAGTTGGCAATCTTTGCGTATGGAGATGATTAGAGGGTCTTTATCAAAAGAGAATTTGCTTGTTGATTTGTGCATGTTCTGTAGAAAAGCAAAGGAGTAGAAATAAATACAGTATCATACTTCATAAACATACAAGAAATTTGTAGCTGTATTAACCATTGTTGGTATTTGAAGTGATAATTTAGGAATAGAAGTGTAGTGATTGCAGAATTTATAGAGTGCTTACCTTGTATGACTTTGTAGATGGAAATGTCTTTTGTTGAAAGAGCTCTTTGTTGTCTACTATATATGCAAGGACAAGCATAAGTAGGTGTGGTTATGAAGTACTTGACCATTGAAATAAAGCAGTGGTATCAAATGTATGGACCGTGGTTTGGCTCAGGCCTGCAAAGGGGTTTAATGTGGCACAAGAGATAATCTTGTAAGGTACAAAAAATAATAATAATATAATAGGTATGCCTCTGAGTTTTCACAAATCTAGGTCAAGTCAAGTCATCTTTAGTTATTTTGCGCTTGAATCATCCAATCGGAAATGCTCCATAAAAAATGTATAGAGGGTGCGATTTATTGCAAATTGCACAAGAAATCTCTAAAAATTCATGTTAATGACAAGTCTGATGTGTGTGCAAAGTTTCACGAGTTTTCACACATGTATAGATAAAAAAAAACAAAGCAGCACTTTACTTGGCAACCAATGCATCGCTATAGCAGCAGCGTGCGACAAAATAAAAAACTTTCGATAAATTTGCATCTTAAACATCTTAAGATGAAACACACCAAGTTTGAACACGGTCGGATGAATTTTGTAGGAGGAGTTAAAATATGACCCCTAAAAAAGGCCACAAAAAAAGTCTACAAATCCCATCATAAATCAAAATGGCGGACTTCCTGTTTGGTTTAGCACATGGTTCCAAGAGACTTTTTTGTACATCGTGGGCTCTTATGTATGCCTCTAAATTATCATAGCGCTAGGTGAAACGTACAACCGGGAATGCTTCGTTAAAGAGGAGTTTTTTAGCTCAAAATGTGATGCCCGGCCCCTACGGGACTTCCTGTTGGGTTTAGCACATGGCACCAAGAGACTTTTTTGTACATCGTGGGCTGTTACATTTGTCTCCAAATTTTCGTAGCTCTAGCTGCTTCGTACAACTGGGAATGCTTCATTAAGAAGTAATTTTTTCCTTTGCAAACTGTGCATGCCACGGCAACAGCGTGCGACAAAATAAAAAGCTTTCAATAACTTTTCATCTTCAACATCTTAAGATGAATCACACCAAGTTTGGAGATGATCGGATAAACTCTGTAGGAGGAGTTCGTTAAAATAAGACCCCTATGAAATGGCCCAAAAAATGGCAACACGTTCCAAAGTAAATCAAAATGGCGGACTTCCTGTTCGGTTTAGCATATGGTTCAAAAAGAGTTTTTTGTACCTTGAGGGCTGTTACATATGTCTTCAAATATTGGTAACTCTAGGTGAAATGTACAGCCGGGAATGCTTCATTAAGTTAGAATTTTGAAACACAAAATTTGATGCCTCGCCTCTGGCGGACTTCCTGTTAGGTTTAGCATATGGCACCAACAGGCTTTTTTGTAGATCATAGTCTGTTACATATGTGTACCAATTTCCGTGGCTCTAGATTAAACGTACCACCGGCAATGCTTCGTTAAGTAAGAATTTTGAAACTGTAAATTTGATGCCCCGCCACCGTCATATAGTATGTCAAAAACTTTAGATTTTTTACCATGATGTTGTCCCAGGTGTTGAGATGGTACAGCCCAAGTTTGAAGTCAATCGGGTTAACCGTGTAGGAGAAGCGGGCAAAAGTATGACCCCTGTAAATGTGCAAAAATGGGCCAAAATTGGACATTCAAATACTCATACCTCACTTCCTGTCTATTTTAGGGTACACATATCAAAGAGGTTTTTGTTCATCTGGATGTGCTACAGGTGCCACACAATTTTCGTAGCCATAGGACAATCGTAGCGGGACAGGGATCCGTTAAACCTATGTAGGTGGCGCTACAGAGCCATTTTTCTGTTATCATGTATGGCGACTTTAAAATATCTAATTTTTCGCCAGACCCGATCTGCGTGTAAAGTTTGGTGAGTTTTCGTTCATGTTTAGTGCCTCAAAAATGTGGTTGTTTGCGGAAAAGAATAATAACTAGAGCTGCGAGCAGCTATAAAGGGCCCTCGCAACCCGTGCCACGTTGGGGTATTTGCACGTCGGGGTACTGGCACGTTAGGGTACTGTTTCATAAGAAACCGTCTAAATTGTAAATGTTTTGCCATTCTTTTTGTGTTTGTTCACATTGCTATGGAATGCTTTGTCGAGGTATTCGGCTGATAGGTATGCCTCCCAATATTCACACATCTAGCTGAATCATATAAAAAAAATAATTCTTTGCAAACAATGCATCGCTACAGCAAAGGCGTGCCACGTTGGGGTACTTGCACGTCGGGGTACTGGCACGTTGGGGTACTGTCAAATAGGACAAGGACCATCTAAAATGTTTTTGACAAGCCTTGTGTGTGCAAAGTTTAATCAAAACGCAAAATATGGTGCGCAATTCCCAAAATAAATTCAAAATGGCGGACTTCCTTTTAGGTTTAGCATACGGCTACAGAATATTTTTTGTAGGTCTTAAGCTAATAGGTATGCCTCCCAGTTTTCACAAATCTAGGTCAAGTCATCTTTAGTTGTGTATCGCTTGAATCATATAATTGGAAATGCTCCATAAAAATGCATAGAGGGCGCTATTGAGCACAACGTTGGGTTACTTGCACGTCAGGGTACTGGCACGTTGGGGTACTTTGTCTGTGCAAAGTTTAATGAAGGAGGCCAAAAATTATGTATAATTCCCAAAATAAAATCAAAATAGCGGACTTCCTCTTTGGTTTGGCAAATGGCTACATAATACTTTTTTGTAGGTCTAGCATAATCATACAATCGGAAATGCTTCATAAAAATGTCTAGAGGGCGCTATTTATTGCAAATTGCACAATAAATCTCTGAAAATTCATGTTCATGACAAGTCTGATGTGTTTGCAAAGTTTCATGAGTTTTCATGTGTATAAAAAAAAAAAAAGCAGCACTTGACAACTGTTACATGGAACAAGGACCATTTAAAATGTTAGTTTTTTCCATGCCTTGTCTGTGCAAAGTTGAATGAAAAAGGCCAAAAATGATGTATAATTCCCAAAATAAAATCAAAATAGCGGACTTCCTCTTTGGTTTGGCAAATGGCTACATAATACTTTTTTGTAGGTCTAGCATAATCATACAATCGGAAATGCTTCATAAAAAGGTCTAGAGGGCGCTATTTATTGCAAATTGCACAATAAATCTCTGAAAATTCATGTTCATGACAAGTCTGATGTGTTTGCAAAGTTCCATGAGTTTTCATGTGTATAAAAAAAAAAAAGCAGCACTTGACAAACAATGCATTGCTATGGCAACAGCGTGTTACAAAATAAAAAACTTTCGATTACTTTGCATCTTAAACATCTTAAGATGAAACACACCAAGTTTGAAGACAGTCGGATAAATTTTGTAGGAGGGGTTCGTTAAAATATGACCCCTGAAAGTTTTTCCTTGCCCGGTTGGAGGGTTAGATCAGGGGATGTCGCAACTTGTTTGTGGTTAAGTGCTACAGAAGTAAATGTGTCTTAACAACCTCATGATTGAATGTGTTTTCAATTCTCTAGGATGTGATTGGATTGTATCAATTAAATGTTCTTATAACTGATTCAGTGAGTAGTAAAAATAGTGTGTCAAGTATAATGACATGAAATATAAGGAATACAAAAAACAAAACAAGAACCCTCTAAATTACACATTTTGTTCCAGGCTTTATGTGCGTGCATAGTTTGAGTATACACCTAGGTTTAGGCCAGGAGTGTTCAAACCTTTTGCAAAGAGGTAAGGTAAGGTAAGGTGAAAATGTGTGGGGCCTAATCAACCATTTAGTTTAGCCTGACATAATTTTTTACATGCATATGTAAATATATATATGTGGACAAATGTGTACATATGTCTACAAATTTTTGTAGCTCGAGCTGCTTCGTCCAACTGGGAACGCTGCATTAAGAAGGATTTTTTTTTCCTTTGCCAACAGTGCATGCCACGACAACAGCGTGCGACGAAATAAAAAGCTTTCAATAACTTTTCATCGTCAACATCTTAAGATGAATCACACCAAGTTTGAAGATGATCGGATAAACTCTGTAGGAGGAGTTCGTTAAAATAAGACCCCTATGAAATGGCCAAAAAAATGGCAACATGTTCCAAAGTAAATCAAAATGGCAGACTTCCTGTTAGGTTTAGCATATGGTTCAAAAAGAGTTTTTTGTACCTCGAGGGCTGTTACATATGTCTTCAAATTTTGGTCACTCTAGGTGAAACGTACAGCCGGAAATGCTTCATTAAGTAAAAATTTTGAAATGCAAAATTTGATGCCCTGCCTCTGGCGGACTTCCTGTTAGGTTTAGCATATGGCACCAACAGGCTTTTTTTGTAGATCATAGTCTGTTACATATGTGTACCAATTTTCGTAGCTCTAGATTAAACGTATAACCGGCAATACTTCAGATGAAACATGCCAAAGAATGAAGACAATCTGATAAGTTTTGTAGAAAATATGAGGCCTATAAAAGGCCCCCAAAAAATGGCTACAAATAGCAAAGTAAATCAAAATGCCGGACTTCCTGTTTGGCTTAGCATATGGTTCTAAAAGACTTTTTTGTACATCGTGGGCTCTTATGTATGCCCCCGAATTATCATAGCGCTAGGTGAAAGGTACAACCGGGAATGCTTCGTTAAAGAGGAGTTTTTTAGCTCAAAAAGTGATGCCCGGCCCTTGCGGGACTTCCTGTTGGGTTTAGCACAAAGCAGCAAGAGACTTTTTTGTACATCGTAGGCTGTTACATATGTCTACAAATTTTCGTAGCTCTAGCTGCTTCGTACAACTGAGAATTCTTCATTAAGAAGAATTTTTTTCCTTTGCAAACAAGTGCATGCCACGACAACAGCGTGCAGCGAAATAAAAAGCTTTCAATAACTTTTCATCTTCAACATCTTAAGATGAATCACACCAAGTTTGAAGATGATCGGATAAACTCTGTAAGAGGAGTTCGTTAAAATAGGACCCCTATGAAATGGCCAAAAAAATGGGAACACGTTCCAAAGTAAATCAAAATGGTGGACTTTCTGTTAGGTTTAGCATATGGTTCAAAAAGAGTTTTTTGTACCTTGAGGGCTGTTACATATGTCTTTAAATTTTGGTAACTCTAGGTGAAACGTACAGCCGGGAATGCTTCATTAAGTAAGAATTTTGAAACTCAAAATTTGATGCCCCGCCTCTGGCGGACTTCCTGTTGGGTTTAGCATATGGCACCAACAGACTTTTTTGTAGGTCATAGTCTGTTACATATGTGTACCAATTTTCGTAGCTCTAGGTTAAACATACAACCGGCAATACTACGTTTAGTAAGAGTTTTGAAACTCTAAATTTGATGCCCCACCGCCGTCATATAGTATGTCGAAAACTTTAGATTTTTTACCATGGTGTTGTCCCAGGTCTTGAGATGGTACATCCCAAGTTTGAAGTCAATTGGATTAACCGTGTAGGAGAAGCAGGCAAAAGTATGACCCCTGTAAATGTGCAAAAATTGGCCAAAATTGGACATTTAAATACTCATATCTCACTTCCTGTCTATTTTAGGGTACACACATCAAAGAGGTTTTTGTTCATCTGGATGTGCTACAGGTGCCACACAATTTTCATAGCCGTCGGACAATCGTAGCGGGCCAGGGATCTGTTTAACCTATGTAGGTGGCGCTATGGAGCCATTTTTCTGTTATCACCTATGGCGACTTTAAAATATCAAATTTTTCGCCAGGCCTGACGTGTGTGTAAAGTTTGGTGAGTTTTCGTTCACGTTTAGTGTCTCAAAAATGTGATTGTTTGCGGAAAAGAATAATAACAAACAAGAGACTTTTTTGTACATTGTGGGCTGTTACATATGTCTACAAATTTTTGTAGCTCTAGCTACTTCGTACAACTGGGAATGCTTCATTAAGAAGGATTTTTTTCCTTTGCAAAAAGTGCATGCCACGACAACAGCGTGCGACGAAATAAAGAGCTTTCAATAACTTTTCATCCTCAACATCTTAAGATGAGTCACACCAAGTTTGAAGATGATCGGATAAATTCTGTAGGAGGAGTTCGTTAAAATAAGACCCCTACGAAATGGCCCAAAAAATGGCAACACATTCCAAAGTAAATCAAAATGGCGGACGTCCTGTTAGGTTTAGCATATGGTTCAAAAAGAGTTTTTTGTACCTCGAGGGCTGTTATATACCTCTACAAATTTTGGTAACTCTAGGTGAAACGTACAGCCGGGTATGCTTTGTTAAAGAGGAGTTTTTTAGCTCAAAATGTGATGCCCGGCCCCTGGGGGACTTCCTGTTGGGTTTAGCACAGGGCACCAAGAGACTTTTTTTGTACATCTTGGGCTGTTACATATGTCTACAAATTTTCGTAGCTCTCGCTGTTTCGTACAAATGGGAATGCTTCTTTAAGGATATTTTTTTTCCTTTGCAAACAGTGCATGCCATGACAACAGCGTGCGACGAAATACAAAGCTTTCAATAACTTTTCATCTTCAACATCTTAAGATGAATCACACCAAGTTTGAAGATGATCGGATAAACACTGTAGGAGGAGTTCGTTAAAATAAGACCCCAATGAAATGGCCAAAAAAATGGCAACACGTTCCAAAATAAATCAAAATGGCGGACTTCTTGTGAAGTTTAGCATATGGTTCAAAAAGAGTTTTTTGTAGGTCATAGCCTGTTACATATGTGTACCAATTTTCGTAGCTCTAGATTACACGTACAACCGGCAATGCTTCGTGAAGTAAGAATTTTTAAACTCTAAATTTGATGCGTCGCCGCCGTCATATAGTATATCAAAAACTTTAGATTTTTTACAATGATGTTGTCCCAGGTGTTGAGATGGTCCATCCCAAGTTTGAAGTCAATCGGGTTAACCGTGTAGGAGAAGCGGGCAAAAGTATGACCCCTGTAAATGTGCAAAACTGGGCCAAAATTGGACATTCAGATGATCATACCTCACTTTCTGTCTATTTTAGGGTACACACATCAAAGAGGTTTTTGTTCATCTGGATGTGCTACGGGTGCCACACAATTTTCGTCGCCATAGGACAATCGTAGCGGGACAGGGATCCGTTTAACCTATGTAGGTGGCGCTATGGAGCCATTTTTCTGTTATCATGTATGGCGACTTTAAAATATCAAATTTTTCGCCAGGCCTGATGTGCGTGTAAAGTTTGGTGAGTTTTCGTTCACGTTTAGCGTCTCAAAAATGCGATTGTTTGCGGAAAAGAATAATAACAAAGAAAAAGAAGAAGAAGAATAATAATAAGAATTCCTTCAGGAACAATAGGGACCTCGCAGCGGTCGCTGCTCGGGCCCTAACTAGAGCTGCGAGCAGCTATAAAGGGCCCTCGCAACCTGGGCCACATTGGGGTACTTGCACGTCAGGGTACTGGCACGTTGGGGAACTGTCAAATCGGACAAGGACCATCTAAAATGTTTTTGACAAGCTTTGTTAGTGTAAAAGTCCAAAGATGGTGTGCAATTCCCAAAATAAATTCAAAATGGCGGACTTCCTTTTAGGTTTAGCATACGGCTACAGAATACTTTTTGTAGGTCTTAAGCTAATAGGTATGCCTCCCAGTTTTCACAAATCTAGGTCAAGTCATCTTTAGTTGTGTATCGCTTGAATCATACAATTGGAAATGCTCCATAAAAATGCATAGAGGGCGCTATTGAGCACAACGTTGGGTTACTTGCACGTCAGGGTACTGGCACGTTGGGGCACTGTTACATGGAACAAGGACCATTTAAAATGTTAGTTTTTTCCATGCCTTGTCTGTGCAAAGTTTAATGAAAGAGGCCAAAAATGATGTATAATTCCCAAAATAAAATCAAAATAGCGGACTTCCTCTTTGGTTTGGCAAATGGCTACATAATACTTTTTTGTAGGTATTAGGCTGATAGGGGTCTGTCCTAATTGTCACAAATCTAGCAGAATCATACAATCGGAAATACTTCATAAAAATGTCTAGAGGGCGCTATTTATTGCAAATTGCACAATAAATCTCTAAAAATTCATGTTCATGACAAGTCTGATGTGTTTGCAAAGTTTCATGAGTTTTCACACATTGCACAATAAATCTCTAAAAATTCATGTTCATGACAAGTCTGATGTGTTTGCAAAGTTTCATAAGTTTTCACACATGTATAGATAAAAAAACAAAGCAGCACTTCACTTGGCAAACTGCATCGCTATAGCAGCAGCGTGCGACAAAATAAAAAACTTTTGATAACTTTGCATCTTAAACATCTTAAGATGAAACACACCAAGTTTGAAGACGGTTGGATGAACTTTGTACGAGGAGTTCGTTAAAATATGACAACTGAAAAAGGCCACAAAAAATGGCAACAAATCCCATCGTAAATCAAAATGGCAGACTTCCTGTTTGGTTTATCACATGGTTCCAAGAGACTTTTTTGTACATCGTGGGCTCTTATGTATGCCTGCAAATTATCATCGCGCTAGGTGAAACGTACAACCGGGAATGCTTCGTTAAAGAGGAGTTTTCTAGCTCAAAATGTGATGCCCGGCCCCTGGGGGACTTCCTGTTGGGTTTAGCACATGGCACCAAGAGACTTTTTTGTACACTGTGGGCTGTTACATATGTCTACAATTTTTTGTAGCTCTAGCTACTTCGTACAACTGGGAATGCTTCATTAAGAGGGATTTTTTTCCTTTGCAAAAAGTGCATGCCACGACAACAGCGTGCGACGAAATAAAGAGCTTTCAATAACTTTTCATCCTCAACATCTTAAGATGAGTCACACCAAGTTTGAAGATGATCGGATAAACTCTGTAGGAGGAGTTCGTTAAAATATGACCCCTATGAAATGGCCCAAAAAATGGCAACACATTCCAAAGTAAATAAAAATGGCGGACATCCTGTTAGGTTTAGCATATGGTTCAAAAAGAGTTTTTTGTACCTCGAGGGCTGTTATATACCTCTACAAATTTTGGTAACTCTAGGTGAAACGTACAGCCGGGTATGCTTTGTTAAAGAGGAGTTTTTTAGCTTAAAATGTGATGCCCGGCCCCTGGGGGACTTCCTGTTGGGTTTAGCACAGGGCACCAAGAGACTTTTTTGTACATCTTGGGCTGTTACATATGTCTACAAATTTTCGTAGCTCTAGCTGCTTCGTACAACTGGCAATGCTTCTTTAAGGATATTTTTTTTCCTTTGCAAACAGTGCATGCCATGACAACAGCGTGCGACGAAATACAAAGCTTTCAATAACTTTTCATCTTCAACATCTTAAGATGAATCACACCAAGTTTGAAGATGATCGGATAAACACTGTAGGAGGAGTTCGTTAAAATAAGACCCCAATGAAATGGCCAAAAAAATGGCAACACGTTCCAAAATAAATCAAAATGGCGGACTTCCTGTGAGGTTTAGCATATGGTTCAAAAAGAGTTTTTTGTAGGTCATAGCCTGTTACATATGTGTACAAATTTTCGTAGCTCTAGATTAAACGTACAACCGGCAATGCTTCATGAAGTAAGAATTTTTAAACTCTAAATTTGATGCGTCGCCGACGTCATATAGTATATCAAAAACTTTAGATTTTTTACAATGATGTTGTCCCAGGTGTTGAGATGGTCCATCCCAAGTTTGAAGTTAATCGGGTTAACCGTGTAGGAGAAGCGGGCAAAAGTATGACCCCTGTAAATGTGCAAAACTGGGCCAAAATTGGACAGTCAGATGATCATACCTCACTTTCTGTCTATTTTAGGGTACACACATCAAAGAGGTTTTTGTTCATCTGGATGTGCTACGGGTGCCACACAATTTTCGTCGCCATAGGACAATCGTAGCGGGACAGGGATCCGTTTAACCTATGTAGGTGGCGCTATGGAGCCATTTTTCTGTTATCATGTATGGCGACTTTAAAATATCAAATTTTTCGCCAGGCCTGATGTGCGTGTAAAGTTTGGTGAGTTTTCGTTCACGTTTAGCGTCTCAAAAATGCGATTGTTTGCGGAGAAGAATAATAATAAGAATAATAATAAGAAGAATTCCTACAAAAACAATAGGGCCTCGCAGCGGCACCGCCGCCGCCGCTGCTCGGGCCCTAATAAAAAGAAGAACTAGAGCTGCGAGCAGCTATAAAGGGCCCTCGCAACCCGGGCCACGTTGGGGTACTTGCACGTCGGGGTACTGGCACGTTGGGGTACTGTAAAATAGGACAAGGACCATCTAAAATGTTTTTGACAAGCCTTGTGTGTGCAAAGTTTAATCAAAACGCAAAATATGGTGCGCAATTCCCAAAATAAATTCAAAATGGCGGACTTCCTTTTAGGTTTAGCATACGGCTACAGAATACTTTTTGTAGGTCTTAAGCTAATAGGTATGCCTCCCAGTTTTCACAAATCTAGGTCAAGTCATCTTTAGTTGTGTATCGCTTGAATCATACAATTGGAAATGCTCCATAAAAATGCATAGAGGGCGCTATTGAGCACAACGTTGGGTTACTTGCACGTCAGGGTACTGGCACGTTGGGGTACTGTTACATGGAACAAGGACCATTTAAAATGTTAGTTTTTTCCATGCCTTGTCTGTGCAAAGTTTAATGAAAAAGGCCAAAAATGATGTATAGTTCCCAAAATAAAATCAAAATAGCGGACTTCCTCTTTGGTTTGGCAAATGGCTACATAATACTTTTTTGTAGGTCTAGCATAATCATACAATCGGAAATGCTTCATAAAAATGCCTAGAGGGCGCTATTTATTGCAAATTGCACAATAAATCTCTGAAAATTCATGTTCATGACAAGTCTGATGTGTTTGCAAAGTTTCATGAGTTTTCATGTGTATAAAAAAAAAAAAAAAAAGCAGCACTTGACAACTGTTACATGGAACAAGGACCATTTAAAATGTTAGTTTTTTCCATGCCTTTTCTGTGCAAAGTTTAATGAAAAAGGCCAAAAATGATGTATATTTCCCAAAATAAAATCAAAATAGCGGACTTCCTCTTTGGTTTGGCAAATGGCTACATAATACTTTTTTGTAGGTCTAGCATAATCATACAATCGGAAATGCTTC
The DNA here is from genome assembly GCF_051991245.1 of Festucalex cinctus. Classification (NCBI taxonomy): domain Eukaryota; kingdom Metazoa; phylum Chordata; class Actinopteri; order Syngnathiformes; family Syngnathidae; genus Festucalex; species Festucalex cinctus. Next base: position 67,593,334 of record NC_135411.1, read on the forward strand.
ATAAAAATGCCTAGAGGGCGCTATTTATTGCAAATTGCACAATAAATCTCTGAAAATTCATGTTCATGACAAGTCTGATGTGTTTGCAAAGTTTCATGAGTTTTCATGTGTATAAAAAAAAAAAAAAAAAGCAGCACTTGACAACTGTTACATGGAACAAGGACCATTTAAAATGTTAGTTTTTTCCATGCCTTTTCTGTGCAAAGTTTAATGAAAAAGGCCAAAAATGATGTATATTTCCCAAAATAAAATCAAAATAGCGGACTTCCTCTTTGGTTTGGCAAATGGCTACATAATACTTTTTTGTAGGTCTAGCATAATCATACAATCGGAAATGCTTCATAAAAATGTCTAGAGGGCGCTATTTATTGCAAATTGCACAATAAATCTCTGAAAATTCATGTTCATGACAAGTCTGATGTGTTTGCAAAGTTTCATGAGTTTTCATGTGTATAAAAAAAAAAAAAGCAGCACTTGACAAACAATGCATTGCTATGGCAACAGCGTGCTACAAAATAAAAAACTTTCGATTACTTTGCATCTTAAACATCTTAAGATGAAACACACCAAGTTTGAAGACAGTCGGATAAATTTTGTAGGAGGGGTTCGTTAAAATATGACCCCTGAAAAAGGCCACAAAAAATGGCAACAAATCCCATCATAAATCAAAATGGCAGACTTCCTGTTTTGTTTAGCACATGGTTCCAAGAGACTTTTTTTGTACATCACGGGCTCTTATGTATGCCTGCAAATTATCATAGCGCTAGGTGAAACGTACAACCGGGAATGCTTCGTTAAAGAGGAGTTTTTTAGCTCAAAATGTGATGCCCGGCCCCTGGGGGACTTCCTGTTGGGTTTAGCACATGGCACCAAGAGACTTTTTTGTACATCCTGGGCTGTTACATATGTCTACAATTTTCCGTCGTTCTAGCTGCTTCGTACAACTGGGAATGCTTCATTAAGAAGGATTTTTTTTCCTTTGCAAAAAGTGCATGCCACGACAACAGCGTGTGACGAAATAAAAAACTTTCAATAACTTTTCATTTTCAACATCTTAAGATGAATCACACCAAGTTTGAAGATGATCGGATAAACTCTGTAGGAGGAGTTTGTTAAAATATGACCCCTATGAAATGGCCAAAAAAAATGGCAACACATTCCAAAGTAAATCAAAATAGCGGACGTCATGTTAGGTTTAGCATATGGTTCAAAAAGAGTTTTTTGTACCTCGAGGGCTGTTATACACCTCTACAAATGTTGGTAACTCTATGTGAAACTTACAGCCGGGTATGCTTTGTTAAAGAGGAGTTTTTTAGCTCAAAATGTGATGCCCGGCCCCTGGGGGACTTCCTGTTGGGTTTAGCACAGGGCACCAAGAGACTTTTTTGTACATCTTGGGCTGTTACATATGTCTACAAATTTTCATAGCTCTAGCTGCTTCGTACAAATGGGAATGCTTCTTGAAGGATATATTTTTTTCCTTTAAAAACAGTGCATGCCATGACAACAGCGTGCGACGAAATACAAAGCTTTCAATAACTTTTCATCTTCAACATCTTAAGATGAATCACACCAAGTTTGAAGATGATCGGATAAACACTGTAGGAGGAGTTCGTTAAAATAAGACCCCAATGAAATGGCCAAAAAAATGGCAACACGTTCCAAAATAAATCAAAATGGTGGACTTCCTGTTAGGTTTAGCATATGGTTCAAAAAGAGTTTTTTGTAGGTCATAGCCTGTTACATATGTGTACCAATTTTTGTAGCTCTAGATTAAACGTACAACCGGCAATGCTTCGTGAAGTAAGAATTTTTAAACTCTAAATTTGATGCGCCGCCGCCGTCATATAGTATATCAAAAACTTTTCATTTTTCACAATGATGTTGTCCCAGGTGTTGAGATGGTACATCCCAAGTTTGAAGTCAATCGGGTTAACCGTGTAGGAGAAGCGGGCAAAAGTATGACCCCTGTAAATGTGCAAAAATTGGCAAAAATTGGACATTTAAATACTCATACCTCACTTTCTGTCTATTTTAGGGTACACACTTCAAAGAGGTTTTTGTTCATTGGGATGTGCTACAGGTGCCACACAATTTTCATAGCCGTCGGACAATCGTAGCGGGACAGGGATCCGTTTAACCTATGTAGGGGGCGCTAAGGAACCATTTTTCTGTTATCATGTATGGCGACTTTAAAATATCAAATTTTTCGCCAGGCCTGATGTGCGTGTAAAGTTTGGTGAGTTTTTGGTCACGTTTAGTGTCTCAAAAATGCGATTGTTTGCGGAGAATAATAATAATAAGAATAATAATAAGAAGAATTCCTACAAAAACAATAGGGCCTCGCAGCGGCACCGCCGCCGCCGCTGCTCGGGCCCTAATAATAAGAATTCCTTGAAAAACAATAGGGACCTCGCAGCGGTCGCTGCTCGGGCCCTAACAAAGAAGAAGAAGAAGAATAACTAGAGCTGCGAGCAGCTATAAAGGGCCCTCGCAACCCGTGCCACGTTGGGGTATTTGCACGTCGGGGTACTGGCACGTTAGGGTACTGTTTCATAAGAAACCGTCTAAATTGTAAATGTTTTGCCATGCTTTTTGTGTTTGTTCACATTGCTATGGAATGCTTTGTCGAGGTATTCGGCTGATAGGTATGCCTCCCAATATTCACACATCTAGCTGAATCATATAAAAAAAAAAATTATTTGCAAACAATGCATCGCTACAGCAAAGGCGTTGGGGTACTTGCACGTCGGGGTACTGGCACGTTGGGGTACTGTCAAATAGGACAAGGACCATCTAAAATGTTTTTGACAAGCCTTGTGTGTGCAAAGTTTAATCAAAACGCAAAATATGGTGCGCAATTCCCCAAATAAATTCAAAATGGCGGTCTTCCTTTTAGGTTTAGCATACGGCTACAGAATACTTTTTGTAGGTCTTAAGCTAATAGGTATGCCTCCCAGTTTTCACAAATCTAGGTCAAGTCATCTTTAGTTGTGTATCGCTTGAATCATACAATTGGAAATGCTCCATAAAAATGCATAGAGGGCGCTATTGAGCACAACGTTGGGTTACTTGCACGTCAGGGTACTGGCACGTTGGGGTACTGTTACATGGAACAAGGACCATTTAAAATGTTAGTTTTTTTCATGCCTTGTCTGTGCAAAGTTTAATGAAGAAGGCCAAAAATTATGTATAATTCCCAAAATAAAATCAAAATAGCGGACTTCCTCTTTGGTTTGGCAAATGGCTACATAATACTTTTTTGTAGGTCTAGCATAATCATACAATCGGAAATGCTTCATAAAAATGTCTAGAGGGCGCTATTTATTGCAAATTGCACAATAAATCTCTGAAAATTCATGTTCATGACAAGTCTGATGTGTTTGCAAAGTTTCATGAGTTTTCATGTGTATAAAAAAAAAAAAAGCAGCACTTGACAACTGTTACATGGAACAAGGACCATTTAAAATGTTAGTTTTTCCATGCCTTGTCTGTGCAAAGTTGAATGAAAAAGGCCAAAAATGATGTATAATTCCCAAAATAAAATCAAAATAGCGGACTTCCTCTTTGGTTTGGCAAATGGCTACATAATACTTTTTTGTAGGTCTAGCATAATCATACAATCGGAAATGCTTCATAAAAAGGTCTAGAGGGCGCTATTTATTGCAAATTGCACAATAAATCTCTGAAAATTCATGTTCATGACAAGTCTGATGTGTTTGCAAAGTTCCATGAGTTTTCATGTGTATAAAAAAAAAAAAAAGCAGCACTTGACAAACAATGCATTGCTATGGCAACAGCGTGTTACAAAATAAAAAACTTTCGATTACTTTGCATCTTAAACATCTTAAGATGAAACACACCAAGTTTGAAGACAGTCGGATAAATTTTGTAGGAGGGGTTCGTTAAAATATGACCCCTGAAAGTTTTTCCTTGCCCGGTTGGAGGGTTAGATCAGGGGATGTCGCAACTTGTTTGTGGTTAAGTGCTACAGAAGTAAATGTGTCTTAACAACCTCATGATTGAATGTGTTTTCAATTCTCTAGGATGTGATTGGATTGTATCAATTAAATGTTCTTATAACTGATTCAGTGAGTAGTAAAAATAGTGTGTCAAGTATAATGACATGAAATATAAGGAATACAAAAAACAAAACAAGAACCCTCTAAATTACACATTTTGTTCCAGGCTTTATGTGCGTGCATAGTTTGAGTATACACCTAGGTTTAGGTCAGGAGTGTTCAAACCTTTTGCAAAGAGGGCCGGCCGGGTATGGTAAGGTGAAAATGTGTGGGGCCTAATCAACCATTTAGTTTAGCCATAATTTTTTTACATGCATATGTAAATATATATATGTGGACAAATGTGTACATATGTCTACAAATTTTTGTAGCTCGAGCTGCTTCGTCCAACTGGGAACGCTGCATTAAGAAGGATTTTTTTTCCTTTGCCAACAGTGCATGCCACGACAACAGCGTGCGACGAAATAAAAAGCTTTCAATAACTTTTCATCGTCAACATCTTAAGATGAATCACACCAAGTTTGAAGATGATCGGATAAACTCTGTAGGAGGAGTTCGTTAAAATAAGACCCCTATGAAATGGCCAAAAAAATGGCAACATGTTCCAAAGTAAATCAAAATGGCAGACTTCCTGTTAGGTTTAGCATATGGTTCAAAAAGAGTTTTTTGTACCTCGAGGGCTGTTACATATGTCTTCAAATTTTGGTCACTCTAGGTGAAACGTACAGCCGGAAATGCTTCATTAAGTAAAAATTTTGAAATGCAAAATTTGATGCCCTGCCTCTGGCGGACTTCCTGTTAGGTTTAGCATATGGCACCAACAGGCTTTTTTGTAGATCATAGTCTGTTACATATGTGTACCAATTTTCGTAGCTCTAGATTAAACGTATAACCGGCAATACTTCAGATGAAACATGCCAAAGAATGAAGACAATCTGATAAGTTTTGTAGAAAATATGAGGCCTATAAAAGGCCCCCAAAAAATGGCTACAAATAGCAAAGTAAATCAAAATGCCGGACTTCCTGTTTGGCTTAGCATATGGTTCTAAAAGACTTTTTTGTACATCGTGGGCTCTTATGTATGCCTCCAAATTATCATTGCGCTAGGTGAAAGGTACAACCGGGAATGCTTCGTTAAAGAGGAGTTTTTTAGCTCAAAAAATGATGCCCGGCCCTTGCGGGACTTCCTGTTGGGTTTAGCACAAAGCAGCAAGAGACTTTTTTGTACATCGTGGGCTGTTAAATTTGTCTCCAAATTTTCGTAGCTCTAGCTGCTTCGTACAACTGAGAATTCTTCATTAAGAAGAATTTTTTTCCTTTGCAAACAAGTGCATGCCACGACAACAGCGTGCAGCGAAATAAAAAGCTTTCAATAACTTTTCATCTTCAACATCTTAAGATGAATCACACCAAGTTTGAAGATGATCGGATAAACTCTGTAAGAGGAGTTCGTTAAAATAGGACCCCTATGAAATGGCCAAAAAAATGGGAACACGTTCCAAAGTAAATCAAAATGGTGGACTTTCTGTTAGGTTTAGCATATGGTTCAAAAAGAGTTTTTTGTACCTTGAGGGCTGTTACATATGTCTTTAAATTTTGGTAACTCTAGGTGAAAAATACAGCCGGGAATGCTTCATTAAGTAAGAATTTTGAAACTCAAAATTTGATGCCCCGCCTCTGGCGGACTTCCTGTTGGGTTTAGCATATGGCACCAACAGACTTTTTTGTAGGTCATAGTCTGTTACATATGTGTACCAATTTTCGTAGCTCTAGGTTAAACATACAACCGGCAATACTACGTTTAGTAAGAGTTTTGAAACTCTAAATTTGATGCCCCACCGCCGTCATATAGTATGTCGAAAACTTAAGATTTTTTACCATGGTGTTGTCCCAGGTCTTGAGATGGTACATCCCAAGTTTGAAGTCAATTGGATTAACCGTGTAGGAGAAGCAGGCAAAAGTATGACCCCTGTAAATGTGCAAAAATTGGCCAAAATTGGACATTTAAATACTCATATCTCACTTCCTGTCTATTTTAGGGTACACACATCAAAGAGGTTTTTGTTCATCTGGATGTGCTACAGGTGCCACACAATTTTCATAGCCGTCGGACAATCGTAGCGGGCCAGGGATCTGTTTAACCTATGTAGGTGGCGCTATGGAGCCATTTTTCTGTTATCACCTATGGCGACTTTAAAATATAAAAATTTTTCGCCAGGCCTGACGTGTGTGTAAAGTTTGGTGAGTTTTCGTTCACGTTTAGTGTCTCAAAAATGTGATTGTTTGCGGAAAAGAATAATAACAAATAAAAAGAATAATAATAAGAATTCCTTGAAAAACAATAGGGACCTCGCAGCGGTCGCTGCTCGGGCCCTAATAATAAGAATTCCTTCAGGAACAATAGGGACCTCGCAGCGGTCGCTGCTCGGGCCCTAATAATAATAATAATAAGAATTCCTACAAAAACAATAGGGCCTCGCAGCGGCACCGCCGCCGCCGCTGCTCGGGCCCTAATAAGAAGAATTCCTACAAAAACAATAGGGCCTCGCAGCGGCACCGCCGCCGCCGCTGCTCGGGCCCTAATAAGAATTCCTTCAGGAACAATAGGGACCTCGCAGCGGTCGCTGCTCGGGCCCTAAAAAGAAGAATAATAAGAATTCCTTGAAAAACAATAGGGACCTCGCAGCGGTTGCTGCTCGGGCCCTAATAATAATAACTAGAGCTGCGAGCAGCTATAAAGGGCCCTCGCAACCCGGGCCACGTTGGGGTACTTGCACGTCGGGGTACTGGCACGTTGGGGTACTGTCAAATAGGACAAGGACCATCTAAAATGTTTTTGACAAGCCTTGTGTGTGCAAAGTTTAATCAAAACGCAAAATATGGTGTGCAATTCCCAAAATAAATTCAAAATGGTGGACTTCCTTTTAGGTTTAGCATACGGCTACAGAATACCTTTTGTAGGTCTTAAGCTAATAGGTATGCCTCCCAGTTTTCATAAATCTTGGTCAAGTCATCTTTAGTTGTGTATCGCTTGAATCATACAATTGGAAATGCTCCATAAAAATGCATAGAGGGCGCTATTGAGCACAACGTTGGGTTACTTGCACGTCAGGGTACTGGCACGTTGGGGTACTGTTACATGGAACAAGGACCATTTAAAATGTTAGTTTTTTCCATGCCTTGTCTGTGCAAAGTTTAATGAAAAAGGCCAAAAATGATGTATAATTCCCACAATAAAATCAAAATAGCGGACTTCCTCTTTGGTTTGGCAAATGGCTACATAATACTTTTTTGTAGGTCTAGCATAATCATATAATCGGAAATGCTTCATAAAAATGTCTAGAGGGCGCTATTTATTGCAAATTGCACAATAAATCTCTAAAAATTCATGTTCATGACAAGTCTGATGTGTTTGCAAAGTTTCATGAGTTTTCATGTGTATAAAAAAAAAAAAAAGCAGCACTTGACAACTGTTACATGGAACAAGGACCATTTAAAATGTTAGTTTTTTCCATGCCTTGTCTGTGCAAAGTTTAATGAAAAAGGCCAAAAATGATGTATAATTCCCAAAATAAAATCAAAATAGCGGACTTCCTCTTTGGTTTGGCAAATGGCTACATAATACTTTTTTGTAGGTCTAGCATAATCATACAATCGGAAATGCTTCATAAAAATGTCTAGAGGGCGCTATTTATTGCAAATTGCACAATAAATCTCTGAAAATTCATGTTCATGACAAGTCTGATGTGTTTGCAAAGTTTCATGAGTTTTCATGTGTATAAAAAAAAAAAAAGCAGCACTTGACAAACAATGCATTGCTATGGCAACAGCGTGTTACAAAATAAAAAACTTTCGATTACTTTGCATCTTAAACATCTTAAGATGAAACACACCAAGTTTGAAGACAGTCGGATAAATTTTGTAGGAGGGGTTCGTTAAAATATGACCCCTGAAAAAGGCCATAAAAAATGGCAACAAATCCCATCATAAATCAAAATGGCAGACTTCCTGTTTGGTTTAGCACATGGTTCCAAGAGACTTTTTTGTACATCATGGGCTCTTATGTATGCCTGCAAATTATCATAGCGCTAGGTGAAACGTACAACCGGGAATGCTTCGTTAAAGAGGAGTTTTTTAGCTCAAAATGTGATGCCCGGCCCCTGGGGGACTTCCTGTTAGGTTAAGCACATGGCACCAAAAGACTTTTTTGTACATCCTGGACTGTTACATATGTCTACAATTTTTCGTCGCCCTAGCTGCTTCGTACAACTGGGAATGCTTCATTAATAAGATTTGTTTTCCTTTGCAAAAAGTGCATGCCACGACAACAGCGTGTGACGAAATAAAAAACTTTCAATAACTTTTCATTTTCAACATCTTAAGATGAATCACACCAAGTTTGAAGATGATCGGATAAACTCTGGAGGAGGAGTTTGTAAAAATATGACCCCTATTAAATGGCCCAAAAAAAATGGCAACACATTCCAAAGTAAATCAAAATGGCGGACGTCCTGTTAGGTTTAGCATATGGTTCAAAAAGAGTTTTTTGTACCTCGAGGGCTGTTATATACCGCTACAAATTTTGGTAACTCTATGTGAAACGTACAGCCGGGTATGCTTTGTTAAAGAGGAGTTTTTTAGCTCAAAATGTGATGCCCGGCCCCTGGGGGACTTCCTGTTGGGTTTAGCACAGGGCACCAAGAGACTTTTTTGTACATCTTGGGCTGTTACATATGTCTACAAATTTTCGTAGCTCTAGCTGCTTCGTACAAATGGGAATGCTTCTTTAAGGATATTTTTTTTCCTTTAAAAACAGTGCATGCCATGACAACAGTGTGCGACGAAATACAAAGCTTTCAATAACTTTTCATCTTCAACATCTTAAGATGAATCACACCAAGTTTGAAGATGATCGGATAAACACTGTAGGAAGAGTTCGTTAAAATAAGACCCCAATGAAATGGCCAAAAAAATGGCAACACGTTCCAAAATAAATCAAAATGGTGGACTTCCTGTTAGGTTTAGCATATGGTTCAAAAAGAGTTTTTTGTAGGTCATAGTCTGTTACATATGTGTACCAATTTTCGTAGCTCTAGATTAAACGTACAACCGGCAATGCCTCGTGAAGTAAGAATTTTTAAACTCTAAATTTGATGCGCCGCCGCCGTCATATAGTATATCAAAAACTTTTCATTTTTCACAATGATGTTGTCCCAGGTGTTGAGATGGTACATCCCAAGTTTGAAGTCAATCGGGTTAACCGTGTAGGAGAAGCGGGCAAAAGTATGACCCCTGTAAATGTGCAAAAATTGGCAAAAATTGGACATTTAAATACTCATACCTCACTTTCTGTCTATTTTAGGGTACACACTTCAAAGAGGTTTTTGTTCATTGGGATGTGCTACAGGTGCCACACAATTTTCCTAGCCGTCGGACAATCGTAGCGGGACAGGGATCCGTTTAACCTATGTAGGGGGCGCTAAGGAGCCATTTTTCTGTTATCATGTATGGCGACTTTAAAATATCAAATTTTTCGCCAGGCCTGATGTGCGTGTAAAGTTTGGTGAGTTTTCGTTCACGTTTAGTGTCTCAAAAATGCGATTGTTTGCGGAGAAGAAAAAGAATAATAATAAGAAGAATTCCTACAAAAACAATAGGGCCTCGCAGCGGCACCGCCGCCGCCGCTGCTCGGGCCCTAATAATAATAAGAATTCCTTCAGGAACAATAGGGACCTCGCAGCGGTCGCTGCTCGGGCCCTAATAATTCGAACGAAAAACAATAGGGACCTCGCAGCGGTCGCTGCTCGGGCCCTAATAATAATAATATTTTTTACAAAAACAATACGGCCCGAGCAGCGATTTTTACAAAAACAATAGGGACCTCGCAGCGGTCGCTGCTCGGGCCCTAATAATAATTTTTACAAAAACAATAGGGACCTCGCAGCGGTCGCTGCTCGGGCCCTAATAATAATAATAATAATAATAATAATAATAATAATAACTAGAGCTGCGAGCAGCTATAAAGGGCCCTCGCAGCCCGGGCCACGTTGGAGTCCTTGCACGTTGGGGTACTTGCACGTTAGGGTACTGGCACGTTGGGGTACTGGCATATTGGAAGCAAAATTTCTTTGAAAATGGCATAATAAACCTTTACATGTAGAATATTTTTTTGCCAGTGTGTGTCAAGCTCAACGGGTTTTGGTGATTGTTAAGACCTGCAAAAATCAGCGTCCTTTTTTATTTTTAGGCAATGAGTTGCCCTGATTGGTATTTTTTGTAAAAGTGTATATATACATCATCGCTCGTTGTACTCATTGCACAATGTTACTTTTATTGTCCAAAGGGGCAATCAAAAATGAATAAAACAAAATGGAAACGTACATACGTTTGGATCGGTGTGAAGCCAGTGAACAATTTGAGTGGTGGAAACTAAAAGAATATTCATAAATGACTTAGTCATCACAGTTAGAATGAGTTTACATTTTTTTGTACAAAATACCGTATGTGTGTTTTTTTTTTTTATATAAGCCTCAAGGGCTAGGTGGCGCTGTATTTATAACTGAATGTTGTCATCGAGATACCTTCAGGCCCTGATTATAAGCATACATGTCAAGTGTGGGATTTTTTTTGGAGCATGTACCGTGGAGTTATTAAGCATATCCTTCATTCACGATATTGCTTTTAATGTCCACAGAGGCTATCAAAAATACATAAAAATATATATATGTTTGGATAAGTCTGATGCCAGTGAACATTTTGAGTGGTGGAAACTAAAAGAATATTCATAAATGACTTAGTTATCACACTTAGAATGAGTTTACATTTTTTGTACAAAATACCGTATGTGGGGTATTTTTTTTTTATGCCTCAAGGACTAGGTGACGCTGCATATATAACTGAATGTTGTCATAGAGATAGCTTCAGGCCTTGACGATAAACATACATGTCAAGTTTGGGATTTTTTGGAGCATGTACCGGGGAGTTATTAAGCATATCCTTTTTCAGTGCGAAACACAAATTTTGATGCCCCGCCTTCATCATATAGTATTTCGAAAGGTCAAGATTTTTCCCCCTGTCGTTGGCTCAGGTCTTGACATGGTCCAGGTCAAGTCTTAACTCAGTCAGATGAAACGTGTAGGAGAAGTGGGCAAAAGTCTGCCCCCTGTGAATGTGCAAAAATCGTCAAAAATGGGACATTCAAAAAGTCGTAGCTCACTTCCTGTTCATTTTAGCATATGGGTCCAAGAGACTTTTTTGTAGGTGTTGGGCTCCCTCATACACCTAAAAATATTAATAGATTTTGCTTAAGCGTACAAGCGGGGCTGCTTTGTTAAAAATTTCTAGGGGGCGCTATTGAGTCATTTTTGGAAAAATAGCACAATCAACAATAAAATATTGCTCATTTTACCAGGCCAGATGTGTGTGCCAAGTTTTATGAGTTTCTGTGCATGTTTAGACCCTCAAAACCTGCGTTGTTTTCTTGGCGAACAGCGCTTAGCCACGCCCACAGCAATTCGCGAAAACTCACAAACTTCGTGTTGTGACATCGTGAAGGCCGAAACCCTCATCTGAGCAAATATGAGGTAGGTCCAGTTAACGTGTTTGGACAAAAACGTAGAAGAAAATTCGTAAGAAAAAAAAATGCCATTAGGTGGCGCTATCAGTAAGATGAAATATAAGTTCGTAGATGTCTTTAGGGCTGGACTCTCATCAAATGTGTGAAATTTTGTGAAGATAGGATCATCTCGGTCAAGTTAATGCAGCTTTTATTGTCACGAAAAATCTTCAGACTTTGCTTCACCGTAGCGGCCGCGCCCTTTGGCGAAAAGTTACAATATTCGGTGTGGGGCATGATCAACATCTTAAGGCTTTTCTGACCAATTTTCAACTGGATCCCTTCAATTAGCTCAGCACAGTAGCTAAAAACGTAAAGTATGACATTTATTGTTACCACTAGGTGGCGCTATATGTATAACTGAATTTTATTATATAGATGTTTTCAGGCCGTGACTATTACGTTGCCTGAGAAGTTTGAGATTTTTTGGAGCTTGAACATGGGAGTTATTAAGCATTTGCTCTTTCTGGACAAATGAAATTTTAAAGGCAATATTTGATGCCCCGCCCCGTCATATAGTATTTCGAAAAGGCAAGATGTTTTTGTCCAGTTGTTCTCTCAGGTCTTGAGATGATAAATGCCAAGTTTGAAGTCAATTGGATGAAAAATGTTTGCAAAAGGGGGAAAAAGCATGACCACAGTGAATGTGCCAAAATAGGCCAAAATTGGACATTAAAAAATTCATAGCTCACTTCCTGTACATTTTAGCTACATGGTCCCAATAGACTTTTTTGTGCGTCTCGGGGTGCTACACGTGCCTGCCAATTTTCGTTGCTCTAGCTCAAACGTGCCGGGCTTGGTTTTTATTTTTCTACGCTAGGGGGCGCTATAGAGTCACGCTGTTATGACGACTTCATAATATCAAATTTTTCGCCGGGCCTGAGGAGTGTGCAAAGTTTGGTGAGTTTTCGTGAATGTTTAGGTACCCAAAATCGCGATCGTTTGCGGAGAATAAAGAAGAAGAAGAAGAAGAAGAAGAAGAAGAAGAAGAAGAAGAATTTTTACAAAAACAATAGGGACCTCGCAGCGGTCGCTGCTCGGGCCCTAATAATAATTTTTACAAAAACAATAGGGACCTCGCAGCGGTCGCTGCTCGGGCCCTAATAATAATAATTTTTACAAAAACAATAGGGACCTCGCAGCGGTCGCTGCTCGGGCCCTAATAATAATAATTTTTACAAAAACAATAGGGACAATTTTGAGGGTCTAAACATGCACAGAAACTCATGAAACTTGGCACACACATCTGGCCTGGCAAAATGAGCAATATTTTATCATGTATTGTCCTATTTTTACAAAAATGACTCAATAGCGCCCCCTAGAAATTTTTAACGAAGCAGCCCCGGTTGTACGTTTAAGCAACATCTTCGGAAATTTTTAGGTGTATGAGGGAGCCCAAGACCTACAAAAAAGTCTCTTGGACCCATATGCTAAAATGAACAGGAAGCGAGCTACGAATTTTTGAATGTCCCCTTTTTGAAGATTTTTGCACATTTACAGGGGGCATACTTTTGCCCACTTCTCCTACACGTTTCATCCGACTGAGTTAAGACTTGACCTGGACCATGTCAAGACCTGAGCCAACGACAGGGGGAAAAATCTTGACTTTTAGAAATACTATATGATGAGGGCGGGGCATACAAATTTGTGTTTCGCACTGAAAAAGGATATGCTTAATAACGCCCCGGTACATGCTCCAAAAAATCCCAAACTTGACATGTATGTTTTTCGTCAAGGCCTGAAGGTATCTCTATGACAACATTCAGTTATATATGCAGCGCCACCTAGCCCTTGAGGCATGAAAAAAAAATACCCCACTTATGGTATTTTTACAAAAATTGTAAACTCATTCTCAGTGTGATAACTAAGTCATTTATGAATATTCTTTTACTTTCCACCACTCAAAATGTTCACTGGCATCAGACCTATCCAAACATATGTATTTTTTATTTAGTTTTATTTATTTTTCATAGCCTCTATAGACGTTAAAAGCAGTATCGTGAATGAAGGATATGCTTAATAACTCCCCGGTACATGCTTCAAAAAAATCACAAACTTGACATGTATATTTATAGTCAAGGCCTAAAGGTATCGCTATGACAAAATTCAGTTATAAATACAGCGCCACCTCGTCCTTGAGGCATAAAAAAAAAACAACCCCACTTACGGTATTTTGTACAACATTTGTGAACTCATTGTAAGTGTTATAACTAAGTCATTTATGAATACTCTTTACTTTCCACTACTCAAGATGTTCACTGGTATCAGACCGTTACAAACATATGTACTTTTTTATTTTGTTTTATTATTGATAGCCTCTATGGACAATAAAAGCAACATCGTGCAATGAGTACGAGCGATAATGGGGATATATACTTTTGCAAAAAATACCAATCAGGTCAACTCATTCCCAAAAAATAAAAAAGGAGGCTGATTTTTGCTGATCTTAACAATCACCCAAACCCATTGAGCTTGACACACACATCACACCTGGCAAAAAAAATCCACATGTAAAGGTTTATCATGCCATGTTCAAAGAATTTTTGCTCCTAATGTGCCAGTACCCCAATGTGCGAGTACCCCAACGTGCAAGTACCCCAACGTGCAAGTACCCCAACGTGGCCCGGGCTGCGAGGGCCCTTTATAGCTGCTCACAGCTCTAGTATTTACTTGGTATTGGATCGATACCAACATTTGCAGTATCGTACACCACTAATTTACATAATATGTGGTGCTATGTACACTGTTAACCAGAATAGTGCGAGAGTCCATTTAATTTGCTGAAGCAGTGCAAGAAGACACCACCATTTCCATTGTTTTGGTACTGACATGAGCCACTGTCAACTGTCTTTAGTGGGTTGTTTCAGCTGGGGGGGTCTTAGCGAGTGCCTCAGTTGACTGCCTTGTTGTGGCTTCGCTGGATATTCTACAGTCCTCCAAAATGCATGATGAAGTCCTCTCATTGTCTAACCCACATATAAACAATTCTTTTATCTGCACAACCTTTAAATTCTTGATTTTCCTAGTCTGGCCTTTATGAACGCCGATTGCTCCAATGGGAAACTTTGAAATGTCACCATAGCAATGGGTCTTTCAAAGTGACCTTTGGGTTTAAAGAACCTCAAGTTTTCAGGTAGCAAACAATCTGAATTGGTGCAGGTTTTATAGGTGATCAAGTCACACTTGAAGTCATCAAAATCTACTGTTCATCAGGTAATAGTCACAGTCATTTCTGTGCATCTAGTGTTTAATAGTGGATGAGAAATTAAAGAATAGATCTTTTAAAAGTAAAGCACACATCTTTGCAAGCACAGGCACTGTTCCCATATGCGTACCTGCATGGAGAGCTTGTGTGGGGTGGTGTGCCCATGGTTGAAGGAGTTGTGGGACACATTAATATGAAGCCGTGCATGTGCTGAACCACACAGGGCTCTCCAGTGCATTTGTCCTTGTGACAGAGAGGTGGGATTATGGTGAAGCAATCGGGTCTTTGGGGAAGACAGAAAAATATGAAAAGCAACCGTGGAGCGATAGAAAAAAAAAGGGACAGATGACATGGAAGACAAATATCTTCTCCTGGTGGATGTATTCCCACGTGCGGCAAGAGTTTAACGTTTACTTTGGTTCTACTTTTTAACTCGATGAATAGTGTTCCCTTCTTCTACTGCCAAGTTAGATAAACAGCATCAAAGATTACATTCTGACGGTATTGATACAATTACAGTGACTTATAGTTTAGGACCTAATTGATTTACCTTATTTTCAATAGGGCATTTGAAGAACTTTAAGGTCATTAGTTGCTAGGCCAGAACAATTTTGAAAAATCTACTAGGATTTTGTTCCCCTCAATATTGTGAATGTGACTTTCATTGTCCGCTTCCTATGTTTTTTTTTGTTTTTTTGTTTTTTTACCTACAAGAATTACATTAATCTGGAGTACAATAAGCAAGATCAGATCTATTACAGATAAATGTTTTGGTTTTATACAGTAGGTTAGTCTTAAACCAAAATAAACCAGCTTGAATGAATATGGAGGACAGTTTATTTATGTATTTTAATTAAAGTTGTTAACTTTGTCACCACTTTGGGCTCTACATTCATTCCCAGTGCAAGTCTGGCACGTGGTGTGGTTTAACTGTGCGAATGGCTGGGCTGCACCAAATGTTGGTATTTTTGGAAATGCATGCAGCTTGTAAGAAATGGATGGTTTGTGTCATTGTGGACTTGCTTCATAGCCATCAAAGTGGATCTTTGCATTCCCTGTAAAAAAGAAGTGCAAGAAATATTCAGTTCTTGACATGGCGGAAGCAGAAAATGATTAGCTTGAGTCCATGCAGGAGTTTTAAGCATGTCTTGATAATGCAAAGTTGACCAGGTCGATCACAGACGTCCGCTGTGACCCTGACAGTACGTGTCTGTCTGTGACCTAAGGCTGCACTGCAACATGGCTTTGAACCATGTTTGTTTTCAGAATTACACTAAAAGGTGTGAGTGTCCCGAATAGTCTTCACTGAACTTAACATTAGGGTTGCCAACTGTCCCGCAATAGCTGAGACGCCCGTATTTTTAATAACGTATTGTTATGTCCCGTACAGGACCTCAAAAGTCCTGTAAAATAATTCTTAATTCTTACACGAAATGCAGCAAACGGCATCTTTGCCATTTTTGGACAACGGCTGCTCTCGTAGGTTGACAAGTGACAAAGAAGTTGCTCGCAGCCAGTAAAATGAGTCGCTGGGTGTGACGTTATGTGGAGATCTTGCAAAGTGAGAGAGAGAGAGAGAGAGAGAGAGAGAGAGAGAGAGAGAGAGAGAGAGAGAGAGAGAGAGAGAGGGAGGCACATTCTGGCTTCCATCACAGCTTCATGTCGCCTATACTTAATACGTCGGCTGCGAACGTATCAGCGGGAGCAATACAACATGAGCAATACAACCTGAAAGGAAGTAACTTCCTCACGCACAGTGATGCTGTTATGTTTGGGGTGTGATTGTGGACCCAAATGCGAGGAAGCAGGGTGAGGATGCAGAGAGGTCCAAACGGGATTTTAATTAACAAAAAGCTTGCGTTGCCACACCTACAGTAAGCTTATGTTTAAGCTAATTACCAAGAGCGAGTGGCCAGAATATTACATGTACTGATACTGATGTAGACACAGGCTTATATGACACCGTGCCGTGCACCTGTCCCTTATTTCGGAATGAGAACGTTGGCAACCCTACCTAACATGAACATTTTTGGAATGTGGGAGGAAGCCATTAGTACAAAAATCAAACTCCACACAGGAAGGCCTGCGCCAAATTCAAACCTGTAACCTCAGAACTGTGAAACAGTTGTACAAACCACTATACCAGTGTGGTGGTCTGCATAAAAACACAGATTTACTTAACTTTTATTTCTCTCAATGGTGCAGCGTCGCATTGGGGAAAATATCACCAAAAAGCCTTCTCTACCTTGTTAAATATTCCCAACAACTCAAATAGATTTTAACACGCACACATACACACACACACAAAAAAAAGAGCAATGATGACAAGACGTTGAATCGGTAAGACTACCGAATGAACAATTCTGAGCTCTTCAAAAAAAAAAAAAAAAAAAAAAAAAAATAGATTTTAACAATCTGAAAGTGCTGTAGGGTCGCTTATGGGCTATTAAAATAAGTCTTTGGTTGTAAAAATGATAAAACTACATCATACTGTATAAAAGTAAACCAGCTGTTGTGAGAACAGCTTCTTCTTCAAAAATAACAACTCTGTGGCCAGGGATAGTGCTTCACCTTACAGCCTGTCAGAAGTCTGTGTACCCTTAGTTAAGATCCTCCAGCATTTTATTTGATATTCCAAGAATATGTTTAGAAATTCACATTAACATCTGACTAACCCGCTCCCTTAACCATTCATGAACAGGCTTTTAATCGTCTCTTCAAGCAACAACAAAATGACAAGACTCTGGGCTCGGTTTTCATCTCTCCCTCCTGCATGAAAGACTGCACTGATCAGATGGCTTGACACTTCACTCAGATCTTCGATAGATCTGTGGCACTTACAGTTCCCAAGAAAACGGAAAACTGATTGACTGCAAGCTTGTTGCTCTGATATCTGTGATCATGATGTCTTTGAATGCCTCTTGATGGACCACACAAAAGAGCATCACTGGATTTGCCGACTGAGCAGGTACGAACAGGTTGTTGATGATGCAGTCAACATTGAACAGGAACTTGATCTTGATGGTCCAGGGACCAACGTGATCCTGTTTGTGGGCTTTCATCCACACACACCGTCAGTGATGTGAACCCCAAGGATGTGTCCTCTCTCCCCTGCTCTTCTCTGTCTATATTAACAACAGATGGATGGAGTGTCACTCATAAAAACAGCATATTGCTTAACTGTACTTTTGTGTTTATGTCCCAAATGTACATTTATTTTGTTATAGTGGCTCATCAGCTACCTGAGATCCTTGTTTGTTTTAACATATTTAACCAATAAAAATGATTCTGATTCGGATTGTTGTGGTGACTCAACAAGCGCGAGTTAATTATTTATGCATCGACCCGGCACTGTTTTAAAACGGAATCTTACCCACCAGCACAGAGAATAGCCTCTCCATTTACACGCACACACTTGCTCACACAAACACTTAACCTGGGGATTTTAGTTTTTTTTTTTTCCTCCTCTGAGCCAGCTCCAGCTGACATCATGATGAATGACTGTGTTCTTACTGTGCTTGTCGATGTGGATGTGCGTGCGGGTGTGCGTGTGTGTGCGCCTTCAAGGTTCAAGGCACAGAGGTTGTCACCCCTCAGAAAAAACATCCCTCTCTCCCATTAAGCTTCCTTGAGGATAATTAAACCTATTTTGAAGAGTAGCCGAGCTATCATTTATTTTCTTGTTTGTCTCTCATGCTACATGAGACCGGAGAAAATAAAAGGCTGGGAAATAAAAGGTTTGCTATGGATTCTGCCTGGTGCCTCATATTCAGGGCCATGTTCCGCATTAATGCAATTTCAGAATGACAAGTTATGCGCTCTTGTATTTGTGTGCGATCCGATCTGCTTTACATGCCCTGGTTTATATGTGACATCATTTCTAAGCGTTAATTACAGACTTATTTTGCTTTGCAGCCAGAAACAATGGTTTAGATCATCTTTTACGGTATATATGGTGCACTATTCATATACATGGCAATTATCGATTGTGTGAGAAAATTATGTTTTGTCGCTCTGCAACAATTGCCGCTCTACAACAATGTTTACATACTGCATATGACTGCTGCTTGTGTAAACTGTGAAACCTTTACTTTTATACTTTTACTAAAAAGCTTAAGTTGATACTTCAATTTCTACTAAAGTCTTTTTAAATCTTAATATTGATACTTCTTGTTGAGTCATGAACAAGTATATATTTTGACACCCCTGCAATTCAGTGTCTTGTGTGCTACTGTTGTATTATCTTGATTGAACTGATGATGGACATACAACTTTGTGTGTTCCACTTAGTCATTCCAAAGATGTACTTTATTTGAAAAGATTCATAAGAGATGTTTGGGACAGCCATAATGTACCACAATATTTTTCAAGAAGTGATCCAACAATTCAGATTTAAAAGTGAAACAAAGCATAGCCTACCTCAGTAAACAAACGTGTTCGCTGCTGGCTGAGTGATAATCTTGTCAAAACAAAATCAGTTTAGTATTTTAGTGCTACCTATCATTTTACTTTTTTATGGGTTTGTTGTTAACAATTAATAGTCAAACTTCTCAATGAAGTGAAGCTAGAAAAATAGCTTTTGCGTGCTTACAAGAGAATCAGGAACCACACGAATGCTATTTTTAGACCGCAAGGCCACGTGACTTCAGCAACTTGAACATGGAAGTGGGTCAAAAAGATGCTCGCTCATTGACAAGCCATGCAAATAGTGCTTGTTTTGTTCTCGTTTATCTCCGGAAAAACAACATGCCAAGTAAACGCAGCTGTTAAGAAAACTACAACCGACCATATATGAAGGATGTGTTCTTTATTAGTTTCCCGAAGCCAAAAATTCAGTCATAAATGTGAACGGGATCAACTTGCGCGGTCGTCCAAAAGAGCAGTTTAATGTCAGCGAAGTGAAGCCTTTCACCTTCATGTGGAGTAAACATTTTGTTGGGTGGCATGCATGCATTCTTCTAGATGAAAATCTTGCCCTTGCTGGCCACCGCCGTGCCAAAGAGGTAAGGGATTGTCTTTATTTTTATGTATTTTTTTGTTTCGCGTTTGGCGCTACCCCAACTGCCAGACGACAATAATGAATGACGAGGGGAAAGACTAAAATGGCATTGCCACTGTTGTACGGACCTGTCTTGCTTAAGCCTGGTTCACACATAAAGAGAATCGGGCTGTTTTTGTCCCGATATTGCCCCTTCCCGACCAAGGATATCAAACGCCCGACAATCTTTTGTCTTACAAGATTATCTTATAAGATTATCTTTATATGTGAGATGTGTTAAGAGTGGATTTGTCCCGATAATTGGGTCCAAAACCTCTTCTCTTGAACATATCTCTATGCAATTCATACCAGCAACCATTCATTACAATTAATGACATATCAGACTGAGGGTGTTACATAATACCTTGGTGATGCCTAAAGTGTGCATCATCAATAAGGGACTCTTATTTATGAGGTGTTGTAGGGTGACCATTTTGTGTTTAATGCACAGCTCCCAAGGCAAACCATTACTGTGTCTGCTGCTCCCACACAGCACCCACCCTGGGGAAAGCTGCGACCAATTAAAAGAAATGTGAAATGTGTAGCTCCCAGGGAGGAGCATGTTCGCCAGCCCCTGACAAGTACAGTAGTTCCTGTATGTTTGTTCTATTTTTATGCATGAAAGCTATTAGGGTGGAGGTAATATTTTTGTTTGGCCACACTCGGGATCTTTTTGCTGCATCTGTGCCAGCTGTTTAGGGAAAGACACACAATTGTAGTGGGAGGGTGAGTTGGGAAATACATGAAATGGGATGTCAAGCTCGAGCTCCTTATGCTGTTATTTATAAATAGTCCTCTGTGTCTGTTTTAACAGCTCATGTTCCCGTCATTCAGCCTGTGACAGTGAGTAATGAGCGCCACTCACCTCTGCATATCTTTTGCTGGTCAGAGCTTAGATCATTTTGCCGTTGAAGTTACATACTGGTTAAAACTGAAGATTTGGTGAAATAGGGATACCTGAAAGGGTTGCACAAACTGTCGTTTACAATTCAGGAAACAGATAAATTATGATTTCATGTTGCATGTTATTTGTTGTTTAGTTTGATGCAATTTAAGGTAACAAGCCCCCGGTAGCCCCTTGTTGAGTACAAGACTCACAACCTTCTATATTACTTCTATTCTGACAGCAAATATTTTACTCAAGAACACTATGAATGTGTTTTCAATTGAAATATTGTAACAATCGGCAGTGTGGCACCGCACCACAAGGTGGCGCTTCTTTATGGAATCAGATTTGTGCCAAAAAGAATCAAGCAAAACTTCTTGAAGCATAAACAAAACTAAAAGGAGTCAAGCAAAATTGCTTGAAGTGTAAACAAAACTTTTTGAAGTGCAAACAAAAATTAAGACTTTAGAAAAATGTTTGTCCTCGATGACATCATTTTTCATTTACGCTTCCTGGTTTTCCATTTACGCTCCCTCGTTTTTCGTTTACGTCCCCTTGTTGTCAGGGATTGCGGTTACGGGAAGAGGACCCAAGTGCAGAAACTGAGGAAGGCAGATAGTGTGTAAATAATTTATTGGAGGGTTCTCCTATGGCCGGAGTAAAAGTGGAATCCCGGGGGGAACAGCCTGGCGGGCGGTCCACAGGTGGAGGTTAGGCAGGCAGGCAGGCAGGCAGGTAGGTAGGTAGGCAGGCAGACAGGCAAACAAGCTGGCAGGCGATTGAGTCCACAAAAAGCAGGAGCACGGGGTGACATATAGGTAGAATACAGGCAGACTAAGTACACGTATTCAAATTTTGCTGAAAGCAAGAGAAACGGGTAGATAACTATTACTCTACTTGGAGCGTTGACAACCTGGCAGGTGGTTGGTGTCTCAGAGCGTCTTAAGTAGCAGCAGCCACAATTAGGGAGATGGAACTCAGCTGCTGACACTCCAACACGCCCAACCTGCAAGGCTTCTGCGGACCCTCACACGCACATGCACCTCCCGGTGCAGAGGCAGCAGCCCTGACACTTGTTTGCGCTTCCTTCTTTTGCGTTGATGTTCAGAGTTTTGCTTCTGACTTTTGGCGCAAACCTCACACAGATTTGTGCCAAAAAGAATCAAACAAAACTTTTTGAAGCGTAAACAAAACTAAAAGGAGTCAAGCAAAATTGCTTGAAGTGTAAACAAAACTTTTAGTTTCAAACAAATTTTTTTGAAGTGCAAACAAAAACTATGAGTTAGAAAAACGTTTGCTCTCGATTACATAATTTCTCACTTACGCTCCCAGTTTTTTGTTTACGCTCCCTCGATTCTCATTTACGCTCCCTCGTTTGCGCTTCCTCATTTTGCGTTGAAGCTCAGACTTTTGCTTTTGACTTTTGGCACAAACATCACGGGTGGGCGGGCTTAATAGAGAATCCATTTTCATTGGCTGGTTGTTTTTTAGTGACAGCTCAGTGGCCCGGATGTAGCAGATGCGCCGATCTATGTGTGACTGCGTGTCTTGTTCATTGTTCAACTTCCGTGTCATTTTGGAAGAGGACGACGTCCCAGGTGAGAAATTTTTCCATGGTACAATCGATAAACACAGTGTGAAACAGATTAAACGTTGGTTAACATGCAGAGACCTCAAATTGGCCGGAAAGAAAGCGGTTTTAGTAGAAAGTCAAGATTTATTGTACGATCATATACGGTGCGGTCCAGTAAGCTAATGTCGTGTTGCTAATCTTCACGAGACTAAACATATTGAAGCCACAATTTTGAAGCCTTCTTTTTGGCTGTTAGTTTCTGTCCAGAATGGATTTCCTTTTACCTGGGCCATTCATTGTCTTATGGGTAGTGTAAAATACAAACAACTTGTTCCTGCACTTTTTCTTATACTGTCTTTAAGAAGAAAAAAAAAAGCCACCGGTCTACTTGATCTTACTAGGTAAACTCGACACCCTTTCATTAGATGTTAGTTGATTATATAGTTGCTGTTTTTATTTATGGTAATTTGTTCATCTCACCTAGGCCAATTTAAATTCCCATACACCCATATGTTGTTAAAACGAGTTTTGCAGTGAAATTCAAACAATTTTTTACCAATTGTAACATGCACATTAGCCTTCAACATAATGCCAAAGCCAGATAAAAATACAAATTGACACATTGATGCAATGTCTGTATGATGTCTATCAGTGTTACTAATATTCTGATGTGATCAATATTTTCTCTTCTGGTTCACAAGACAAAGCTAAAAGTTAACCTATGGAGGATGATGACTGTGTTTTGAAAATGACCCATCTAATATAAAGGGGGAAATATACTGGACCTTTACCTGACAGTTTTAGAAATCGTGATTATTTATTTATTGCATAAATATTTTGTTTGTACAGGTGCCAGCATGCAGTCATACGCTGAGTCACTTGGAGGACACTCTAGCGACATGTCTCTTTGGTATGCATTATTGTCTGTGTGTGCGCGGAGGAGACACTGCATGCTGTTCAGCACCACCTCTGACGGTCGACGAGGAACGAAATAGAACTACGCATTGATCCATCAGTGAGACGGTGGCAAATGGTATGACATCAAGGTGCAGTCAAGTCCAGCATTTGAAGATCCTGTTTGGAGAGAATGTCACTGTCCCAGAAAATGAAGAAATGATGCTTCCAAGACATCTTCCAATTTTGAGTTTGAAATATTGAGTACAAGTTAAACCATATCAAGAGTTACAGAAAAAATAAAATAAAATGCTGTATTCAAAGTGAAGAATGTGTCATTCAATAAACAAGATGAATTTGAAATGTTTTATTTGATGAAAGGTCCAGAAGGGCTGTTGCCATGTCTATTGCTGTGATTGTGTCAGCGTTGATTTGAAGATCAGCTGACTTGCTTGACTGCTGGCTGATGAAGTGGGTTATCCTTTGACGGGCTATTTCCTCCACCTAGTAGCAAGATATTCATACTTTTGAGATAATGTTAACTTAATACAACAAAAACAACAAGCCATAATAACATTTGTCCTCGTTATGTTAACAAAATGGCTTGCTGACAATGACACTGCTCACATCTCTGCAACACTGACAGACATGTCAAAGGCAGAGGTGCAGAGTAGCCAATATATGTACTCGAGTAATTATTAGTATTGTTCCGATACTGATATCGGCAGAGGCGCCGACACTGCATTAAAATAGTGGTATCATGAGTAGTTGAGTACTCACAAGTAACATTCCTAATATAGGATTTAGGATGCAGCATCTTGCGTCTTGCTTGTGCACGACATTCACTGATATGTGACATGTTCACTGCATGCCGATCTAAGATGTCCTATTTGCCCTTGAATGCTCTGAACTAATGGCAGGACAGCTTTTTCATGTTGAGGAAAAAAAACCTTAAGTATCGGCATGGTATCGGCTGATACTGCAAAGCTGGGTATCGGGGGCCAAAAAAACGGTATCGGAACAACACTAGTAAATATACTAGAAGTTAAAATAAGTTAGTAAGAGTTTTTTTTTTTTGTGTGCAAAACTTCAGTACTATGAGTATTGACAGCATTGGTGCCTGATTTGCTATTTGCAAATCATACATGACTGCGATTGGCTGGCAACCAGTACAGGGTGTCCCCCGCCTACTGCCCAGAGCCAGCTGAGATAGGTGCCAGCACCCCCCAGCGACCCTTGTGAGGAATAAGCGATCAAGAAAATGGATGGATGAAAGCATACATGATTGTAAAATTACAAATATTTTGCAAGAAACTAATATAGAGTATGATGGTTCAGGTTAAAATAGCCGCTTAAAGACTTGCTCACATTAAAACGTTTTTATTTTTATAATAGGAGAACAGATACTTCAATATGTTACTGAAGTACAAGGAAAAATCATTAAGCTACTCTAAGCGGCACAATTTATTCAAAACGTTGCCCAAGTTAGAAGTAGTATTTATACACTTGAGTGCTGTCTGAGAATGTTTTTTGTTTTGTATGCCGTGAACGGTAATTGTAACGCGCGGTGGTGTCGAGCCCACACTTTTCTTTTCTTTTTGTTTCTTTGTAATAAACGTTGACTTCAATTGCTCTCCTTTTTTTTTTTTTTTTTTTTTTTTTTTTTTTTTTTTTTTTTTTGCTGTCACGCTGCGCCATCCATGGCAACTCAGCTGCCACGTGTTAGAATATCAGGGACAAGACAAACTACAAAACAGCCTTTTAGTTATTAATGTATGATTAGGAAATACATTACGTTGAATTTCTGTGACCCTTGTGAGGAGCAAGCGGTTCAGAAAATGGATGGATGGATTATGTTGAATTTACAGTGTATTAAACCCATTACAGTTTCTTAACATAGCTGCATTCTGTGATTGTTGTAGTTGGTGGAAAAGTGATTCACAATCTCATATGTCCAAATGACTTTCTTGTCCTGACTACACAGATAAAGCCCTGGCGTTCGGGGATGATGAGAGAGGTCGCGAGATCTGGCTGAGCTACGAACCGGAGTGTGGTGCAAGCCAGAGACGATCGAGTGAGCCGGAATCGGCAAGTGAGCAGGAGTGCGGCCCAGCAAACGACGGTGTGCGGGGGCTGGCGGGAGCGGTTGGTTGGAGCGGAGGGTGGTTGGCGCGAGCAGACCAGAGGGAGACAGGGCCAGAGGCTGTGCCTTTTTGGTATTAACATTGGTTTCCAACTCCCAAATCAGCTGTTAACCGCACTCTATCATCCATTTCCTAACTGCTTAATCCTCACAAGGGTCGTGGGGGTGCTGCAGCCTATCCCAGCTGGCTTCGGCAGTAGGCGGGGTATGCCCTGAACTGGTTGCCAGCCAATCGCAGCAATCACAGTCTAACATGGCTATGAAAAAGGAAATTGAGAACATTAAGAAATCGCTGGAAATGCTACATGCCAGTCTTGGGAAAATTACAGAGCAGCAAAAGACAATCATGGAGCTCATTAAGAATATAAAGACCCTAAAACTTCTCAACGCTGAAAAAGACAAAAGGATAAATGACCTTGAATTAAAACAAATTGGAACAATACTCTCAAATAAATAATGTGATATCAGGCTTAAACTAAACTAAACTTAACTAAACTAAACCTTGATCATTTGCCAGAGCAGTGGGAAATGTGAGTGAGGAAAACATGATAGCGGAGGATCGGGGAAACTGTTGAAGAACAAGTAGTTTCCTTTTTTGTAGACCAGGAAAATTGCTATAGAACACAATTTTATTGAAGCATGCCATCTTCTTCCAAGGAAGAATAACACCCAACCAGCAACTGTCATCCTTAGATTCACTTGTAAAAATCACAAATTAGTTTATTAAAGCAGAACAAAGGAATAAATGTATTCCTAAATGAACTTTTTTTTTTTTTTTTTAAAGAAAAAAAGCTTGTTTTCTTCGTAAACAGTTGAAAATACAGTCAACGTGGACTTACAGCTGTAAAATTTTCATTAAACTCAACAGTTCACCTGAGGAGGTAAAGGTCAAAATAATCAAGGAGCTAAAAGAGCTAGACGTGTATTAATGTGTCCCAAGTTTTATCATGATGTTTTCAAATAACCGTCATCTTTCACAATCATGTTATCTGAAAACCATCTGTTGTGTTCTGTGTCTGCGGCACCACCACCCGCCTGACTCTTGAATTGCTTCCTCAGTTGCCTTGATGCTGGTGGTGGGCAGAGCCGACGCACCTGCGGTGTGTTAAAATCAGTTGGCCTTATCAGCCGAGCCACTGCGGACAGGTGGTGTCGAAGTATTCTCTGAGCTGCCTCGCTTGCTGCTTACGACGACTCCTAAACCTGGTTTTGCTAAGTACTTACGTCATGTTGTTCACCCGTTTAGTTTTGTATTGTCCACAGTGACTTTGACCTCTTGCGCGCCCTTTGTTGATATTCTGATGTTGATATTCTAGCTTACCTTGTTGTTTATTGCAGTCTAATGTATTCGGGTCCACGACTCGTTACATGCGCTTGCCGAGTTTCCGTATCCTGTGTGTATTGTGTATTATTCCGTATCCTTTTTCTTATATTTTTGCCTTGATACATTTTCTCGTGCGCTTTGCCACGCTCCCTCATTTGCTAAATAAATCTTGTCAAACGACTTGTTGAAAATACAGTGTGGTCTGCTCTCTGCGATCCAGCGCTCTCACTTTCACACACACACATACTCGACACCATCCCTCCATAATTCAGGGGGCATCCATACCTCATTAATTAGATTCATTAGTTTTCAAACTGTTTGAATTAAGTACGGACTATGATAGTATTTATGATAATTCTTTAATCCTGATATAAGTAATGTAAATGGCAAAATTACTCTGTGACTACTTCACTGATGACAAGTTTAATGTCTTACTTAATGAGTTTTCTATGCTAAATACCTTCTCTACTTTTCATCTACCGTATTTTTCGGATTATAAATCGCAGTTTTTTTCATAGTTTGGCCAGGGGTGTGACTTATACTCTGGTGCAATTTATGTGTGAAATTAACACATTATATAATTTCACGTTATTTTCACACTAAACCGCAAGAGGGCGCTCTAGGCCTGTGTTGATAAGTTCAACATTGCCGGTAGAAGAGCATCGTCTCCCTCCCGAGTTGGGGGAGTTGTTTAAAAGTGACACAGAGGATGAAGATTTCATTGGATTTAGTGATTTGGAGTGAAATTGATAGTTTGGTAAACTTGTTAACATGTTCTTTATGCTAGAGTTATATGAATAACTTGTAGTGATGGGAACATAATTCACCCACGGAACGTTGGGACAAAGGGAGAGTTCCGGGTGGGAAGGTTTTGTTATGTGGAAAAGGGGAGTTAGCCTGTTAGCTTCTAGCTGAGTGGGGAGTTGCTGTTAAGACCTCAGAAGCTGATGTCAATAAAACGCCACCCTTTGGCTCCGTGCTTCAACACTCCGCCTCCGACTCCCGTCACTGCTCGCTACAAACTCTTAACATGTTACGTCGTCACTGACATTACCAGGCATGTCAGTCATGTAACGTTAGTATACCGTACACTTATTCAGCCTGTTGTTCTCTCTTTTATTTTAATTTTAAATTGCCTTTCAAGATGACATGCATGTTTTTGGTGTTGGATTTTACCAAATATATTTCCCCCAAAAATGCGACTTATACTCCAATGCGACTTATATATGTTTTTTCCTTCTTAATTATGCATTTTTTGGCTGGTTCGATTTATAATCCAGAGCAACGTATAATCCGAAAAATACGGTAAATATTCATAGTTTACCAAAAAACTACGATAATCTAAAAATGTATTGATCAACTCTTCAACATTCTTTCTCCTCTCTCCTGTAGAGGGTGAAAGAGGGGAGGGGGGTGTTCCTTATGTGTCGGACAAATTTACCTTCACCTCAAAAGGGAGCTCAGACTCCATCTTGGAGACACTAATATACTCTGTATTCATTGAAATATGTAATCCTTTTAAGGGGAAACGTATCATAGTTGGTTGTATCGATCAACCACCACACTGACCTTGGCATCTTTAATGAGGCTCTTTTTTTTACATCTTGGACACTATGGCGGCGTGGCTCAGTGGTATGGTGGTTGTCTCCCAACCCAGATGTTGTGGGTTCGATACCATGCCATTGTGACCACGTCGAAGTATCCTTGAGCAAGATACTGAACCCCCAAGACCCCAGTCTCAGAATGTTAATGAAACCTATCATTTATTTTTCTAATCTTTACTTTGCTCATAGAGAACTGCTTCCCTTTGATCTCTCTTCTGAAAAACAAAACCAACCCATTTGAAGGAAAACCCTGGATAAAAGATGATCTCATAAAAAGATCTCGTAGGAAAAACACTATAGGAAAGTTATTAGAAACACGACTTCTTAAAATTATGAAATATACAAGAAAGACAAAAATAATTTTACATTGTCCGCCAGGAAGACTGTAGAAGCTTTTTATGCCAGTAAATGTATTCAAGCCTCAAACAATAAAAAGTCTACCTGGAATCTTACCAACCAGTTACTCAGTCATAAGCAAATCTCAGCTTGTGTCCCTGTTGAAATGTTCGGAAAGGATTGGGGTTCTCTGCAACACGAGTTCCATAGAAGAAGGTTTTAACGAGCATTTTGTTAATATCACTCATTCTCCGGCATCTAGTACCCAGAAGTCTGGTGTGAATCCTTGAAAGCTTTATAAAAGGTTCTTTATCCCACCCCCTTCAGGTTTTGACCCATCCAGTGCAAAGGAAATATATGAAATAACTAGAGCTGCGAGCAGCTATAAAGGGCCCTCCCAACCCGGGCCACGTTGGGGTACTTGCACGTCGGGGTTCTGGCATGTTGGGGTACTGTGAAATAGGAAGCTGTCTAAATTGTAAATGTTTTTGCCATGCTTTGTTTGCAACGTTTCAGGGAAAGGCCAAAAATGATGCACAATTAACAAAATAAAATCAAAATGGCTTGGCACATGGCTATAGATTACTTTTTTTGTTAGTCTTAGGCTGATAGGTATCCCAATTTTTACAAATCTAGCTGAATCATACATTTCCAAAAGCTTAATAAAAATGTCTAAAGGGCGCAATTGAGCCATTTATTGCAAATTGCACAAGAAATCTCTAAAATATTCATGTGCATGACAAGTCTGAGGTGTGTGCAAAGTTTCACGAGTTTTCGCACATGTATAGACCAAAAAATAGCAGCACTTTACTTGGCAAACAATGCATTGCTATGGCAACGGCGTGCGACAAAATAAAAAAACTTTCGATAACTTTGCAACATAAACATCTTAAAGACCAAATGTGAAGTAAGGTTGGCCAACCATGTTTTTGAGTAATACCAATGGCTAAACCATTGTAAGCATATATTCGTTATTTTTTTTAACGCAACCCTTTCAGGTTCTTAGTTTAACCCATAGCAACGCCCTTGACAACGAAAATGCTTTTCTTCGACAATCTTCGGAAATTTTCGGAAATGACGTCACACCGGGAAGTTGCGAGAGAAGTCGGCCATTGAACTGGATTGTTGCATTGCTACTCGGTAAGATGACCCGGCGATGTGTGGCGATGTATTGTTCTCAAGCTAAAGAAAAGTTGTATGAGTGGCCAAAAGATAACAGGGCACGTAAATGGACAACTTTCGTTCGCACGAAGCGAATGAATTTCACGCCATCGTCGAGGAGTGTTCTCTGTTACAAACACTTCGAAATGCCTGCTTCCTCAACCGGTCTGCTTATGAAAAAGGATTTGCAAAAAAATGTAAGTGTGATTACAATTATTTAGAAAAAACGTGGAATTTATGGATAGATAGACAAAGCAGAGCTTCCAGCAGTTGTGGAATGAACACTAGAAGCTAGCGACGTTAACCGAAAGCCAACGTCTCGGTGCTATTCATATCAACGATGAGTAATAATGGCAGTGAGACAAATTGTTCTGGAAGTAAATTTCAATAGGTTGGCAGCATTGCTTTGTTGATGAAAGAACATGACACGTCCTTTTGAAAAACTGCCAATCATATGTCAATCTTACTGCATTTTATGAGTCATTAAATAATTCAATATTTGGTAAGGCAGGGTTAGATGAAATGTGATAGTTGTGTTTTTGTTTTGTTTTGTTTTTTTGCCGGTAGGTTTTATAGGTTTTATGAGCGACGCATATTTTTAGTGTCTCCTTATGTTTCTGCAGGTTATTGCTCAATACAACTGCTGTCCCAACAATTCACCTGCCTCCACAAGACCAGCAGCAGATTCAAAATCCACCTGCCCAGCATGCAGCAGCAGCTAACTGAGAAAGGAAGCGAGCCGTAGCTGAAGCTATCACCTCTGCAGCTGCCTCCGAACAAGAGATGGCTGATTACGAGGGTCAGTTATTGCAGGATCAATCCTGTTCAAACAGCCAAGATGATGAAGTTATGCCACCACATAGTGTGGATAAAAGTAAGTTAGGTGGAGTTGTTTTTGTCACTATGTACTTACCAAGTATTATTTATATTTTTATTCTTAGAGTTGTTGCTAGTTTAACCTGAAAATAGAAATATTGTCATACCTTGTATCTGTAGAACAACCAAACATCTGTCACACGCCAACTAACATTTATAACAAATTAAGAAAATGAAATTCATTTGAAGGTACTGAAGTCAATGTCGCAGTGGTGGAACTCCTGACAAAGACCATGTTTGTCAACGATGTCATGAAGATGCCTCACCTCGGACAGACCAGTGGTGTGGAAGCTTTTCACAGTGTGGTGAATCACTTTGCCCCAAAGATGTACACTTCTCGTCCAAAGGAATGAAAAGCAGGTGCGTTTAAGAAAACTTTGATATGTATGAAATGGAGACTATAGTAATGAGGGGGGAAAGTAACGTAATGAACCACTTGCTTTGTGGCTTCTCTAGATGGTGCTCTTGGCTTAAACATAACAGCTAGCGCAATGGAAATTTATTAAATTTCCACTGCATTTGTTCAACCAAAAATGCCATCTCAAAGAATTGAAAATATATATATATATATATATAATGTGCTTCTTCAAGTGTGATTTGTCCATGACTAGTAGAACATATGGATGAAATGTAGAACTTTGAGATATAAAGCTATTTCATCACAATGTGACAATTTGTGAATAAGGCAATTTTTGTTCAATTCCAGAATCATTCTCGCTGCTATGCATTATAATGAAAATGCTGGGAGACCACAGAAAGTGACAAAGGAAGGAATACACTCCTACTGCATCGTTTATCCCAAATATAAGAGTGGTGGCTATTCTCTGAGAAAGATATTGGTGGATGAAACTTATGGTAAGTTATGAAACAAAAACAATTCCAGGCAGATGCATTATTGAGTGTAACCCATATGTCACCCAAATATTTATCATCCCAATTTTTTTTTTTTTTTGTAGATTATGTGAATGACTGCCTTTCAGAGGCAATGAAAGTGATTGACGTTCCAAATAAATGCAAAACCGGTGATGTGGTAGTTGAGCCACAATTTCTTACAGCAGCAGTGAACAGACCGGACAAGTCAAATGTTATTGCTGAGCACCATACGAGATTCCTCAGGAAATAAAGAATCACATTCCTTGTATTAAGTTGTCCTCATTTGTTTATTTTTATTATGATGCAACCAGTACAAATCACAGTTCTGAAACATTTCTCTGTGAAACACAAAACCCTTTGAATACAGCTGACTCCTCTTCTCCTGGTGGTGGAAAATGTGCCCTGATACAAGACACTGCAACATGCTGGGAGCAGAACACGGTTGTCCAGACCAAGAAACTTCCAGCACCAGTGCACCAATTGTCTGTAGGCAATATGTCTATACTTGGCATCCTGTGGCCCATCAAATGCCTTGCCTTTGTACTGCTGCTTGTAGGTCATTCATGCCACCTGTAATCCATATGGGTTCAGGCACACAGCATCGAATCCAGGATGATCAGTGATGCAGTCCAGTACCTGATTGAAGTGTTCCTCTCCTTGTAGACGTAGTCACTATTTCTTGAATTTCATGGCAGCAAACACATTCTACAGCTGTAGGCATTTGCTGGCAATTACCACAAGTACACCTGAAATTTATATATATAAAAAAAAAAAAAAAAGTAAAATACTGAGCGATGACACCATGAGCAGAAATGTTATTGAACAAGTGTATTGCTATACCAATCAGTCAATAATTCTGTTTATGAAAACATTTGTTTCAAAATATACAGTACGTGGACGGAATTATGTACAAAAGTAAGAAATAGTCATTGATAAATCTCTCAAGTACAAGTAAAAAAAAAAATTTGCTGAAAAGAATACACAAGTACTGAGTAACTGCTTGAACATAAAAGTCTGATTCATTTTAAAAAAATGTCATCAGACAAAAATATAAAATTATGTGCAAATGCTGGCATCTTTAAATCATAAAAAAATACCACTGCCTATATATACATATATACATATATATACATATATATATATATATATATATATATATATATATATATATATATATATATATATATATATATATATATATATATATATATATATATATATATATATATATATATCTTACCCATCTTGTAATTTCGACAGGTCTTGTCTCCATTCCATGTCAGGTGTCTGGGCGAATTATCAGCATCCTGATAAGCATCTGGCTCGTACAAGTAAAGTCCAACGTATAAAATGCCAACCTCCTCCTCTTCCTCCAACTCTTTAAAAACTTGGTTCTCCTCATTTTCGCTCAACCTATCGCTGACATCGCTGTCTGAATCGACGTTTGAGTGGCTTTGTATAGCGTCTGCATGGAGCGCTGCCATTGCTGTTCCCGGTGTGACGTGTCACTTCCGGGTTTGTCGCCCGCCTGGCTCGAACTTCGGAAAAGCGATTATTTCGTCAAATATAAAACATATAAATTATTTTTTCATACTTTATTTGTTGGACAGTGTTTCAATGCTTCAATTGTGACCCTATATGGTATTTTATGAAATTACTTCACATTTGGTCTTTAAGATGAAACACACCAAGTTTAAAGACAGTCGGATAAATTTTGTAGGAGGAGTTCGTTAAAATATGACCCCTAAAAAAGGCCACAAAAAATGGCTACAAATCCCAACGTAAATCAAAATGGTGGACTTCCTGATTGGTTTAGCATATGGCTCCAAGAGACTTTTTTGTACATCCTGAGCTCTTATGTTTGCCTGCAAATTATCATAGCTTTAGGTGAAACGTACAACCGGGAATGCTTTGTCTGTTTAATCAAAACGCAAAATATGGTTTGCAATTCCCATGCATTGCTATGGCAACAGCGTGTGACAAAATAAAAAACTTTCGATTACTTTGCATCTTAAACATCTTAAGATGAAACATACCAAGTTTGAAGACAGTCGGATAAATTTTGTAGGAGGGGTTCGTTAAAATATGACCCCTGAAAAAGGCCACAAAAAATGGCAACAAATCCCATCATAAATCAAAATGGCGGACTTCCTGTTTGGTTTAGCACATGGTTCCAAGAGACTTTTTTGTACATCGTAGGCTCTTATGTATGCCTGCAAATTATCATAGCGCTAGGTGAAACGTACAACCGGGAATGCTTCGTTAAAGAGGATTTTTTTAGCTCAAAATGTGATGCCCGGCCCCTGGGGGACTTCCTGTTGCGTTTAGCACATGGCACCAAGAGACATTTTTGTACATCCTGGGCTGTTACATATGTCTACAATTTTTCGTCGCTCTAGCTGCTTCGTAAAACTGGGAATGCTTCATTAAGAAGGATTTTTTTCCTTTGCAAAAAGTGCATGCCACGACAACAGTGTGTGACGAAATAAAAAACTCTCAATAACTTTTCATTTTCAACATCTTAAGATGAATCACACCAAGTTTGAAGATGATCGGATAAACTCTGTAGGAGGAGTTTGTTAAAATATGACCCCTATGAAATGGCCAAAAAAAATGGCAACACATTCCAAAGTAAATCAAAATGGCGGACGTCCTGTTAGGTTTAGCATATGGTTCAAAAAGAGTTTTTTGTACCTCGAGGGCTGTTATATACCTCTACAAATTTTGGTAACTCTAGGTGAAACGTACAGCCGGGTATGCTTTGTTAAAGAGGAGTTTTTTTTAGCTCAAAATGTGATGCCCGGCCCCTGGGGGACTTCCTGTTGGGTTTAGCACAGGGCACCAAGAGACTTTTTTGTACATCTTGGGCTGTTACATATGTCTACAAATTTTCGTAGCTCTAGCTGCTTCGTACAACTGGCAATGCTTCTTTAAGGATATTTTTTTTCCTTTGCAAACAGTGCATGCCATGACAACAGCGTGCGACGAAATACAAAGCTTTCAATAACTTTTCATCTTCAACATCTTAAGATGAATCACACCAAGTTTGAAGATGATCGGATAAACACTGTAGGAGGAGTTCGTTAAAATAAGGCCCCAATGAAATGGCCAAAAAAATGGCAACACGTTCCAAAATAAATCAAAATGGTGGACTTCCTGTTAGGTTTAGCATATGGTTCAAAAAGAGTTTTTTGTAGGTCATAGTCTGTTACATATGTGTACCAATTTTCGTAGCTCTAGATTAAACGTACAACCGGCAATGCCTCGTGAAGTAAGAATTTTTAAACTCTAAATTTGATGCGCCGCCGCCGTCATATAGTATATCAAAAACTTTGCATTTTTCACAATGATGTTGTCCCAGGTGTTGAGATGGTACATCCCAAGTTTGAAGTCAATCGGGTTAACCGTGTAGGAGAAGCGGGCAAAAGTATGACCCCTGTAAATGTGCAAAAATTGGACATTTAAATACTCATACCACACTTTCTGTCTATTTTAGGGTACACACTTCAAAGAGGTTTTTGTTCATTGGGATGTGGTACAGGTGCCACACAATTTTCATAGCCGTCGGACAATCGTAGCGGGACAGGGATCCGTTTAACCTATGTAGGGGGCGCTAAGGAGCCATTTTTCTGTTATCATGTATGGCGACTTTAAAATATCAAATTTTTCGCCAGGCCTGATGTGCGTGTAAAGTTTGGTGAGTTTTCGGTCACGTTTAGTGTCTCAAAAATGTGATCGTTTGCGGAGAATAATAATAATAACTAGAGCTGCGAGCAGCTATAAAGGGCCCTCGCAACCCGGGCCACGTTGGGTTACTTGCACGTCGGGGTACTGGCACGTTGGGGTACTGTCAAATAGGACAAGGACCATCTAAAATGTTTTTGACAAGCCTTGTGTGTGCAAAGTTTAATCAAAACGCAAAATATGGTGCGCAATTCCCAAAATAAATTCAAAATGGCGGACTTCCTTTTAGGTTTAGCATACGGCTACAGAATACTTTTTGTAGGTCTTAAGCTAATAGGTATGCCTCCCAGTTTTCACAAATCTAGGTCAAGTCATCTTTAGTTGTGTATCGCTTGAATCATACAATTGGAAATGCTCCATAAAAATGCATAGAGGGCGCTATTGAGCACAACGTTGGGTTACTTGCACGTCAGGGTACTGGCACGTTGGTGTACTGTTACATGGAACAAGGACCATTTAAAATGTTAGTTTTTTCCATGCCTTGTCTGTGCAAAGTTTAATGAAAAAGGCCAAAAATGATGTATAATTCCCAAAATAAAATCAAAATAGCGGACTTCCTCTTTGGTTTGGCAAATGGCTACATAATACTTTTTTGTAGGTCTAGCATAATCATACAATCGGAAATGCTTCATAAAAATGTCTAGAGGGCGCTATTTATTGCACATTGCACAATAAATCTCTGAAAATTCATGTTCATGACAAGTCTGATGTGTTTGCAAAGTTTCATGAGTTTTCATGTGTATAAAAAAAAAAAAAGCAGCACTTGACAAACAATGCATTGCTATGGCAACAGCGTGTTACAAAATAAAAAACTTTCGATTACTTTGCATCTTAAACATCTTAAGATGAAACACACCAAGTTTGAAGACAGTCGGATAAATTTTGTAGGAGGGGTTCGTTAAAATATGACCCCTGAAAAAGGCCACAAAAAATGGCAACAAATCCCATCATAAATCAAAATGGCAGACTTCCTCTTTGGTTTAGCACATGGTTCCAAGAGACTTTTTTGTACATCATGGGCTCTTATGTATGCCTGCAAATTATCATAGCGCTAGGTGAAACGTACAACCGGGAATGCTTCTTTAAAGAGGAGTTTTTTTAGCTCAAAATGTGATGCCCGGCCCCTGGGGGACTTCCTGTTGGGTTTAGCACATAGCACCAAGAGACTTTTTTGTACATGCTGGGCTGTTACATATGTCTACAATTTTTCGTCGCTCTAGCTGCTTCGTACAACTGGGAATGCTTCATTAAGAAGGATTTTTTTCCTTTGCAAAAAGTGCATGCCACGACAACAGCGTGTGACGAAATAAAAAACTTTCAATAACTTTTCATTTTCAACATCTTAAGATGAATCACACCAAGTTTGAAGATGATCGGATAAACTCTGTAGGAGGAGTTTGTTAAAATATGACCCCTATGAAATGGCCAAAAAAAATGGCAACACATTCCAAAGTAAATCAAAATGGCGGACGTCCTGTTAGGTTTAGCATATGGTTCAAAAAGAGTTTTTTGTACCTCGAGGGGTGTTATATACCTCTACAAATGTTGGTAACTCTATGTGAAACGTACAGCTGGGTATGCTTTGTTAAAGAGGAGTTTTTTTTAGCTCAAAATGTGATGCCCGGCCCCTGGGGGACTTCCTGTTGGGTTTAGCACAGGGCACCAAGAGACTTTTTTGTACATCTTGGGCTGTTATATATGTCTACAAATTTTCGTAGCTCTAGCTGCTTCGTACAAATGGGAATGCTTCTTTAAGGATATTTTTTTTCCTTTGCAAACAGTGCATGCCATGACAACAGCGTGCGACGAAATACAAAGCTTTCAATAACTTTTCATCTTCAACATCTTAAGATGAATCACACCAAGTTTGAAGATGATCGGATAAACACTGTAGGAGGAGTTCGTTAAAATACGACCCCAATGAAATGGCCAAAAAAATGGCAACACGTTCCTAAATAAATCAAAATGGTGGACTTCCTGTTAGGTTTAGCATATGGTTCAAAAAGAGTTTTTTGTAGGTCATAGCCTGTTACATATGTGTACCAATTTTCGTAGCTCTAGATTAAACGTACAACCGGCAATGCTTCGTGAAGTAAGAAATTTTAAACTCTAAATTTGATGCGCCGCCGCCGTCATATAGTATATCAAAAACTTTTCATTTTTCACAATGATGTTGTCCCAGGTGTTGAGATGGTACATCCCAAGTTTGAAGTCAATCGGGTTAACCGTGTAGGAGAAGCGGGCAAAAGTATGACCCCTGTAAATGTGCAAAAATTGGCAAAAATTGGACATTTAAATACTCATACCTCACTTTCTGTCTATTTTAGGGTACACACTTCAAAGAGGTTTTTGTTCATTGGGATGTGCTACAGGTACCACACAATTTTCATAGCCGTCGGACAATCGTAGCGGGACAGGGATCCGTTAAACCTATGTAGGTGGCGCTACAGAGCCATTTTTCTGTTATCATGTATGGCGACTTTAAAATATCCAATTTTTCGCCAAGCCCGATCTGCGTCTAAAGTTTGGTGAGTTTTCGTTCATGTTTAGTGCCTCAAAAATGTGGTTGTTTGCGGAAAAGAATAATAACAAAGAAAAAGAAGAAGAAGAAGAAGAACTAGAGCTGCGAGCAGCTATAAAGGGCCCTCGCAACCCGGGCCACGTTGGGGTACTTGCACGTCGGGGTACTGGCACGTTGGGGTACTGTCAAATAGGACAAGACCATCTAAAATGTTTTTGACAAGCCTTGTGTGTGCAAAGTTTAATCAAAACGCAAAATATGGTGTGCAATTCCCAAAATAAATTCAAAATGGTGGACTTCCTTTTAGGTTTAGCATACGGCTACAGAATACCTTTTGTAGGTCTTAAGCTAATAGGTATGCCTCCCAGTTTTCATAAATCTTGGTCAAGTCATCTTTAGTTGTGTATTGCTTGAATCATACAATTGGAAATGCTCCATAAAAATGCATAGAGGGCGCTATTGAGCACAACGTTGGGTTACTTGCACGTCAGGGTACTGGCACGTTGGGGTACTGTTACATGGAACAAGGACCATTTAAAATGTTAGTTTTTTCCATGGCTTGTCTGTGCAAAGTTTAATGAGAAAGGCCAAAAATGATGTATAATTCCCAAAATAAAATCAAAATAGCGGTTTTCCGCTTTGGTTTGTCAAATGGCTACCTAATACTTTTTTGTAGGTCTAGCATAATCATACAATCGGAAATGCTTCATAAAAATGTCTAGAGGGCGCTATTTATTGCAAATTGCACAATAAATCTCTAAAAATTCATGTTCATGACAAGTCTGATGTGTTTGCAAAGTTTCATGAGTTTTCATGTGTATAAAAAAAAAAAAAAAAGCAGCACTTGACAACTGTTACATGGAACAAGGACCATTTAAAATGTTAGTTTTTTCCATGCCTTGTCTGTGCAAAGTTTCATGAAAAAGGCCAAAAATGATGTATAATTCCCAAAATAAAATCAAAATAGCGGTCTTCCTCTTTGGTTTGGCAAATGGCTACATAATACTTTTTTGTAGGTCTAGCATAATCATACAATCGGAAATGCTTCGTAAAAATGTCTAGAGGGCGCTATTTATTGCAAATTGCACAATAAATCTCTGAAAATTCATGTTCATGACAAGTCTGATGTGTTTGCAAAGTTTCATGAGTTTTCATGTGTATAAAAAAAAAAAAGCAGCACTTGACAAACAATGCATTGCTATGGCAACAGCGTGTTACAAAATAAAAAACTTTCGATTACTTTGCATCTTAAACATCTTAAGATGAAACACACCAAGTTTGAAGACAGTCGGATAAATTTTGTAGGAGGGGTTCGTTAAAATATGACCCCTGAAAAAGGCCACAAAAAATGGCAACAAATCCCATCATAACTCAAAATGGCAGACTTCCTGTTTGGTTTAGCACATGGTTCCAAGAGACTTTTTTTTTGTACATCATGGGCTCTTATGTATGCCTGCAAATTATCATAGCGCTAGGTGAAACGTACAACCGGGAATGCTTCGTTAAAGAGGAGTTGTTTAGCTCAAAATGTGATGCCCGGCCCCTGGGGGACTTCCTGTTGGGTTTAGCACATGGCACCAAGAGACTTTTTTTGTACATCCATATGTCTACAATTTTTCGTCGCTCTAGCTGCTTCGTACAACTGGGAATGCTTCATTAAGAAGGATTTTTTTCCTTTGCAAAAAGTGCATGCCACGACAACAGCGTGTGATGAAATAAAAAACTTTCAATAACTTTTCATTTTCAACATCTTAAGATGAATCACACCAAGTTTGAAGATGATCGGATAAACTCTGTAGGAGGAGTTTGTTAAAATATGACCCCTATGAAATGGCCAAAAAAAATGGCAACACATTCCAAAGTAAATCAAAATGGCGGACGCCCTGTTAGGTTTAGCATATGGTTCAAAAAGAGTTTTTTGTACCTCGAGGGCTGTTATATACCTCTACAAATGTTGGTAACTCTAGGTGAAACGTACAGCCGGGTATGCTTTGTTAAAGAGGAGTTTTTTATCTCAAAATGTGATGCCCGGCCCCTGGGGGACTTCCTGTTGGGTTTAGCACAGGGCACCAAGAGACTTTTTTGTACATCTTGGGCTGTTACATATGTCTACAAATTTTCGTAGCTCTAGCTGCTTCGTACAAATGGGAATGCTTCTTTAAGGATATTTTTTTTCCTTTAAAAACAGTGCATGCCATGCCAACAGCGTGCGACGAAATACAAAGCTTTCAATAACTTTTCATCTTCAACATCTTAAGATGAATCACACCAAGTTTGAAGATGATCGGATAAACACTGTAGGAGGAGTTCGTTAAAATAAGACCCCAATGAAATGGCCAAAAAAATGGCAACACGTTCCAAAATAAATCAAAATGGTGGACTTCCTGTTAGGTTTAGCATATGGTTCAAAAAGAGTTTTTTGTAGGTCATAGCCTGTTACATATGTGTACCAATTTTCGTAGCTCTAGATTAAACGTACAACCGGCAATGCTTCGTGAAGTAAGAATTTTTAAACTCTAAATTTGATGTGCCGCCGCCGTCATATAGTATATCAAAAACTTTTCATTTTTCACAATGATGTTGTCCCAGGTGTTGAGATGGTACATCCCAAGTTTGAAGTCAATCGGGTTAACCGTGTAGGAGAAGCGGGCAAAAGTATGACCCCTGTAAATGTGCAAAAATTGGCAAAAATTGGACATTTAAATACTCATACCTCACTTTCTGTCTATTTTAGGGTACACACTTCAAAGAGGTTTTTGTTCATTGGGATGTGCTACAGGTGCCACACAATTTTCATAGCCGTCGAACAATCGTAGCGGGACAGGGATCCGTTTAACCTATGTAGGGGGCACTAAGGAGCCATTTTTCTGTTATCATGTATGGCGACTTTAAAATATCAAATTTTTCGCCAGGCCTGATGTGCGTGTAAAGTTTGGTGAGTTTTCGGTCACGTTTAGTGTCTCAAAAATGCGATTGTTTGCGGAGAAGAATAATAAGAATAAGAATAAGAATAATAAGAAGAATTCCTACAAAAACAATAGGGCGTCGCAGCGGCACCGCCGCCGCCGCTGCTCGGGCCCTAATAACTAGAGCTGCGAGCAGCTATAAAGGGCCCTCGCAACCTGGGCCACGTTGGGGTACTTGCACGTCGGGGTACTGGCACGTTGGGGTACTGTCAAATCGGACAAGGACCATCTAAAATGTTTTTGACAAGCTTTGTGAGTGCAAAAGGCCAAAGATGGTGTGCAATTCCCAAAATAAATTCAAAATGGCGGACTTCCTTTTAGGTTTAGCATACGGCTACAGAATACTTTTTGTAGGTCTTAAGCTAATAGGTATGCCTCCCAGTTTTCACAAATCTAGGTCAAGTCATCTTTAGTTGTGTATCGCTTGAATCATACAATTGGAAATGCTCCATAAAAATGCATGGAGGGCGCTATTGAGCACAACGTTGGGTTACTTGCACGTCAAGGTACTGGCACGTTGGGGTACTGTTACATGGAACAAGGACCATTTAAAATGTTAGTTTTTTCCATGCCTTGTCTGTGCAAAGTTTAATGAAAGAGGCCAAAAATGATGTATAATTCCCAAAATAAAATCAAAATAGCGGACTTCCTCTTTGGTTTGGCAAATGGCTACATCATACTTTTTTGTAGGTATTAGGCTGATAGGGGTCTGTCCTAATTTTCACAAATCTAGCAGAATCATACAATCGGAAATACTTCATAAAAATGTCTAGAGGGCGCTATTTATTGCAAATTGCACAATAAATCTCTAAAAATTCATGTTCATGACAAGTCTGATGTGTTTGCAAAGTTTCATGAGTTTTCATGTGTATAAAAAAAAAAAAGCAGCACTTGACAAACAATGCATCGCTATAGCAGCAGCGTGCGACAAAATAAAAAACTTTCGATAACTTTGCATCTTAAACATCTTAAGATGAAACACACCAAGTTTGAAGACGGTCGGATGAACTTTGTACGAGGAGTTCGTTAAAATATGACCCCTGAAAAAGGCCACAAAAAATGGCAACAAATCCCATCGTAAATCAAAATGGCAGACTTCCTGTTTGGTTTAGCACATGGTTCCAAGAGACTTTTTTGTACATCGTGGGCTCTTATGTATGCCTGCAAATTATCATCGCGCTAGGTGAAACGTACAACCGGGAATGCTTCGTTAAAGAGGAGTTTTCTAGCTCAAAATGTGATGCCCGGCCCCTGGGGGACTTCCTGTTGGGTTTAGCACATGGCACCAAGAGACTTTTTTGTACATTGTGGGCTGTTACAAATGTCTACAAATTTTTGTAGCTCTAGCTACTTCGTACAACTGGGAATGCTTCATTAAGAAGGATTTTTTTCCTTTGCAAAAAGTGCATGCCACGACAACAGCGTGCGAAGAAATAAAGAGCTTTCAATAAGTTTTCATCCTCAACATCTTAAGATGAGTCACACCAAGTTTGAAGATGATCGGATAAACTCTGTAGGAGGAGTTCGTTAAAATATGACCCCTATGAAATGGCCCAAAAAATGGCAACACATTCCAAAGTAAATCAAAATGGCGGACGTCCTGTTAGGTTTAGCATATGGTTCAAAAAGAGTTTTTTGTACCTCGAGGGCTGTTATATACCTCTACAAATTTTGGTAACTCTAGGTGAAACGTACAGCCGGGTATGCTTTGTTAAAGAGGAGTTTTTTAGCTCAAAATGTGATGCCCGGCCCCTGGGGGACTTCCTGTTGGGTTTAGCACAGGGCACCAAGAGACTTTTTTGTACATCTTGGGCTGTTACATATGTCTACAAATTTTCGTAGCTCTCGCTGCTTCGTACAAGTTGGAATGCTTCTTTAAGGATATTTTTTTTCCTTTGCAAACAGTGCATGCCATGACAACAGCGTGCGACGAAATACAAAGCTTTCAATAACTTTTCATCTTCAACATCTTAAGATGAATCACACCAAGTTTGAAGATGATCGGATAAACACTGTAGGAGGAGTTCGTTAAAATAAGACCCCAATGAAATGGCCAAAAAAATGGCAACACGTTCCAAAATAAATCAAAATGGCGGACTTCCTGTGAGGTTTAGCATATGGTTCAAAAAGAGTTTTTTGTAGGTCATAGTCTGTTACATATGTGTACCAATTTTCGTAGCTCTAGATTAAACGTACAACCGGCAATGCTTCGTGAAGTAAGAATTTTTAAACTCTAAATTTGATGCGTCGCCGCCGTCATATAGTATATCAAAAACTTTTGATTTTTTACAATGATGTTGTCCCAGGTGTTGAGATGGTCCATCCCAAGTTTGAAGTCAATCAGGTTAACCGTGTAGGAGAAGCGGGCAAAAGTATGACCCCTGTAAATGTGCAAAACTGGGCCAAAATTGGACATTCAGATGATCATACCTCACTTTCTGTCTATTTTAGGGTACACACATCAAAGAGGTTTTTGTTCATCTGGATGTGCTACGGGTGCCACACAATTTTCGTCGCCATAGGACAATCGTAGCGGGACAGGGATCCGTTTAACCCATGTAGGTGGCGCTATGGAGCCATTTTTCTGTTATCATGTATGGCGACTTTAAAATATCAAATTTTTCGCCAGGCCTGATGTGCGTGTAAAGTTTGGTGAGTTTTCGTTCACGTTTAGCGTCTCAAAAATGCGATTGTTTGCGGAGAATAATAATAATAATAATAATAATAATAAGAAGAAGAAGAAGAATTCCTACAAAAACAATAGGGCCTCGCAGCGGCACCGCCGCCGCCGCTGCTCGGGCCCTAATAAGAATTCCTTCAGGAACAATAGGGACCTCGCAGCGGTCGCTGCTCGGGCCCTAATAATAATAAAAATAATAACTAGAGCTGCGAGCAGCTATAAAGGGCCCTCGCAACCCGGGCCACGTTGGGGTACTTGCACGTCGGGGTACTGGCACGTTGGGGTACTGTCAAATAGGACAAGGACCATCTAAAATGTTTTTGACAAGCCTTGTGTGTGCAAAGTTTAATCAAAACGCAAAATATGGTGTGCAATTCCCAAAATAAATTCAAAATGGTGGACTTCCTTTTAGGTTTAGCATACGGCTACAGAATACCTTTT
This sequence comes from Festucalex cinctus, assembly GCF_051991245.1. Lineage (NCBI taxonomy): Eukaryota > Metazoa > Chordata > Actinopteri > Syngnathiformes > Syngnathidae > Festucalex > Festucalex cinctus. Next base: position 67,637,236 of record NC_135411.1, read on the forward strand.
GTAGGTCTTAAGCTAATAGGTATGCCTCCCAGTTTTCATAAATCTTGGTCAAGTCATCTTTAGTTGTGTATCGCTTGAATCATACAATTGGAAATGCTCCATAAAAATGCATAGAGGGCGCTATTCAGCACAACGTTGGGTTACTTGCACGTCAGGGCACTGGCACGTTGGGGTACTGTTACATGGAACAAGGACCATTTAAAATGTAAGTTTTTTCCATGCCTTGTCTCTGCAAAGTTTAATGAAAAAGGCCAAAAATGATGTATAATTCCCAAAATAAAATCAAAATAGCGGACTTCCTCTTTGGTTTGGCAAATGGCTACATAATACTATTTTGTAGGTCTAGCATAATCATACAATCGGAAATGCTTCATAAAAATGTCTAGAGGGCGCTATTTATTGCAAATTTCACAATAAATCTCTGAAAAATTCATGTTCATGACAAGTCTGATGTGTTTGCAAAGTTTCATGAGTTTTCATGTGTATAAAAAAAAAAAAAAAGCAGCACTTGACAACTGTTACATGGAACAAGGACCATTTAAAATGTTATTTTTTTCCATGCCTTGTCTGTGCAAAGTTTAATGAAAAAGGCCAAAAATGATGTATAATTCCCAAAATAAAATCAAAATAGCGGACTTCCTCTTTGGTTTGGCAAATGGCTACATAATACTTTTTTGTAGGTCTAGCATAATCATACAATCGTAAATGCTTCATAAAAATGTCTAGAGGGCGCTATTTATTGCAAATTGCACAATAAATCTCTGAAAATTCATGTTCATGACAAGTCTGATGTGTTTGCAAAGTTTCATGAGTTTTCATGTGTATAAAAAAAAAAAAGCAGCACTTGACAAACAATGCATTGCTATGGCAACAGCGTGTTACAAAATAAAAAACTTTCGATTACTTTGCATCTTAAACATCTTAAGATGAAACACACCAAGTTTGAAGACAGTCGGATAAATTTTGTAGGAGGGGTTCGTTAAAATATGACCCCTGAAAAAGGCCACAAAAAATGGCAACAAATCCCATCATAAATCAAAATGGCAGACTTCCTGTTTGGTTTAGCACATGGTTCCAAGAGACTTTTTTGTACATCATGGGCTCTTATGTATGCCTGCAAATTATCATAGCGCTAGGTGAAACGTACAACCGGGAATGCTTCGTTAAAGAGGAGTTTTTTAGCTCAAAATGTGATGCCCGGCCCCTGGGGGACTTCCTGTTAGGTTAAGCACATGGCACCAAGAGACTTTTTTTGTACATCCTGGACTGTTACATATGTCTACAATTTTTCGTCGCTCTAGCTGCTTCGTACAACTGGGAATGCTTCATTAATAAGATTTTTTTTCCTTTGCAAAAAGTGCATGCCACGACAACAGCGTGTGACGAAATAAAAAACTTTCAATAACTTTTCATTTTCAACATCTTAAGATGAATCACACCAAGTTTGAAGATGATCGGATAAACTCTGTAGGAGGAGTTCGTTAAAATATGACCCCTATGAAATGGCCAAAAAAAATGGCAACACATTCCAAAGTAAATCAAAATGGCGGACGTCCTGTTAGGTTTAGCATATGGTTCAAAAAGAGTTTTTTGTACCTCGAGGGCTGTTCTATACCTCTACAAATTTTGGTAACTCTATGTGAAACGTACAGCCGGGTATGCTTTGTTAAAGAGGAGTTTTTTAGCTCAAAATGTGATGCCCGGCCCCTGGGGGACTTCCTGTTGGGTTTAGCACAGGGCACCAAGAGACTTTTTTTATACATCTTGGGCTGTTACATATGTCTACAAATTTTCGTAGCTCTAGCTGCTTCGTACAAATGGGAATGCTTCTTTAAAGACCAAATGTGAAGTAAGGTTGGCCAACCATGTTTTTGAGTAATACCAATGGCTAAACCATTGTAAGCATATTTTCGTTATTTTTTTTGACGCAACCCTTTCAGGTTCTTAGTTTAACCCATAGCAACGCCCTTGACAACGAAAATGCTTTTCTTCGACAATCTTCGGAAATTTTCGGAAATGACGTCACACCGGGAAGTCGCGAGAGAAGTCGGCCATTGAACTGCATTGTTTGCATTGCTACTCGGTAAGATGACCCGGCGATGTGTGGTGATGTATTGTTCTCAAGCTAAAGAAAAGTTGTATGAGTGGCCAAAAGATAACAGGGCACGTAAATGGTCAACTTTCATTCGCACGAAGCGAATGAATTTCACGCCATCGTCGAGGAGTGTTCTCTGTTACAAACACTTCGAAGATGCCTGCTTCCTCAACCGGTCTGCTTATGATAATGGCTTTGCAAAAAAAGTAAGTATGATTACAATTATTTAGAAAAAAACGTGGAATTTATGGATAGATCACTGATGACTTTGACAAAGCAGAGCTTCCAACAGTTGTGGAATGAACAGTAGAAACTAGCGACGTGAACCGAAAGCTAACGTCTCGGTGCTATTCATATCAACGATGAGTAATAATGGCAGTGAGACAAATTGTTCTGAAAGTAAATTTCAATAGGTTGGCAGCATTGCTTTGTTGATCAAAGAACATGACACGTCCTTTTGAAAAACTTCCAATCATATGTCAATCTTACTGCATTTTATGAGTCATTAAATAATTAAATATTTGGTAAGGCAGGGTTAGATGAAATGTGATAGTTGTTTTTTATTATTTTTATTTATTTTTTTTTGCCGGTAGGTTTTATAGGTTTTATGAGCGACGCATATTTTTAGTGTCACCTTATGTTTCTGCAGGTTATTGCTCAATACAACTGCTGTCCCAACAATTCACCTGCCTCCACAAGACCAGCAGCAGATTCAAAATCCACCTGCCCAGCGTGCAGCAGCAGCTAACCGAGAAAGGAAGCGAGCCGTAGCTGAGGCTATCACCTCTGCAGCTGCCTCTGAACAAGAAATGGCTGATTACGAGGGTCAGTTATTGCAGGATCAATCCTGTTCAAACAGCCAAGATGATGAAGTTATGCCACCACATAGTGTGGATAAAAGTAAGTTAGGCGGAGTTGTTTTTGTCACTATGTACTTACCAGGTATTATTTATATTTTTATTCTTAGAGTTGTTGCTAGTTTAACCTGAAAATATAAATATTGTCATACCTTGTATCTGTAGAACAACCAAACATCTGTCACACGCCAACTAACATTTATAACAAACTAAGGAAATGAAATTCATTTGAAGGTACTGAAGTCAATGTCGCAGTGGTGGAACTCCTGACAAATACCATGTTTGTCAACGATGTCATGAAGATGTCTCACCTCGGACAGACCAGTGGTGTGTAAGCTTTTCACAGTGTGGTGAATCACTTTGCCCCAAAGATGTACAACTTCTCGTACAAAGGAATGAAAAGCAGGTGCGTTTAAGAAAACTTTGATATGTATGAAATGGAGACTATAGTGGTGATGAGGGGGGAAAGTAACGTAATGAAGCACTTGCTTTGAGGCTCCTCTAGATGGTGCTCATGGCTTAAACATAACAGCTAGTGCAATGGAAATTTATTAAATTTCCACTGCATCTGTTCAACCAAAAATGCCATCTCAAAGAATCGAAAAAAAACATATATATATATATATATATATATATATATATATACATATATATATATATATATATATATATAATGTGCTTCTTCAAGTGTGATTTGTCCATGACTAGTAGAACATAAGGATGAAATGTAGAACTTAGATATAGATATAAGAGATATAAAGCTATTTCATCACAATGTGACAATTTCTTTATAAGGCAATTTTTGTTCAATTCCAGAATCATTCTCGCTGCTATGCATTATAATGAAAATGCTGGGAGACCACAGAAAGTGCCGAAGGAAGGAATACACTCCTACTGCATCGTTTATCCCAAATATAAGAGTGGTGGCTATTCTCTGAGAAAGATATTGGTGGATGAAACTTATGGTAAGTTATGAAACAAAAACAATTCCAGGCAGATGCATTACTGAGTGTAACCCATATGTCACCCAAATATTTATCATCCCAATTTTTTTTTTTTTTTGTAGACTATGTGAATGACTGCCTTTCAGAGGCGATGAAAGTGATTGACGTTCCAAATAAGTACAAAACCGAATGATGTGGTAGTCGAGCCACAATTTCTTACAGCAGCAGTGAACAGACCGGACAAGTCAAATGTTATTGCTGAGCACCATACGAGATTCCTCAGGAAATAAAGAATCATATTCCTTGTATTAAGTTGTCCTCATTTGTTTATTCTTATTATGATGCAACCAGTACAAATCACAGTTCTGGAACATTTCTCTGTGAAACACGAAACCCTTTGAATACAGCTGACTCCTCTTCTCCTGGTGGTGGAAAATGTGCCCTGATACAAGACATTGCAACATGCTGGGAGCAGAACACGGTTGTCCAGACCAAGAAACTTCCAGCACCAGCGCACCAATTGTCTGTCGGCAATATGTCTATACTTGGCATCCTGTGGCCCATCAAATGCCTTGCCTTTGTACTGCTGCTTGAAGGTCATCCATGCCACCTATAATCCATATGGGTTCAGGCACACAGCATTGAATCCAGGATGATCAGTGATGCAGTCCAGTACCTGATTGAAGTGTTCCTCTCCTTGTAGACGTAGTCACTACTTCTTGAATTTCATGGCAGCAAACACATTCTACAGCTGTAGGCATTTGCTGGCAATTACCACAAGTACGCCTGAAATTTATATTAAAAAACAAAAAAGTAAAATACTGAGCGATGACACCATGAGCAGAAATGTTATTGAACAAGTGTATTGCTATACCAATCAGTCAATAATTCTGTTTATGAAAACATTTGTTTCAAAATATACAAGTACGTGGACGGAATCATGTACAAAAGTAAGAAATAGTCATTGATAAATCTCTCAAGTACAAGTAAAAAAAATAAAAATTGCTGAAAAGAATACTCAAGTACTGACAAACTGCTTTAAAAACATAGTCTGATTTATTTATTTATTTTTTTTAAATGTCATCAGACAAAAATATAAAATTATGTGCAAATGCTGGCATCTTCAAATCATAAAAAAATACCACTGCCTATATATATATCTTACCCATCTTGTAATTTCGACGGGTCTTGTCTCCATTCCATGTCAGGTGTCTGGGCGCATTATCAGCATCCTGATTAGCATTTGGCTCGTACATGTAAAGTCCAACGTATAAAATGCCAACCTCCTCCTCTTCCTCCAACTCTTTAAAAACTTGGTTCTCCTCATTTTCGCTCAACCTATCGCTGACATCGCTGTCTGAATCGACGTTTGAGTGGCTTTGTATAGCGTCTGTATGGAGCGCTGCCATCGCTGTTCCCGGTGTGACGTATCACTTCCGGGTTTGTCGCCCGCCAGGCTCGAACTTCGGAAAAGCGATTATTTCGTCAAATATATAACATATAAATTATTTTTTCATACTTTATTTGTTGGACAGTGTTTCAATGCTTCAATTGTGACCCTATATGGTATTTTATGAAATTACTTCACATTTGGCCTTTAAGGATTTTTTTTCCTTTAAAAACAGTCCATGCCATGACAACAGTGTGCAACGAAATACAAAGCTTTCAATAACTTTTCATCTTCAACATCTTAAGATGAATCACACCAAGTTTGAAGATGATCGGATAAACACTGTAGGAGGAGTTCGTTAAAATAAGACCCCAATGAAATGGCCAAAAAAATGGCAACACGTTCCAAAATAAATCAAAATGGTGGACTTCCTGTTAGGTTTAGCATATGGTTCAAAAAGAGTTTTTTGTAGGTCATAGCCTGTTACATATGTGTACCAATTTTCGTAGCTCTAGATTAAACGTACAACCGGCAATGCTTCGTGAAGTAACAATTTTTAAACTCTAAATTTGATGCGCCGCCGCCGTCATATAGTATATCAAAAACTTTTCATTTTTCACAATGATGTTGTCCCAGGTGTTGAGATGGTACATCCCAAGTTTGAAGTCAATCGGGTTAACCGTGTAGGAGAAGCGGGCAAAAGTATGACCCCTGTAAATGTGCAAAAATTGGCAAAAATTGGACATTTAAATACTCATACCTCACTTTCTGTCTATTTTAGGGTACACACTTCAAAGAGGTTTTTGTTCATTGGGATGTGCTACAGGTGCCACACAATTTTCATAGCCGTCGGACAATCGTAGCGGGACAGGGATCCGTTTAACCTATGTAGGGGGCGCTAAGGAGCCATTTTTCTGTTATCATGTATGGCGACTTTAAAATATCAAATTTTTCGCCAGGCCTGATGTGCGTGTAAAGTTTGGTGAGTTTTCGTTCACGTTTAGTGTCTCAAAAATGCGATTGTTTGCGGAGAAGAAAAAGAAGAATAATAAGAAGAACTAGAGCTGCGAGCAGCTATAAAGGGCCCTCGCAGCCCGGGCCACGTTGGGGTCCTTGCACGTTGGGGTACTTGCACGTTGGGGTACTGGCACGTTGGGGTACTGGCATATTGGAAGCAAAATTTCTTTGAAAATGGCATAATAAACGTTTACATGTAGAATATTTTTTTGCCAGTGTGTGTGTCAAGCTCAACGGGTTTTGGTGATTGTTAAGACCTGCAAAAATCAGCGTCCTTTTTTATTTTTAGGCAATGAGTTGCCCTGATTGGTATTTTTTTGTAAAAGTGTATATACACATCATCGCTCGTTGTACTCATTGCACAATGTTACTTTTATTGTCCAAAGGGGCAATCAAAAATGAATAAAACAAAATGGAAACGTACATACGTTTGGATCGGTGTGAAGCCAGTGAACAATTTGAGTGGTGGAAACTAAAAGAATATTCATAAATGACTTAGTTATCACACTTAGAATGAGTGTACATTTTTTGTACAAAATACCGTATGTGGGGTATTTTTATTTTTTTTTATATAAGCCTCAAGGGCTAGGTGGCGCTGTATTTATAACTGAATGTTGTCATAGAGATACCTTCAGGCCTTGATTATAAGCATACATGTCAAGTGTGGGATTTTTTTTTGGAGCATGTACCGTGGAGTTATTAAGCATATCCTTCATTCACGATATTGCTTTTAATGTCCATAGAGGCTATCAAAAATAAATAAAAATATATATATGTTTGGATAAGTCTGATGCCAGTGAACATTTTGAGTGGTGGAAACTAAAAAAATATTCATAAATGACTTAGTTATCACACTTAGAATGAGTGTACATTTTTTGTACAAAATACCGTATGTGGGGTATTTTTTTTTCATGCCTCAAGGGCTAGGTGGCGCTGCATATATAACTGAATGTTGTCATAGAGATAACTTCAGGCCTTGACGATAAACATACATGTCAAGTTTGGGATTTTTTGGAGCATGTACCGGGGAGTTATCAAGCATATCCTTTTTCATTGTTAAACACAAATTTTGCTGCCCCGCCCTCATCATATAGTATTTCGAAAAGTCAAAATTTTTCCCCCTGTCGTTGGCTCAGGTCTTGACATGGTCCAGGCCAAGAATTAACTCAGTCGGATGAAACGTGTAGGAGAAGTGGGCAAAAGTCTGCCCCCTGTGAATGTGCAAAAATCGTCAAAAATGGGACATTCAAAAATTCGTAGCTCACTTCCTGTTCATTTTAGCATATGGGTACAAGAGACTTTTTTGTAGGTCTTGGGCTCCCTCATACACCTAAAAATATTCGGCGTTCTTGCTTAAACGTACAACCGGGGCTGCTTCGTTAAAAATTTCGAGGGGGCGCTATTGAGTCATTTTTGTAAAAATAGCACAATCAACAATAAAATATTGCTCATTTTACCAGGCCAGATGTGTGTGCCAAGTTTCAGGAGTTTCTGTGCATGTTTAGACCCTCAAAACTGGTGTTGTTTTCTTGGCGAACAGCGCTTAGCCACGCCTACAGCAATTCGCGAAAACTCACAAACTTCGTGTTGTGACATCATGAAGGCCGAAACCCTCCTCTGAGCAAATATGAGGTAGGTCCAGTTAACGTGTTTGGAGAAAAACGTAGAAGAAAATTCGTAAGAAAAAAAATTGCCACTAGGTGGCGCTATCAGTGAGATGAAATGTAAGTTAGTAGATGTCTTTAGAGCTGGACTCTCATCAAATGTGTGAAATTTTGAGAAGATAGGATCATCTCGGTCAAGTTAATGCAGCTTTTATTTTCACGAAAAATCTTCAGATTTTGCGTCACCGTAGCGGCCACGCCCTTTGACGAAAAGTTACAATATTCGGTGTGGGGCATGATCAACATCTTAAGGCTTTTCTGACCAATTTTCAAATGGATCCCTTCAACAAGCTCAGCACAGTAGCTAAAAACGTAAAGTATGACATTTATTGTAACCACTAGGTGGTGCTATATGTATAACTGAATTTTGTCATATAGATGTTTTCAGGCTGTGACTATTACGTTGCCTGAGAAGTTTGAGATTTTTTGGAGCTTGAACATGGGAGTTATTAAGCATTTGCTCTTTCTGGACAAATGAAATTTTAAAGGCAATATTTGATGCTCCGCCCCCGTCGTATAGTATTTCGAAAAGGCAAGATGTTTTGCCCAGCTGTTCTCTTAGGTCTTGAGATGATAAATGCCAAGTTTGAAGTCAATTGGATGAAAAATGTTTGCAAAGGGGGAAAAAGCATGACCACAGTGAATGTGCCAAAATAGGCCAAAATTGGACATTAAAAAATTCATAGCTCACTTCCTGTACATTTTAGCTACATGGTCCCAATAGACTTTTTTGTGCGTCTCGGAGTGCTACACGTGCCTGCCAATTTTCGTTGCTCTAGCTCAAACGTGTCGGGCTTGGTTTTTATTTTTCTACGCTAGGGGGCGCTATAGAGTCGCGTTGTTATAACGACTTCATAATATCAAATTTTTCGCCGGACCTGAGGAGTGTGCAAAGTTTGGTGAGTTTTCGTGAATATTTAGGTACCCAAAATCGCGATTGTTTGCGGAGAATAAAGAAGAAGAAGAAGAAGAAGAAGAAGAATTTTTACAAAAACAATAGGGACCTCGCAGCGGTCGCTGCTCGGGCCCTAATTCCTACAAAAACAATAGGGTCTCGCAGCGGCACCGCCGCCGCCGCTGTTCGGGCCCTAACTAGAGCTGCGAGCAGCTATAAAGGGCCCTCGCAACCCGGGCCACGTTGGGGTATTTGCACGTCGGGGTACTGGCATGTTGGGGTACTGTCAAATAGGAAACCATCTAAATTGTAAACGTTTTTGCCATGCTTTGTGTTTTTAAAGTTTCATGGAAAGGCCAAAAACGATGCACAATTAACAAAATAAAATCAAAATGGATTGGCACATGGCTATATAGAATACTTTTTGAATATATTCGGCATGCCTGCCAATATTCACACATCTAGCTGAATCATATAATCGGAAAGACTTCATAAAAATGTCTAGAGGGCGCTATTGAGCCATTTATTACAAATTGCACTACAAATCTCTAAATAAAATATTCATGTTCCAGACAGGTCTGGTGTGTGTGCAAAGTTTTGTGAGTTTTCACCCATATTTAGACTCTCAAAAAAGCATTTTTCTTCACAAACAATGCATGGCTACAGCAAAGGCGTGTGACAAAATAAAAAAATTCAATAACCTTTCATCTTAAATATCTTAAGATGAAACACGCCAAAGAATGAAGACGATCTGATAAGTTCTTTTAAAATATGACCCCTATAAAAGGCCCCAAAAAATGGCTACAAATACCAAAGTAAATCAAAATGGCAGACATCCTTTTTGATTCAGCATATGGCTTTAGAAACCTTTTTGTAAGTCTTAGGCTGATAGGTATCCCAATTTTTACAAATCTAGCTGAATCATAAAACACAAAACATTTGCAAAAGCTTCATAAAAATGTCTAGAGGGCGCTATTGAATCATTTATTGCAAATTGAATAAGAAATCTCTAAAATATTCATGCTGATGACAAAAGTGTAAAGTTTCATGAGTTTTTGCACATGTTTAGACCAAAAAAAAAAGCAGCATTTTACTTGGCAAACAATGCATCGCCATGACAACGGCGTGCGACAAAATAAATAACTTTCGATAACTTTGCATCTTAAACATCTTAAGATGAAGCACACCAAGTTTAAAGACAGTCGGATAAATTTTGTAGGAGGAGTTCGTTAAAATATGACCCCTAAAAAAGGCCACAAAAAATGGCTACAAATCCCAACGTAAATCAAAATGGTGGACTTCCTGATTGGTTTAGCATATGGCTCCAAGAGACTTTTTTGTACATCCTGAGCTCTTATGTTTGCCTGCAAATTATCATAGCTTTAGGTGAAACGTACAACCGGGAATGCTTTGTCTGTTTAATCAAAACGCAAAATATGGTGTGTAATTCCAATGCATTGCTATGGCAACAGCGTGTGACAAAATAAAAAACTTTCGATTACTTTGCATCTTAAACATCTTAAGATGAAACATACCAAGTTTGAAGACAGTCGGATAAATTTTGTAGGAGGGGTTCGTTAAAATATGACCCCTGAAAAAGGCCACAAAAAATGGCAACAAATCCCATCATAAATCAAAATGGCGGACTTCCTGTTTGGTTTAGCACATGGTTCCAAGAGACTTTTTTGTACATCGTGGGCTCTTATGTATGCCTGCAAATTATCATAGCGCTAGGTGAAACGTACAACCGGGAATGCTTCGTTAAAGAGGAGTTTTTTAGCTCAAAATGTGATGCCCGGCCCCTGGGGGACTTCCTGTTGCGTTTAGCACATGGCACCAAGAGACTTTTTTGTACATCGTGGGCTGTTACATATGTCTCCAAATTTCCGTAGCTCTAGCTGCTTCGTACAACTGGGAATGCTTCATTAAGAAGAATTTTTTTCCTGTGCAAAAAGTGCATGCCACGATAACAGCGTGTGACGAAATAAAAAACTTTCAATAACTTTTCATTTTCAACATCTTAAGATGAATCACACCAAGTTTGAAGATGATCGGATAAACTCTGTAGGAGGAGTTTGTTAAAATATGACCCCTATGAAATGGCCAAAAAAAATGGCAACACATTCCAAAGTAAATCAAAATGGCGGACGTCCTGTTAGGTTTAGCATATGGTTCAAAAAGAGTTTTTTGTACCTCGAGGGCTGTTATATACCTCTACAAATTTTGGTAACTCTAGGTGAAACGTACAGTATGCTTTGTTAAAGAGGATTTTTTTTTTAGCTCAAAATGTGATGCCCGGCCCCTGGGGGACTTCCTGTTGGGTTTAGCACAGGGCACCAAGAGACTTTTTTGTACATCTTGGGCTGTTACATATGTCTACAAATTTTCGTAGCTCTAGCTGCTTCGTACAACTGGCAATGCTTCTTTAAGGATATTTTTTTTCCTTTGCAAACAGTGCATGCCATGACAACAGCGTGCGACGAAATACAAAGCTTTCAATAACTTTTCATCTTCAACATCTTAAGATGAATCACACCAAGTTTGAAGATGATCAGATAAACACTGTAGGAGGAGTTCGTTAAAATAAGGCCCCAATGAAATGGCCAAAAAAATGGCAACACGTTCCAAAATAAATCAAAATGGTGGACTTCCTGTTAGGTTTAGCATATGGTTCAAAAAGAGTTTTTTGTAGGTCATAGTCTGTTACATATGTGTACCAATTTTCGTAGCTCTAGATTAAACGTACAACCGGCAATGCCTCGTGAAGTAAGAATTTTTAAACTCAAAATTTGATGCGCCGCCGCCGTCATATAGTATATCAAAAACTTTTCATTTTTCACAATGATGTTGTCCCAGGTGTTGAGATGGTACATCCCAAGTTTGAAGTCAATCGGGTTAACCGTATAGGAGAAGCGGGCAAAAGTATGACCCCTGTAAATGTGCAAAAATTGGCAAAAATTGGACATTTAAATACTCGTACCTCACTTTCTGTCTATTTTAGGGTACACACTTCAAAGAGGTTTTTGTTCATTGGGATGTGCTACAGGTGCCACACAATTTTCATAGCCGTCGGACAATCGTAGCGGGACAGGGATCCGTTTAACCTATGTAGGGGGCGCTAAGGAGGCATTTTTCTGTTATCATGTATGGCGACTTTAAAATATCAAATTTTTCGCCAGGCCTGATGTGCGTGTAAAGTTTGGTGAGTTTTTGGTCACGTTTAGTGTCTCAAAAATGTGATTGTTTGCGGAGAAGAATAATAATAAGAATAACTAGAGCTGCGAGCAGCTATAAAGGGCCCTCGCAACCCGGGCCACGTTGGGGTATTTGCACGTCGGGGTACTGGCATGTTGGGGTACTGTCAAATAGGAAACCATCTAAATTGTAAACGTTTTTGCCATGCTTTGTGTTTTTAAAGTTTCATGGAAAGGCCAAAAACGATGCACAATTAACAAAATAAAATCAAAATGGATTGGCACATGGCTATATAGAATACTTTTTGAATATATTCGGCATGCCTGCCAATATTCACACATCTAGCTGAATCATATAATCGGAAAGACTTCATAAAAATGTCTAGAGGGTGCTATTGAGCCATTTATTACAAATAGCACAACAAATCTCTAAATAAAATATTCATGTTCTAGACAGGTCTGGTGCGTGTGCAAAGTTTTGTGAGTTTTCACCCATATTTAGACTCTCAAAAAAGCATTTTTCTTCACAAACAATGCATGGCTACAGCAAAGGCGTGTGACAAAATAAAAAAATTCAATAACTTTTCATCTTAAATATCTTAAGATGAAACACGCCAAAGAATGAAGACGATCTGATAAGTTCTGTTGAAAATATGACCCCTATAAAAGGCCCCAAAAAATGGCTACAAATACCAAAGTAAATCAAAATGGCAGACTTCCTTTTTGATTCAGCATATGGCTTTAGAAACCTTTTTGTAAGTCTTAGGCTGATAGGTATCCCAATTTTTACAAATCTAGCTGAATCATAAAACACAAAACATTTGCAAAAGCTTCATAAAAATGTCTAGAGGGCGCTATTGAACCATTTATTGCAAATTGAATAAGAAATCTCTAAAATATTCATGCTGATGACAAGCCTGATGTGTGTGTAAAGTTTCATGAGTTTTTGCACATGTTTAGACCAAAAAAAAAAAGTAACATTTTACTTGGCAAACAATGCATCGCCATGACAACGGCGTGCGACAAAATAAATAACTTTCGATAACTTTGCATCTTAAACATCTTAAGATGAAGCACACCAAGTTTAAAGACAGTCGGATAAATTTTGTAGGAGGAGTTCGTTAAAATATGACCCCTAAAAAAGGCCACAAAAAATGGCTACAAATCCCAACGTAAATCAAAATGGTGGACTTCCTGATTGGTTTAGCATATTGCTCCAAGAGACTTTTTTTGTACATCCTGAGCTCTTATGTTTGCCTGCAAATTATCATAGCTTTAGGTGTTTAATCAAAACGCAAAATATGGTGTGCAATTCCCATGCATTGCTATGGCAACAGCGTGTGACAAAATAAAAAACTTTCGATTACTTTGCATCTTAAACATCTTAAGATGAAACATACCAAGTTTGAAGACAGTCGGATAAATTTTGTAGGAGGGGTTCGTTAAAATATCACCCCTGAAAAAGGCCACAAAAAATGGCAACAAATCCCATCATAAATCAAAATGGCGGACTTCCTGTTTGGTTTAGCCCATGGTTCCAAGAGACTTTTTTGTACATCGTGGGCTCTTATGTATGCCTGCAAATTATCATAGCGCTAGGTGAAACGTACAACCGGGAATGCTTAGTTAAAGAGGAGTTTTTTAGCTCAAAATGTGATGCCCGGCCCCTGGGGGACTTCCTGTTGCGTTTAGCACATGGCACCAAGAGACATTTTTGTAGATCCTGGGCTGTTACATATGTCTACAATTTTTCGTCACTCTAGCTGCTTCGTACAACTGGGAATGCTTCATTAAGAAGGATTTTTTTCCTTTGCAAACTGTGCATGCCACGATAACAGCATGTGACGAAATAAAAAACTTTCAATAACTTTTCATTTTCAACATCTTAAGATGAATCACACCAAGTTTGAAGATGATCGGATAAACTCTGTAGGAGGAGTTTGTTAAAATATGACCCCTATGAAATGGCCAAAAAAAATGGCAACACATTCCAAAGTAAATCAAAATGGCGGACGTCCTGTTAGGTTTAGCATATGGTTCAAAAAGAGTTTTTTGTAAATCGAGGGCTGTTATATACCTCTACAAATTTTGGTAACTCTAGGTGAAACGTACAGCCGGGTATGCTTTGTTAAAGAGGAGTTTTTTTTAGCTCAAAATGTGATGCCCGGCCCCTGGGGGACTTCCTGTTGGGTTTAGCACAGGGCACCAGGAGACTTTTTTTGTACATCTTGGGCTGTTACATATGTCTACAAATTTTCGTAGCTCTAGCTGCTTCGTACAACTGGCAATGCTTCTTTAAGGATATTTTTTTTCCTTTGCAAACAGTGCATGCCATGACAACAGCGTGCGACGAAATACAAAGCTTTCAATAACTTTTCATCTTCAACATCTTAAGATGAATCACACCAAGTTTGAAGATGATCGGATAAACACTGTAGGAGGAGTTCGTTAAAATAAGACTCCAATGAAATGGCCAAAAAAATGGCAACACGTTCCAAAATAAATCAAAATGGTGGACTTCCTGTTAGGTTTAGCATATGGTTCAAAAAGAGTTTTTTGTAGGTCATAGCCTGTTACATATGTGTACCAATTTTCGTAGCTCTAGATTAAACGTACAACCGGCAATGCCTCGTGAAGTAAGAATTTTTAAACTCTAAATTTGATGCGCCGCCGCCGTCATATAGTATATCAAAAACTTTTCATTTTTCACAATGATGTTGTCCCAGGTGTTGAGATGGTACATCCCAAGTTTGAAGTCAATCGGGTTAACCGTGTAGGAGAAGCGGGCAAAAGTATGACCCCTGTAAATGTGCAAAAATTGGCAAAAATTGGACATTTAAATACTCATACCTCACTTTCTGTCTATTTTAGGGTACACACTTCAAAGAGGTTTTTGTTCATTGGGATGTGCTACAGGTGCCACACAATTTTCATAGCCGTCGGACAATCGTAGCGGGACAGGGATCCGTTTAACCTATGTAGGGGGCGCTAAGGAGCCATTTTTCTGTTATCATGTATGGCGACTTTAAAATATCAAATTTTTCGCCAGGCCTGATGTGCGTGTAAAGTTTGGTGAGTTTTCGGTCACGTTTAGTGTCTCAAAAATGCGATTGTTTGCGGAGAAGAATAATAATAAGAATAACTAGAGCTGCGAGCAGCTATAAAGGGCCCTCGCAACCCGGGCCACGTTGGGGTACTTGCACGTCGGGGTACTGGCACGTTGGGGTACTGTCAAATAGGACAAGGACCATCTAAAATGTTTTTGACAAGCCTTGTGTGTGCAAAGTTTAATCAAAACGCAAAATATGGTGCGCAATTCCCAAAATAAATTCAAAATGGCGGACTTCCTTTTAGGTTTAGCATACGGCTACAGAATACTTTTTGTAGGTCTTAAGCTAATAGGTATGCCTCCCAGTTTTCACAAATCTAGGTCAAGTCATCTTTAGTTGTGTATCGCTTGAATCATACAATTGGAAATGCTCCATAAAAATGCATAGAGGGCGCTATTGAGCACAACGTTGGGTTACTTGCACGTCAGGGTACTGGCACGTTGGGGTACTGTTACATGGAACAAGGACCATTTAAAATGTTAGTTTTTTCCATGCCTTGTCTGTGCAAAGTTTAATGAAAAAGGCCAAAAATGATGTATAGTTCCCAAAATAAAATCAAAATAGCGGACTTCCTCTTTGGTTTGGCAAATGGCTACATAATACTTTTTTGTAGGTCTAGCATAATCATACAATCGGAAATGCTTCATAAAAATGCCTAGAGGGCGCTATTTATTGCAAATTGCACAATAAATCTCTGAAAATTCATGTTCATGACAAGTCTGATGTGTTTGCAAAGTTTCATGAGTTTTCATGTGTATAAAAAAAAAAAAAAAGCAGCACTTGACAACTGTTACATGGAACAAGGACCATTTAAAATGTTAGTTTTTTCCATGCCTTTTCTGTGCAAAGTTTAATGAAAAAGGCCAAAAATGATGTATATTTCCCAAAATAAAATCAAAATAGCGGACTTCCTCTTTGGTTTGGCAAATGGCTACATAATACTTTTTTGTAGGTCTAGCATAATCATACAATCGGAAATGCTTCATAAAAATGTCTAGAGGGCGCTATTTATTGCAAATTGCACAATAAATCTCTGAAAATTCATGTTCATGACAAGTCTGATGTGTTTGCAAAGTTTCATGAGTTTTCATGTGTATAAAAAAAAAAAAAGCAGCACTTGACAAACAATGCATTGCTATGGCAACAGCGTGTTACAAAATAAAAAACTTTCGATTACTTTGCATCTTAAACATCTTAAGATGAAACACACCAAGTTTGAAGACAGTCGGATAAATTTTGTAGGAGGGGTTCGTTAAAATATGACCCCTGAAAAAGGCCACAAAAAATGGCAACAAATCCCATCATAAATCAAAATGGCAGACTTCCTGTTTTGTTTAGCACATGGTTCCAAGAGACTTTTTTTGTACATCACGGGCTCTTATGTATGCCTGCAAATTATCATAGCGCTAGGTGAAACGTACAACCGGGAATGCTTCGTTAAAGAGGAGTTTTTTAGCTCAAAATGTGATGCCCGGCCCCTGGGGGACTTCCTGTTGGGTTTAGCACGTGGCACCAAGAGACTTTTTTGTACATCCTGGGCTGTTACATATGTCTACAATTTTTCGTCGCTCTAGCTGCTTCGTACAACTGGGAATGCTTCATTAAGAAGGATTTTTTTTCCTTTGCAAAAAGTGCATGCCACGACAACAGCGTGTGACGAAATAAAAAACTTTCAATAACTTTTCATTTTCAACATCTTAAGATGAATCACACCAAGTTTGAAGATGATCGGATAAACTCTGTAGGAGGAGTTTGTTAAAATATGACCCCTATGAAATGGCCAAAAAAAATGGCAACACATTCCAAAGTAAATCAAAATAGCGGACGTCATGTTAGGTTTAGCATATGGTTCAAAAAGAGTTTTTTGTACCTCGAGGGCTGTTATACACCTCTACAAATGTTGGTAACTCTATGTGAAACGTACAGCCGGGTATGCTTTGTTAAAGAGGAGTTTTTTAGCTCAAAATGTGATGCCCGGCCCCTGGGGGACTTCCTGTTGGGTTTAGCACAGGGCACCAAGAGACTTTTTTGTACATCTTGGGCTGTTACATATGTCTACAAATTTTCATAGCTCTAGCTGCTTCGTACAAATGGGAATGCTTCTTGAAGGATATATTTTTTTCCTTTAAAAACAGTGCATGCCATGACAACAGCGTGCGACGAAATACAAAGCTTTCAATAACTTTTCATCTTCAACATCTTAAGATGAATCACACCAAGTTTGAAGATGATCGGATAAACACTGTAGGAGGAGTTCGTTAAAATAAGACCCCAATGAAATGGCCAAAAAAATGGCAACACGTTCCAAAATAAATCAAAATGGTGGACTTCCTGTTAGGTTTAGCATATGGTTCAAAAAGAGTTTTTTGTAGGTCATAGCCTGTTACATATGTGTACCAATTTTTGTAGCTCTAGATTAAACGTACAACCGGCAATGCTTCGTGAAGTAAGAATTTTTAAACTCTAAATTTGATGCGCCGCCGCCGTCATATAGTATATCAAAAACTTTTCATTTTTCACAATGATGTTGTCCCAGGTGTTGAGATGGTACATCCCAAGTTTGAAGTCAATCGGGTTAACCGTGTAGGAGAAGCGGGCAAAAGTATGACCCCTGTAAATGTGCAAAAATTGGCAAAAATTTGACATTTAAATACTCATACCTCACTTTCTGTCTATTTTAGGGTACACACTTCAAAGAGGTTTTTGTTCATTGGGATGTGCTACAGGTGCCACACAATTTTCATAGCCGTCGGACAATCGTAGCGGGACAGGGATCCGTTTAACCTATGTAGGGGGCGCTAAGGAACCATTTTTCTGTTATCATGTATGGCGACTTTAAAATATCAAATTTTTCGCCAGGCCTGATGTGCGTGTAAAGTTTGGTGAGTTTTTGGTCACGTTTAGTGTCTCAAAAATGCGATTGTTTGCGGAGAAGAATAATAATAAGAATAATAATAATAAGAAGAATTCCTACAAAAACAATAGGGCCTCGCAGCGGCACCGCCGCCGCCGCTGCTCGGGCCCTAATAATAAGAAGAATTCCTACAAAAACAATAGGGCCTCGCAGCGGCACCGCCGCCGCCGCTGCTCGGGCCCTAACTAGAGCTGCGAGCAGCTATAAAGGGCCCTCGCAACCCGGGCCACGTTGGGGTATTTGCACGTCGGGGTACTGGCATGTTGGGGTACTGTCAAATAGGAAACCATCTAAATTGTAAACGTTTTTGCCATGCTTTGTGTTTTTAAAGTTTCATGGAAAGGCCAAAAACGATGCACAATTAACAAAATAAAATCAAAATGGATTGGCACATGGCTATATAGAATACTTTTTGAATATATTCGGCATGCCTGCCAATATTCACACATCTAGCTGAATCATATAATCGGAAAGACTTCATAAAAATGTCTAGAGGGCGCTATTGAGCCATTTATTACAAATTGCACAACAAATCTCTAAATAAAATATTCATGTTCCAGACAGGTCTGGTGTGTGTGCAAAGTTTTGTGAGTTTTCACCCATATTTAGACTCTCAAAAAAGCATTTTTCTTCACAAACAATGCATGGCTACAGCAAAGGAGTGTGACAAAATAAAAAAATTCAATAACTTTTCATCTTAAATATCTTAAGATGAAACACGCCAAAGAATGAAGACGATCTGATAAGTTCTGTTGAAAATATGACCCCTATAAAAGGCCCCAAAAAATGGCTACAAATACCAAAGTAAATCAAAATGGCAGACTTCCTTTTTGATTCAGCATATGGCTTTAGAAACCTTTTTGTAAGTCTTAGGCTGATAGGTATCCCAATTTTTACAAATCTAGCTGAATCATAAAACACAAAACATTTGCAAAAGCTTCATAAAAATGTCTAGAGGGCGCTATTGAACCATTTATTGCAAATTGAATAAGAAATCTCTAAAATATTGATGCTGATGACAAGCCTGATGTGTGTGTAAAGTTTCATGAGTTTTTGCACGTTTAGACCAAAACAAAAAAGCAGCATTTTACTTGGCAAACAATGCATCGCCATGACAACGGCGTGCGACAAAATAAATAACTTTCGATAACTTTGCATCTTAAACATCTTAAGATGAAGCACACCAAGTTTAAAGACAGTCGGATAAATTTTGTAGGAGGAGTTCGTTAAAATATGACCCCTAAAAAAGGCCACAAAAAATGGCTACAAATCCCAACGTAAATCAAAATGGTGGACTTCCTGATTGGTTTAGCATATGGCTCCAAGAGACTTTTTTTGTACATCCTGAGCTCTTATGTTTGCCTGCAAATTATCATAGCTTTAGGTGAAACGTACAACCGGGAATGCTTTGTCTGTTTAATCAAAACGCAAAATATGGTGTGCAATTCGATGCATTGCTATGTCAACAGCGTGTGACAAAATAAAAAACTTTCGATTACTTTGCATCTTAAACATCTTAAGATGAAACATACCAAGCTTGAAGACAGTCGGATAAATTTTGTAGGAGGGGTTCGTTAAAATATGACCCCTGAAAAAGGCCACAAAAAATGGCAACAAATCCCATCATAAATCAAAATGGCGGACTTCCTGTTTGGTTTAGCACATGGTTCCAAGAGACTTTTTTGTACATCGTGGGCTCTTATGTATGCCTGCAAATTATCATAGCGCTAGGTGAAACGTACAACCGAGAATGCTTCGTTAAAGAGGAGTTTTTTTAGCTCAAAATGTGATGCCCGGCCCCTGGGGGACTTCCTGTTGCGTTTAGCACATGGCACCAAGAGACATTTTTGTACATCCTGGGCTGTTACATATGTCTACAATTTTTCGTCGCTCTAGCTGCTTCGTACAACTGGGAATGCTTCATTAAGAAGGATTTTTTTCCTTTGCAAAAAGTGCATGCCACGATAACAGCGTGTGACGAAATAAAAAACTTTCAATAACTTTTCATTTTCAACATCTTAAGATGAATCACACCAAGTTTGAAGATGATCGGATAAACTCTGTAGGAGGAGTTTGTTAAAATATGACCCCTATGAAATGGGCAAAAAAAATGGCAACACATTCCAAAGTAAATCAAAATGGCGGACGCCCTGTTAGGTTTAGCATATGGTTCAAAAAGAGTTTTTTGTACCTCGAGGGCTGTTATATACCTCTACAAATTTTGGTAACTCTAGGTGAAACGTACAGCCGGGTATGCTTTGTCAAAGAGGAGTTTTTTTTAGCTTAAAATGTGATGCCCGGCCCCTGGGGGACTTCCTGTTGGGTTTAGCACAGGGCACCAAGAGACGTTTTTGTACATCTTGGGCTGTTACATATGTCTACAAATTTTCGTAGCTCTAGCTGCTTCGTACAACTGGCAATGCTTCTTTAAGGATATTTTTTTTCCTTTGCAAACAGTGTATGCCATGACAACAGCGTCCGACGAAATACAAAGCTTTCAATAACTTTTCATCTTCAACATCTTAAGATGAATCACACCAAGTTTGAAGATGATCGGATAAACACTGTAGGAGGAGTTCGTTAAAATAAGGCCCCAATGAAATGGCCAAAAAAATGGCAACACGTTCCAAAATAAATCAAAATGGTGGACTTCCTGTTAGGTTTAGCATATGGTTCAAAAAGAGTTTTTTGTAGGTCATAGTCTGTTACATATCTGTACCAATTTTCGTAGCTCTAGATTAAACGTACAACCGGCAATGCCTCGTGAAGTAAGAATTTTTAAACTCTAAATTTGATGCGCCGCCGCCGTCATATATTATATCAAAAACTTTTCATTTTTCACAATGATGTTGTCCCAGGTGTTGAGATGGTCCATCCCAAGTTTGAAGTCAATCGGGTTAACCGTGTAGGAGAAGCGGGCAAAAGTATGACCCCTGTAAATGTGCAAAAATTTGCAAAAATTGGACATTTAAATACTCATACCTCACTTTCTGTCTATTTTAGGGTACACACTTCAAAGAGGTTTTTGTTCATTGGGATGTGCTACAGGTGCCACACAATTTTCATAGCCGTCGGACAATCGTAGCGGGACAGGGATCCGTTTAACCTATGTAGGGGGCGCTAAGGAGCCATTTTTCTGTTATCATGTATGGTGACTTTATAATATCAAATTTTTCGCCAGGCCTGATGTGCGTGTAAAGTTTGGTGAGTTTTCGGTCACGTTTACTGTCTCAAAAATGTGATCGTTTGCGGAGAATAATAATAATAATAATAATAATAATAACTAGAGCTGCGAGCAGCTATAAAGGGCCCTCGCAACCCGGGCCACGTTGGGGTACTTGCACGTCAGGGTACTGGCACATTGGGGTACTGTCAAATAGGACAAGGACCATCTAAAATGTTTTTGACAAGCCTTGTGTGTGCAAAGTTTAATCAAAACGCAAAATATGGTGCGCAATTCCCAAAATAAATTCAAAATGGCGGACTTCCTTTTAGGTTTAGCTTACGGCTACAGAATACTTTTTGTAGGTCTTAAGCTAATAGGTATGCCTCCCAGTTTTCACAAATCTAGGTCAAGTCATCTTTAGTTGTGTATCGCTTGAATCATACAATTGGAAATGCTCCATAAAAATGCATAGAGGGCGCTATTGAGCACAACGTTGGGTTACTTGCACGTCGGGGTACTGGCACGTTGGGGTACTGTTACATGGAACAAGGACCATTTAAAATGTTAGTTTTTTCCATGCCTTGTCTGTGCAAAGTTTCATGAAAAAGGCCAAAAATGATGTATAATTCCCAAAATAAAATCAAAATAGCGGTCTTCCTCTTTGGTTTGGCAAATGGCTACATAATACTTTTTTGTAGGTCTAGCAAAATCATACAATCGGAAATGCTTCGTAAAAATGTCTAGAGGGCGCTATTTATTGCAAATTGCACAATAAATCTCTGAAAATTCATGTTCATGACAAGTCTGATGTGTTTGCAAAGTTTCATGAGTTTTCATGTGTATAAAAAAAAAAAAAAGCAGCACTTGACAAACAATGCATTGCTATGGCAACAGTGTGTTACAAATTAAAAAACTTTCGATTACTTTGCATCTTAAACATCTTAAGATGAAACACACCAAGTTTGAAGACAGTCGGATAAATTTTGTAATAATAATTTTTGTTCTTGATGAAGCATTCCCAGTTGTACGTTTCACCTAGCGCTATGATAATTTGGAGGCATACATAAGAGCCCACGATGTACAAAAAAGTCTCTTAGAACCATATGCTAAACCAAACAGGAAGTCCGGCATTTTGATTTACGCCTTTTTTAGGGGTCACATTTTAACGAACTCCTACAAAATTTATCCGACTGTCTTCCAACTTGGTGTGTTTCATCTTAAGATGTTTAAGATGCAAAGTAATCGAAGGTTTTTTATTTTGTAACACGCTGTTGCCATAGCAATGCATTGTTTGTCAAGTGCTGCTTTTTTTTTTTATACACATGAAAACTCATGAAACTTTGCAAACACATCAGACTTGTCATGAACATGAATTTTCAGAGATTTATTGTGCAATATGCAATAAATAGCGCCCTCTAGACATTTTTATGAAGCATTTCCGATTGTATGATTATGCTAGATTTTTAAAAATTAGGACAGAACCCTATCAGCCTAAGACCTACAAAAAAGTATTATGTAGCCATTTGCCAAACCAAAGAGGAAGTCCGCTATTTTGATTTTATTTTGGGAATTATACATCATTTTTGGCCTTTTTCATTAAACTTTGCACAGACAAGGCATGGAAAAAACTAACATTTTAAATGGTCCTTGTTCCATGTAACAGTACCCCAACGTGCCAGCACCCTGACGTGCAAGTAACCCAACGTTGTGCTCAATAGCGCCCTCTATGCAATTTTATGGAGCATTTCCAATTGTATGATTCAAGCGATACACAACTAAAGATGACTTGACCTAGATTTGTGAAAACTGGGAGGCATACCTATTAGCTTAAGACCTACAAAAAGTATTCTGTAGCCGTATGCTAAACCTAAAAGGAAGTCCGCCATTTTGAATTTATTTTGGGAATTGCACACCATATTTTGCGTTTTGATTAAACTTTGCACACACAAGGCTTGTCAAAAACATTTTAGATGGTCCTTGTCCTATTTGACAGTACCCCAACGTGCCAGTACCCCGACGTGCAAGTACCCCAACGTGGCCCGGGTTGCGAGGGCCCTTTATAGCTGCTCGCAGCTCTAGTTAGTGCCCGAGCAGCAGCGGCGACGGTGCCGCTGCGAGGCCTTATTGTTTTTGTAGGAATTCTTATTAGGGCCCGAGCAGCGGCGGCGGCGGTGCCGCTGCGAGGCCCTATTGTTTTTGTAGGAATTCTTCTTATTATTCTTCTTTTTCTTCTCCGCAAACAATCGCATTTTTGAGACACTAAACGTGAACGAAAACTCACCAAACTTTACACGCACATCAGGCCTGGCGAAAAATTTTATATTTTAAAGTCGCCATACATGATAACAGAAAAATGGCTCCTTAGCGCCCCCTACATAGGTTAAACGGATCCCTGTCCCGCTACGATTGTCCGACGGCTATGAAAATTGTGTGGCACCTGTAGCACATCCCAATGAACAAAAACCTCTTTGAAGTGTGTACCCTAAAATAGACAGAAAGTGAGGTATGAGTATTTAAATGTCCAATTTTTGCCAATTTTTGCACATTTACAGGGGTCATACTTTTGCCCGCTTCTCCTACACGGTTAACCCGATTGACTTCAAACTTGGGATGTACCATCTCAACACCTGGGACAACATCATTGTGAAAAATCAAAAGTTTTTGATATACTATACACTATATATATGGTGGCGCATCAAATTTAGAGTTTAAAAATTCTTACTTCACGAAGCATTGCCGGTTGTACGTTTAATCTAGAGCTACGAAAATTGGTACACATATGTCACAGGCTATGACCTACAAAAAACTCTTTTTGAACCATATGCTAAACCTAACAGGAAGTCCACCATTTTGATTTATTTTGGAACGTGTTGCCATTTTTTTGGCCATTTCATTGGGGTCTTATTTTAACGAACTCCTCCTACAGTGTTTATCCGATCATCTTCAAACTTGGTGTGATTCATCTTAAGATGTTGAAGATGAAAAGTTATTGAAAGCTTTGTATTTCGTCGCACACTGTTGTCATGGCATGCACTGTTTTTAAAGGAAAAAAAATATCCTTAAAGAAGCATTCCCATTTGTACGAAGCAGCTAGAGCTACGAAAATTTGTAGACATATGTAACAGCCCAAGATGTACAAAAAAGTCTCTTGGTGCCCTGTGCTAAACCCAACAGGAAGTCCCCCAGGGGCCGGGCATCACATTTTGAGCTAAAAAACTCCTCTTTAACAAAGCATACCCGGCTGTACGTTTCACATAGAGTTACCAAAATTTGTAGAGGTATATAACAGCCCTCGAGGTACAAAAAACTCTTTTTGAACCATATGCTAAACCTAACAGGACGTCCGCCATTTTGATTTACTTTGGAATGTGTTGCCATTTTTTTGGGCCATTTCATAGGGGTCATATTTTAACAAACTCCTCCTACAGAGTTTATCCGATCATCTTCAAACTTGGTGTGATTCATCTTAAGATGTTGAAAATGAAAAGTGATTGAAAGTTTTTTATTTCGTCACACGCTGTTGTCGTGGCATGCACTTTTTGCAAAGGAAAAAAAATCTTATTAATGAAGCATTCCCAGTTGTACGAAGCAGCTAGAGCGACGAAAAATTGTAGACATATGTAACAGTCCAGGATGTACAAAAAAGTCTCTTGGTGCCATGTGCTTAACCTAACAGGAAGTCCCCCAGGGGCCGGGCATCACATTTTGAGCTAAAAAACTCCTCTTTTGCAGGCATACATAAGAGCCCACGATGTACAAAAAAGTCTCTTGGAACCATGTGCTAAACCAAACAGGAAGTCTGCCATTTTGATTTATGATGGGATTTGTTGCCATTTTTTGTGGCCTTTTTCAGGGGTCATATTTTAACGAACCCCTCCTACAAAATTTATCCGACTGTCTTCAAACTTGGTGTGTTTCATCTTAAGATGTTTAAGATGCAAAGTAATCGAAAGTTTTTTATTTTGTAACACGCTGTTGCCATAGCAATGCATTGTTTGTCAAGTGCTGCTTTTTTTTTTTATACACATGAAAACTCATGAAACTTTGCAAACACATCAGACTCGTCATGAACATGAATTTTCAGAGATTTATTGTGCAATTTGCAATAAATAGCGCCCTCTAGACATTTTTATGAAGCCTTTCCGATTGTATGATTATGCTAGACCTACAAAAAAGTATTATGTAGCCATTTGCCAAACCAAAGAGGAAGTCCGCTATTTTGATTTTATTTTGGGAATTATACATAATTTTTGGCCTTTTTCATTAAACTTTGCACAGACAAGGCATGGAAAAAAGTAACATTTTAAATGGTCCTTGTTCCATGTAACAGTTGTCAAGTGCTGCTTTTTTTTTTTTTTTATACACATGAAAACTCATGAAACTTTGCAAACACATCAGACTTGTCATGAACATGAATTTTTAGAGATTTATTGTGCAATTTGCAATAAATAGCGCCCTCTAGACATTTTTATGAAGCATTTCCGATTGTATGATTATGCTAGACCTACAAAAAAGTATTATGTAGCCATTTGCCAAACCAAAGAGGAAGTCCGCTATTTTGATTTTATTTTGGGAATTATACATCATTTTTGGCCTTTCTCATTAAACTTTGCACAGACAAGCCATGGAAAAAACTAACATTTTAAATGGTCCTTGTTCCATGTAACAGTACCCCAACGTGCCAGTACCCTGACGTGCAAGTAACCCAACGTTGTGCTCAATAGCGCCCTCTATGCATTTTTATGGAGCATTTCCAATTGTATGATTCAAGCGATACACAACTAAAGATGACTTGACCAAGATTTATGAAAACTGGGAGGCATACCTATTAGCTTAAGACCTACAAAAGGTATTCTGTAGCCGTATGCTAAACCTAAAAGGAAGTCCACCATTTTGAATTTATTTTGGGAATTGCACACCATATTTTGCGTTTTGATTAAACTTTGCACACACAAGGCTTGTCAAAAACATTTTAGATGGTCTTGTCCTATTTGACAGTACCCCAACGTGCCAGTACCCCGACGTGCAAGTACCCCAACGTGGCCCGGGTTGCGAGGGCCCTTTATAGCTGCTCGCAGCTCTAGTTATTATTAGGGCCCGAGCAGCGGCGGCGGCGGTGCCGCTGCGAGGCCCTATTGTTTTTGTAGGAATTCTTCTTATTATTATTATTCTTATTATTATTCTTCTCCGCAAACAATCGCATTTTTGAGACGCTAAACGTGAACGAAAACTCACCAAACTTTACACGCACATCAGGCCTGGCGAAAAATTTGATATTTTAAAGTCGCCATACATGATAACAGAAAAATGGCTCCATAGCGCCACCTACATAGGTTAAACGGATCCCTGTCCCGCTACGATTGTCCTATGGCGACGAAAATTGTGTGGCAACCGTAGCACATCCAGATGAACAAAAACCTCTTTGATGTGTGTACCCTAAAATAGACAGAAAGTGAGGTATGATCATCTGACTGTCCAATTTTGGCCCAGTTTTGCACATTTACAGGGGTCATACTTTTGCCCGCTTCTCCTACACGGTTAACCCGATTAACTTCAAACTTGGGATGGACCATCTCAACACCTGGGACAACATCATTGTAAAAAATCTAAAGTTTTTGATATACTATATGACGTCGGCGACGCATCAAATTTAGAGTTTAAAAATTCTTACTTCATGAAGCATTGCCGGTTGTACGTTTAATCTAGAGCTACGAAAATTTGTACACATATGTAACAGGCTATGACCTACAAAAAACTCTTTTTGAACCATATGCTAAACCTCACAGGAAGTCCGCCATTTTGATTTATTTTGGAACGTGTTGCCATTTTTTTTGGCCATTTCATTGGGGTCTTATTTTAACGAACTCCTCCTACAGTGTTTATCCGATCATCTTCAAACTTGGTGTGATTCATCTTAAGATGTTGAAGATGAAAAGTTATTGAAAGCTTTGTATTTCGTCGCACGCTGTTGTCATGGCATGCACTGTTTGCAAAGGAAAAAAAATATCCTTAAAGAAGCATTGCCAGTTGTACGAAGCAGCTAGAGCTACGAAAATTTGTAGACATATGTAACAGCCCAAGATGTACAAAAAAGTCTCTTGGTGCCCTGTGCTAAACCCAACAGGAAGTCCCCCAGGGGCCGGGCATCACATTTTAAGCTAAAAAACTCCTCTTTAACAAAGCATACCCGGCTGTACGTTTCACCTAGAGTTACCAAAATTTGTAGAGGTATATAACAGCCCTCGAGGTACAAAAAACTCTTTTTGAACCATATGCTAAACCTAACAGGATGTCCGCCATTTTTATTTACTTTGGACTGTGTTGCCATTTTTTGGGCCATTTCATAGGGGTCATATTTTAACGAACTCCTCCTACAGAGTTTATCCGATCATCTTCAAACTTGGTGTGACTCATCTTAAGATGTTGAGGATGAAAAGTTATTGAAAGCTCTTTATTTCGTCGCACGCTGTTGTCGTGGCATGCACTTTTTGCAAAGGAAAAAAATCCCTCTTAATGAAGCATTCCCAGTTGTACGAAGTAGCTAGAGCTACAAAAAATTGTAGACATATGTAACAGCCCACAGTGTACAAAAAAAGTCTCTTGGTGCCATGTGCTAAACCCAACAGGAAGTCCCCCAGGGGCCGGGCATCACATTTTGAGCTAGAAAACTCCTCTTTAACGAAGCATTCCCGGTTGTACGTTTCACCTAGCGCGATGATAATTTGCAGGCATACATAAGAGCCCACGATGTACAAAAAAGTCTCTTGGAACCATGTGATAAACCAAACAGGAAGTCTGCCATTTTGATTTACGATGGGATTTGTTGCCATTTTTTGTGGCCTTTTTCAGTTGTCATATTTTAACGAACTCCTCGTACAAAGTTCATCCGACCGTCTTCAAACTTGGTGTGTTTCATCTTAAGATGTTTAAGATGCAAAGTTATCAAAAGTTTTTTATTTTGTCGCACGCTGCTGCTATAGCGATGCAGTTTGCCAAGTGAAGTGCTGCTTTGTTTTTTTATCTATACATGTGTGAAAACTTATGAAACTTTGCAAACACATCAGACTTGTCATGAACAAGAATTTTTACAGATTTATTGTGCAATTTGCAATAAATAGCGCCCTCTAGACATTTTTATGAAGTATTTCCGATTGTATGATTCTGCTAGATTTGTGAAAATTAGGACAGACCCCTATCAGCCTAATACCTACAAAAAAGTATTATGTAGCCATTTGCCAAACCAAAGAGGAAGTCCGCTATTTTGATTTTATTTTGGGAATTATACATCATTTTTGGCCTCTTTCATTAAACTTTGCACAGACAAGGCATGGAAAAAACTAACATTTTAAATGGTCCTTGTTCCATGTAACAGTACCCCAATGTGCCAGTACCCTGACGTGCAAGTAACCCAACGTTGTGCTCAATAGCGCCCTCTATGCATTTTTATGGAGCATTTCCAATTGTATGATTCAAGCGATACACAACTAAAGATGACTTGACCTAGATTTGTGAAAACTGGGAGGCATACCTATTAGCTTAAGACCTACAAAAAGTATTCTGTAGCCGTATGCTAAACCTAAAAGGAAGTCCGCCATTTTGAATTTATTTTGGGAATTGCACACCATATTTTGCGTTTTGATTAAACTTTGCACATACAAGGCTTGTCAAAAACATTTTAGATGGTCCTTGTCCTATTTGACAGTACCCCAACGTGCCAGTACCCCGACGTGCAAGTACCCCAACGTGGTCCGGGTTGCGAGGGCCCTTTATAGCTGCTCGCAGCTCTAGTTATTATTCTTATTATTATTCTCCGCAAACAATCGCATTTTTGAGACACTAAACGTGACCGAAAACTCACCAAACTTTACACGCACATCAGGCCTGGCGAAAAATTTGATATTTTAAAGTCGCCATACATGATAACAGAAAAATGGCTCCTTAGCGCCCCCTACATAGGTTAAACGGATCCCTGTCCCGCTACGATTGTCCGACGGCTATGAAAATTGTGTGGCACCTGTAGCACATCCCAATGAACAAAAACCTCTTTGAAGTGTGTACCCTAAAATAGACAGAAAGTGAGGTATGAGTATTTAAATGTCCAATTTTTGCCAATTTTTGCACATTTACAGGGGTCATACTTTTGCCCGCTTCTCCTACACGGTTAACCCGATTGACTTCAAACTTGGGATTTACCATCTCAACACCTGGGACAACATCATTGTGAAAAATGAAAAGTTTTTGATATACTATATGACGGCGGCGGCGCATCAAATTTAGAGTTTAAAAATTCTTACTTCACGAAGCATTGCCGGTTGTACTTTTAATCTAGAGCTACGAAAATTGGTACACATATGTAACAGGCTATGACCTACAAAAAACTATTTTTGAACCATATGCTAAACCTAACAGGAAGTCCACCATTTTGATTTATTTTGGAATGTGTTGCCATTTTTTTGGCCATTTCATTGAGGTCTTATTTTAACGAACTCCTCCTACAGTGTTTATCCGATCATCTTCAAACTTGGTGTGATTCATCTTAAGATATTGAAAAATGAAAAGTTATTGAAAGCTTTGCATTTCGTCGCACGCTGTTGTCATGGCATGCACTGTTTTTAAAGGAAAAAAAATATCCTTAAAGAAGCATTCCCATTTGTACGAAGCAGCTAGAGCTACGAAAATTTGTAGACATATGTAACAGCCCAAGATGTACAAAAAAGTCTCTTGGTGCCCTGTGCTAAACCCAACAGGAAGTCCCCCAGGGGCCGGGCATCACATTTTGAGCTAAAAAACTCCTCTTTAACAAAGCATACCCGGCTGTACGTTTCACATAGAGTTACCAACATTTGTAGAGGTATATAACAGCCCTCGAGATACAAAAAACTCTTTTTGAACCATATGCTAAACCTAACAGGACGTCCGCCATTTTGATTTACTTTGGAATGTGTTGCCATTTTTTTTGGCCATTTCATAGGGGTCATATTTTAACAAACTCCTCCTACAGAGTTTATCCGATCATCTTCAAACTTGGTGTGATTCATCCTAAGATGTTGAAAATGAAAAGTTATTGAAAGTTTTTTATTTCGTCACACGCTGTTGTCGTGGCATGCACTTTTTGCAAAGGAAAAAAATCCTTCTTAATGAAGCATTCCCAGTTGTACGAAGCAGCTAGAGCGACGAAAAATTGTAGACATATGTAACAGCCCAGGATGTACAAAAAAGTTGCTTGGTGCCATGTGCTAAACCCAACAGGAAGTCCCCCAGGGGCCGGGCATCACATTTTGAGCTAAAAAACTCCTCTTTAACGAAGCATTCCCGGTTGTACGTTTCACCTAGCGCTATGATAATTTGCAGGCATACATAAGAGCCCATGATGTACAGAAAAGTCTCTTGGAACCATGTGCTAAACCAAACAGGAAGTCTGCCATTTTGATTTATAATGGGATTTGTTGCCATTTTTTGTGGCCTTTTTCAGGGGTCATATTTTAACGAACCCCTCCTACAAAATTTATCCGACTGTCTTCAAACTTGGGTTTAGCACATGGCACCAAGAGACTTTTTTGTACATTGTGGGCTGTTAAATTTGTCTCAAAATTTTCGTAGCTCTAGCTGCTTCGTACAACTGGGAATGCTTCATTAAGAGGGAATTTTTTCCTTTGCAAACTGTGCATGCCACGGCAACAGCATGCGACGAAATAAAAAGCTTTCAATAACTTTTCATCTTCAACATCTTAAGATGAATCACACCAAGTTTGGAGATGATCGGATAAACTCTGTAGGAGGAGTTCGTTAAAATAAGACCCCTATGAAATGGCCCAAAAAATGGCAACACGTTCCAAAGTAAATCAAAATGGCGGACTTCCTGTTCGGTTTAGCATATGGTTCAAAAAGAGTTTTTTGTACCTTGAGGGCTGTTACATATGTCTTCAAATGTTGGTAACTCTAGGTGAAATGTACAGCCGGGAATGCTTCATTAAATAAGAATTTTGAAACACAAAATTTGATGCCTCGCCTCTGGCGGACTTCCTGTTAGGTTTAGCATATGGCACCAACAGGCTTTTTTGTAGATCATAGTCTGTTACATATGTGTACCAATTTTCGTGGCTCTCAATTAAACGTACCACCGGCAATGCTTTGTTAAGTAAGAATTTTGAATCTGTAAATTTGATGCCCCCCGCCACCGTCATATAGTATGTCAAAAACTTTTGATTTTTTACCATGATGTTGTCCCAGGTGTTGAGATGGTACAGCCCAAGTTTGAAGTCAATCGGGTTAACCGTGTAGGAGAAGCGGGCAAAAGTATGACCCCTGTAAATGTGCAAAAATGGGCCAAAATTGGACATTCAAATACTCATACCTCACTTCCTGTCTATTTTAGGGTACACATATCAAAGAGGTTTTTGTTCATCTGGATGTGCTACAGGTGCCACACAATTTTCGTAGCCATAGGACAATCGTAGCGGGACAGGGATCCGTTAAACCTATGTAGGTGGCGCTACAGAGCCATTTATCTGTTATCATGTATGGCGACTTTAAAATATCAAATTTTTCGCCAGGCCCGATCTGCGTGTAAAGTTTGGTGAGTTTTCGTTCATGTTTAGTGCCTCAAAAATGTGGTTGTTTGCGGAAAAGAATAATAACAAAGAAAAAGAAGAAGAAGAAGAAGAAGAAGAATAACTAGAGCTGCGAGCAGCTATAAAGGGCCCTCGCAACCCGGGCCACGTTGGGGTACTTGCACGTCGGGGTACTGGCACGTTGGGGTACTGTCAAATAGGACAAGGACCATCTAAAATGTTTTTGACAAGCCTTGTGTGTGCAAAGTTTAATCAAAACGCAAAATATGGTGCGCAATTCCCAAAATAAATTCAAAATGGCGGACTTCCTTTTAGGTTTAGCATACGGCTACAGAATACTTTTTGTAGGTCTTAAGCTAATAGGTATGCCTCCCAGTTTTCACAAATCTAGGTCGTCATCTTTAGTTGTGTATCGCTTGAATCATACAATTGGAAATGCTCCATAAAAATGCATAGAGGGCGCTATTGAGCACAACGTTGGGTTACTTGCACGTCGGGGTACTGGCACGTTGGGGTACTGTTACATGGAACAAGGACCATTTAAAATGTTAGTTTTTTCCATGCCGTGTCTGTGCAAAGTTTCATGAAAAAGGCCAAAAATGATGTATAATTCCCAAAATAAAATCAAAATAGCGGTCTTCCTCTTTGGTTTGGCAAATGGCTACATAATACTTTTTTGTAGGTCTAGCATAATCATACAATCGGAAATGCTTTGTAAAAATGTCTAGAGGGCGCTATTTATTGCAAATTGCACAATAAATCTCTGAAAATTCATGTTCATGACAAGTCTGATGTGTTTGCAAAGTTTCATGAGTTTTCATGTGTATAAAAAAAAAAAAAAGCAGCACTTGACAAACAATGCATTGCTATGGCAACAGTGTGTTACAAAATAAAAAACTTTCGATTACTTTGCATCTTAAACATCTTAAGATGAAACACACCAAGTTTGAAGACAGTCGGATAAATTTTGTAGGAGGGGTTCGTTAAAATATGACCCCTGAAAAAGGCCACAAAAATGGCAACAAATCCCATCATAAATCAAAATGGCAGACTTCCTGTTTGGTTTAGCACATGGTTCCAAGAGACTTTTTTTTGTACATCATGGGCTCTTATGTATGCCTGCAAATTATCATAGCGCTAGGTGAAACGTACAACCGGGAATGCTTCGTTAAAGAGGAGTTTTTTAGCTCAAAATGTGATGCCCGGCCCCTGGGGGACTTCCTGTTGGGTTTAGCACATGGCACCAAGAGACTTTTTTGTACATCCTGGGCTGTTACATATGTCTACAATTTTTCGTCGTTCTAGCTGCTTCGTACAACTGGGAATGCTTCATTAAGAAGGATTTTTTTCCTTTGCAAAAAGTGCATGCCACGACAACAGCGTGTGATGAAATAAAAAACTTTCAATAACTTTTCATTTTCAACATCTTAAGATGAATCACACCAAGTTTGAAGATGATCGGATAAACTCTGTAGGAGGAGTTTGTTAAAATATGACCCCTATGAAATGGCCAAAAAAAATGGCAACACATTCCAAAGTAAATCAAAATGGCGGACGTCCTGTTAGGTTTAGCATATGGTTCAAAAAGAGTTTTTTGTACCTCGAGGGCTGTTATATACCTCTACAAATTTTGGTAACTCTCGGTGAAACGTACAGCCGGGTATGCTTTGTTAAAGAGGAGTTTTTTTTTAGCTCAAAATGTGATGCCCGGCCCCTGGGGGACTTCCTGTTGGGTTTAGCACAGGGCACCAAGAGACTTTTTTGTACATCTTGGGCTGTTACATATGTCTACAAATTTTCGTAGCTCTAGCTGCTTCGTACAACTGGCAATGCTTCTTTAAGGATATTTTCTTTCCTTTGCAAACAGTGCATGCCATGACAACAGCGTGCGACGAAATAAAAAGCTTTCAATAAGTTTTCATCTTCAGCCTCTTAAGATGAATCACACCAAGTTTGAAGATGATCGGATAAACTCTGTAGGAGGAGTTCGTTAAAATAAGACCCCTATGAAATGGCCAAAAAAATGGCAACACGTTCCAAAGTAAATCAATATGGCGGACTTCCTGTTGGGGTTAGCATATGTTTCAAAAAGCGTTTTTTGTACCTCGAAGGCTGTTACATATGTCTTAAAATTTTGGTAACTCTAGGTGAAACGTACAACCGGGAATGCTTCGTTAAAGAGGAGGGTTGTTTTTTTTTAGCTCAAAATGTGATGCCCGGCCCCTGGGGGACTTCCTGTTGGGTTTAGCACATGGCACCAAGAGACTTTTTTGTACATCTTGGGCAGTTACATATGTCTACAAATTTTCATAGCTCTAGCTGCTTCGTACAACTGGGAATGCTTCATTAAGAAGGATTTTTTTTTTCGTTTGCAAAAAGTGCATGCCACGACAACAGCGTGCGACGAAATAAAAAGCTTTCAATAACTTTTCATCGTCAACATCTTAAGATGAATCACACCAAGTTTGAAGATGATCGGATAAACTCTGTAGGAGGAGTTTGTTAAAATAAGACCCCTATGAAATGGCCAAAAAAATGACAACACGTTCCAAAGTAAATCAAAATGGCGGACTTCCTGTTAGGTTTAGTATATGGTTCAAAAAGAGTTTTTTGTACCTTGAGGGCTGTTGCATATGTCCTCAAATTTTGGTAACTCTCAGTGAAACCTACAGCCGGGAATGCTTCATTAAGTAAGAATTTTGAAACTCTAAATTTGATGCCTCGCCCCCGTCATATAGTATGTCAAAAACTTTAGATTTTTTTACCATGATGTTGTCCCAGGTGTTGAGATGGTACAGCCCAAGTTTGAAGTCAATCGGGTTAATATAAGTTCGTAGATGTCTTTAGGGGTGGACTCTCATCAATTGTGTGAGATTTTGGGAAGAAAGGATTATCTGGGCCAATTTAAAGCAGCTTTAATTGCCACGAAAAATTACCAGACTTTGTGGCACCGTAGTGGCCACGCCCTTTGGCGAAAAGTTACAATATTCGGTGTGTGGCATGATCAACATCTGAAGGCTTTTCTGACAAATTTTCAACTGGATCCCTTCAAAGAGCTTGGCACAGTAGCTAAAAACGTAAAGGTTGACATTTATTGTCACCACTAGGTGGCGCTAAATGTATAACTGAATTTTATTATATAGATGATTTCAGGCCGTGACTATTAAGTTGCATGAGAAGTTTGAGATTTTTTGGAGCTTGTACATGGGAGTTATTAAGCATTTTGTCTTTCTGGACAAATGAAATTTTAAAGGCAATTTTTGATGCCCCGCCCCCGTCATATAGTATTTTGAAAAGTCAAGATTTTGTGCCCAGTTGTTGTCTCAGGTGTTGAGATGATACATGCCAAGTTTGAAGTCAATTGGATGAAAAATGTTTGCAAAGGGGGAAAAAGCATGACCACAGTGAATGGGCCAAAATGGGCCAAAATTGGACAGTCAAAAATTCATAGATCACTTCCTGTACATTTTAGGAAATGGCTTCCACTGACTTTTTTGTGAGTCTCGGGGTGCTACACGTGCCTGCCAATTTTCGTAGCTCTAGGTCAAACGGGCCGGGGTTGGTTTTTATTTTTCTACGCTAGGTGGCGCTATAGAGTCGCGTTGCTATGACAACTTCATAATATCAAATTTTTCGCCGGACCCGAAGAGATTGCAAAGTTTGTTGAGTTTTCGTAAATGTCTAGGCCCTCAAAAATGCGATCGTTTGCGGAGAATAATGAAGAAGAAAAAGAAGAAGAAGAAGAAGAAGAAGAAGAAGAAGTGGAATAATAATACTTCTTACAAAAACAAGAGGGACCTCGCAGCGGTAGCTGCTCGGGCCCTAATAACTAGAGCTGCAAGCAGCTATAAAGGGCCCACGCAGCCCGGGGCCACGTTGGGGTACTGGCACATTGGAAGCAGAATTTCTTTGAAAATGGCATGATAAACCATTACGTGGATGTTTTTTTTTGCCAGGTGTGATGAGTGTGTCAAGCTCAATGGGTTTTGGTGATTGTTAAGATCTGCAAAAATCAGCGTCTTTTTTTTATTTTAGGCAATGAGTTGCCCTGTTTGGTATTTTTTGCAAAAGTACATATACACATCATCGCTCGTACTCATTGCACAATGTTGCTGTTATTGTCCATAGAGGCGATAAAAAAAAAAAGAAACTAAATAAAAAAGTACGTATGTTTGGATCGGTCTGATGCCAGTGAACATTTTGAGTGGTGCAAAGTAAAAGAATATTCATAAATAAATTACTTAGTTATCACACTTGAGTTTACAATTTTTGTAAAAATACTGTAAGTGGGGTATTTTTTTGTTATGCCTCAAGGGCTTGGTGGTGCTGCATATATAACTGACTGTTGTCATAGAGATACCTTCAGGCCTTGACTATAAACAGACATGTCAAGTTTGGGATTTTTTGGAGCATGTACCGGGGAGTTATTAAGCATATCCTTTTTCATTGCGAAACGTGTTTACAATTTTTGTAAAAATACCGTAAATGGGGTATTTTTTTTTTCATGCCTCAAGGGCTAGGTGGCGCTGCATATATAACTGAATGTTGTCATAGAGATACCTCCAGGCCTTGACGATAAACATACATGTCAAGTTTGGGATTTTTTTGGAGAATGTACCGGGGAGTTATTAAGCATATCCTTTTTCATTGCGAAATACAAATTTTGATGCCCCGCCCTCATCATATAGTATTTCGGAAGTCAAGAATTTTCCCCCTGTCGTTGGCTCAGGTCTTGACATGGTCCAGGTCAAGTCTGAAGTCAGTCGGATGAAACGTGTAGGAGAAGCGGGCAAAAGTATGCCCCCTGTAAATGTGCAAAAATCGTAAAAAATGGGACATTCAAAAATTTGTAGCTCACTTCCTGTTCATTTTAGCACATGGGTCCAAGAGACTTTTTTGTAGGTCTTGGGCTCCCTACACCTACAAATATACACCTCATACACCTAAAAATATTCATAGATCTTGCTTCAACGTACAACCAGGGCTGCTTCGTTAAAAATTTCTAGGGGGCGCTATTGAGTCATTTTTGTAAAAATAGCACAATCAACAATAAAATATTGCTCATTTTACCAGGCCAGATTTGTGTGCCAAGTTTCATGAGTTTCTGTGCATGTTTAGACCCTCAAAACTGCCGTTGTTTTCTTGGCAAGCAGCGCTTAGCCAAGAACACGGCTTAGCCACAGCGATTTGCGAAAACTCACAAACTTCGTGTTGTGACATCATGAGGGCCGAAACCGTCATCTGAGCAAATATGAGGTAGGTCCAGTTAACGTGTTTGGAGACGAACGTTGAAGAAAATTCGTAAGAAATTTTTTTTACACTAGGTGGCGCTATCAGTAAGATGAAATATAACTTCGTAGATGTCTTTAGGGCTGGACTCTCATCAAATGTGTGAAATTTTGAGAAGATAGGATCATCTCGGTCAAGTTAATGCAGCTTTCATTGTCACGAAAAATCTTCAGACTTTGCGGCACCGTCACGGCCACGCCCTTTGGCGAAAAGTTACAATATTCAGTGTTGGGCATGATCACGTTCTTAAGGCTTTTCTGACCAATTTTCAACTAGATCCCTTCAACAAGCTCGGGACAGTAGCTGAAAACGTAAAGTATGACATTTATTGTTACCACTAGGTGGCGCTATATGTATAAAAGAATTTTATCATATGGATGATTTCAGGCCGTGACTCTTACGTTGCCTGAGAAGTTTGAGATTTTTTGGAGCTTGAACATGGGAGTTATTAAGCATTTGCTCTTTCTGGACAAATGAAATTTTCAAGGCAATATTTGATGCCCCGCCCCCGTCATATAGTATTTCGAAAAATCAAGGTTTTTTGCCCACTTGTTGTCTCAGGTCTTGAGATGATAAATGCCAAGTTTGAAGTCAATTGGATGAATAATGTTTGCAAAGGGGGAAAAAGCATGACCACAGTGATTGTGCCAAAATAGGCCAAAATCGGACATTAAAAAATTCATAGCTCACTTCCTGTACATTTTAGCGACATGGTCCCAATAGACTTTTTTTTTTGTGCGTCTCGGGGTGCTACATGTGCCTGCCAATTTTCGTTGCTCTCGCTCAAACGTGCCGGGCTTGGTTTTTATTTTTCTACGCTAGGGGGCGCTATAGTCACGTTGTTATGACGACTTCATAATATCAAATTTTTCGCCAGGCCTGAGGAGTGTGCAAAGTTCGGTGAGTTTTCGTGAATGTTTAGGTACCCAAAATCGCGATCGTTTGCGGAGAATAAAGAAGAAGAAGAAGAAGAAAAAGAAGAAGAAGAAGAAGAATTTTTACAAAAACAATAGGGCCCTAATAATAATTTTTACAAAAACAATAGGGACCTCGCAGCGGTCGCTGCTCGGGCCCTAATAATCCGATCGAAAAACAATAGGGACATCGCAGTGCTAGCTGCTCGGGCCCTAATCCGTTCGAAAAACAATAGGGACCTCGCAGCAGTAGCTGCTCGGGCCCTAATAATAATAATAATAATTATCCGATCGAAAAACAATAGGGACCTCGCAGCGGTAGCTGCTCGGGCCCTAATTACGTCAGTCAATTATTATCAAAGTTAATCAATGCAGTCATTTAATTTTGTTGATCACATTTTTCTATAGTGGAGAACTATATAGCCTACAGTTGTAATTTGACTCTGGTTGAATAGTTTCTCCGTCATGGCTTGAATAACAGCATACGGCTATTTGTATCGGAATGGGAAACTGTGCCTTGATTAGGTGTGGGTGCATTGTGTTGGTTAATTAAAAATACATTAAAAGGCCCCTCTGACATATTGTTTATGGCTTTCAACAACATGGCTGGGTTCTACTGTGTTGTCTTATCATAGGACTGCTAATTTCAGTGCCCAGTTCGATTCACACCTCCCTTGACAAATCCCTTCATTTCTTCCCTGCCAAATAACAGACCAGCCCCCTCTGTTATTTCACACGCTCCAATAAGTGTCATGTTTATGGAGTGACAAAGGAGCTCCCTGAGGGAAAATGATGAATAACTGCATTGCATTGATACATGATTTCTGCTTCCTCAGCTTGTCACTTTGAAAAATGCTGTTGATGTTGATGTCTGCTGGCACAAACCGAAAGAGCCCTCACAAGCGTGTTTATTCTTTTGCTCACTTGGCATCTCCGTTCATATTGTCCATGACAAAGAGTAATGGCTGTCAAATGGCAATTGTCAGGAGGAACATTGCTCCCATGAGAAGGCAACTGAAAGACATGCTCCTCTCTGCAAGGTTTCCTGATGAGACTGAGATTATCTAAACTTTTCCTTCAAATCACACTTTTTTTATCAAAGCGTTCAATTAAACCCATGTTATTCACTTATAACGTGTACTCGCAACTTCTCACTAATTAGACGTTCAGCCCACAACCATTATACAGTATAATGTCCAGTTTGTGACCTGCCTAATGGTACTTTGTGAACTACCTAATGGTACCCCTCTTCGGTATGGTACCCTCGGTCATACGGGAGGGACTCAGAGTCGAGCCACTGCTCCTCCGCATCGAGAGGAACCAATTGAGGTGGCTCAGGCATCTGGTTCGGATGCCTCCTGGATGCCTCCCTGGAGAGGTGTTCCGGGCATGTCCCACCAGCGGGACAACCCAAGACACACTGGAGAGACTGTCTCTCGGCTGGCCTGGGAACACCCTGGGAACAGGCGTTGCTGTATACAAAGTGCTGTACATAAACATCAGTTTTGCAGTAAACAAGAACAAAGCAAATATTTTGAAGTGCGAATACAGTTTTGTTTTTTGTTTTTTTGTTTTTTTACAAGTAAATACATTTTACATCAGTGAATAAATAAGAAGTAGTGAATAAAGAGATAAATAAATACATAAATAAGTAGACTAAACATCAAACTCATACACACCACAAAACACCAAGAACAAGTCTCATGGTGAGCCAAAAGCCAAAGATGTGTTTTAAGACGTCTTTTAAAAGAGGATAACGAGGGGGACTGCCTAATGTTTAATGGTAGGTCGTTCCAAAGGGTGGGACCGGCAACAGCAAAGGCTCGATCTCCTCTAAGCCTTCGCTTAGCCCTCGGTACCTCCAAATGTGTCTGGTCTGCTGACCTGAGGCAGCGGGCAGGTGTGTAGGGGTGCAAGAGAGCTCGGTGAGATAAGGTGGGGCAAGACCATTGAGAGATTTGAAAACAAATAGAAGAATCTTAAAATGGATTCTAAATTTCATGGGCAGCCAGTGAAGAGAGGCCAGGATAGGGGTTATGTGTTCCCTCTTCCGGGCACCAGTAAGGAGACGAGCAGCAGCATTTTGGACAAGCTGGAGACGCTGCAGGGAGGACTGGCTGATCCCAAAATAAAGTGCACAATAATCCAGCCAGATGTAACAAAGGCATGGATTACCATTTCTAAGTGCTGCTGAGATAGGAGATTTTTTACCTTAGCCAGCTGTCTAAGATGAAAAAAGCTGGATTTGACAACAGCGGCAATTTGCCGGTCCTGCTTAAAGTCACTGTCCATCTTGACACCCAGGTTTGAGGCTGTTGGCTTCAGATATTGTGCCAGAGGACTCAAGTCGGCAGGATGAGAAGAGCCGCTGCGACCAAAGACCATAACTTCTGTTTTCTTCTCATTGAAGTTCAAGAAATTTAAAGCATTCGAGCTTTGATTTCTGACCCCAAATAATTCGTAGATCACGGATGGATGGATGGATGGATGGATGGATGGATGGATGGATGGTTGGTTGGTTGGTTGGTTGGTTGGATGGATGGATGGATGGATGGATGGATGGATGGATGGATGGATGGATGGATGGATGGATG
Source organism: Festucalex cinctus (assembly GCF_051991245.1). NCBI lineage: Eukaryota > Metazoa > Chordata > Actinopteri > Syngnathiformes > Syngnathidae > Festucalex > Festucalex cinctus. The sequence goes on from NC_135411.1 coordinate 67,677,850, forward strand.
GATGGATGGCATTGCTGCATGACTCTCTGCATCATTTGCACACTTATTGTATTGGTATTATTACCACACTACTCGACACTTTATATTTATATATTATATACTGATCTACTGTTGTTAGAGGTATGTGATGTTGTTATGAAAGCAAAGGAATTAACTGGAATGGACAAAAGTCCATTGACTTGTGAAGGTGTGATCTCGATAGATGAGCTCTCAACAAACATTAAATAATGAAAATTGAATGTTATAATAAAAACAGCTTTAAAATATACATAAAGTATATCTGTTTAAAGAATATCAGGAATTAGGGCTGGGTTAAAATATCGATATATCGATATCGTATCGATACACCTTTTCATATCCCAATATCGATACATAAAACCATGTATCGATATATCGACCCCAACCCCAACACACACGACACATCCAACACACACAAACAAATGCTTCCGACCCTGTGTCACTTACACGGAGGAAGCCAGTATCGATCATCTCCGATATATATATATATATATATATATATATATATATATATATATATATATATATATTTATATATACACACACAGTGTTGCCGGTAACGCGTTACTCAAAAAAATTGCTTTACAAAGTAACTAGTAGTCTAACGCGTTACTTTATTTTACAAAGGGGGAGTGACGTCTGTCATGACCTGTTGGACCTGCCTAGTTTGTGTTGGTTTGGCGCCCTCTATAGGCGTTTTCGCGTAATCGTTTTTCAGTTGATTTCAGCCGCGTTCCGGTAGGTGATCACATGACATCTTTAGTTAATAGTGGGCCGTGTGCAAATCACTCGCTAGCTTGCATACTGGCGACATTTCTCACGACTTCCTATGTTGCTTGTGCCACAGAAAAGCATCGCTTGTGAGTTTCCTTTTCCTTTAATGTTGCTTTCATTTATAAAAGGCATTTGATTGTTTGTTTGCTTAACTAATACCAGTTATGTTGCATTTTATGCACAGCTATTTGTATTATCATTATTGTTTGTGCATGTATATTTGAGTGACATATTGTATTGTATGTTCATATTGTTTCAGTTTTACAGAAGATAAAGTAGAAAGATTGAAGACAACAGTAAAAACGAAAACTTTACTCCAGCCAGCAGGACACACATTGAGGACAGAATAACGTCAGACAAGTCACGTTCAGCATGCACGAGTCGACTCAAGTGTACACACTGGAATAGCGGAACAAACAATAGAGGAATTAAGGGGATTTTCATTTTCAACCTGGATAGATTTTTATTTTTTGTTTTATAAAAAGTATTTACGTTACAAGAAGTCAAGAGAGACTGCCTATTTTGTTTTTCATAAAAAAAGACCTTTATTTTCATGTTAAAAATGCACTTTCAATCAAGTATTTGGAACTCCGTTTCTACCGCATTATTTTTATGTTGAGATGGTGTTATCGTCAGCTTCTGAAAGTAACTAAAAAAGTAACTTTTAATCTAACTTAGTTACTTTTAAAATCAAGTAATCAGTAACGCAATTTAGTTACTTTTAAAACCAAGGAATCAGTAAAGTAACTAAGTTACTTTTTCAAGGTAACTGTGGCAACACTATATATATATATATATATATATATATATATATATATATATATATATATATATATATATATATATATATATATATATATGTATATATATATATATATATATATATATAAAATACTACAATAATACAAATGTACTGGACATGGGCACTGTTGAGCGCTGAATTCCATCGCCCACAGCCAATAATGTTTAAATGTTTATGGCGTTACCGTCCTTTTCGGTCCGACTCCAGCCAATCTGAGGGGCTTCTGCCTTTGATGGGAGCTTGTCCAATCCGATATGGTCGCCAATAGATGTTCTCAGATGTGCTCAGCCAATCTTCTGCGGTGTATCTCGTTTTGTCTTCATATTTATATTTAACTCAGAGAAGTCACTTCCAAAATTTAGGGTGTGTACGGTAAATTCATTTTCCTCAAATTTCACTGTGTAACTGATACATACTCGCAGGTACTACAATGTTTTCAAATAATATTTCAATTTGCAAGTTTCATTATAACATAGATCCAAAGTATAAATTATCCATCTTAAATATTTAAACTGTAACGTGAATGTTTAGACCAACACTGCAAGTATTGTCAGCAAAATATTGCACTCTGCAAATTGAATTTGTTTGCCTGACTAAGGTCAGGGTTGGGCAGACAGTGTTTCTCTTAATGACTTCGGAATTATCCTGAGTTGTACTCTATGAGCACTACAGAGAAGTTTGCACTTTACGATACAGCAACAGCTGTTTTGCTTTTATCCCCTCTTTTAGTTGCATTTTTACAGCATGCTGCTGGAGAATGCATAAATTGGCAGCAGCTCACCAATGTTTGTTTCCTTTCATTTTAATAGGGTGATAATGTCTAAATTCTCACATTAGTACTCTTGATGTGAAGACCAATTGTACAATAAAGCAGATGTTTCACAATAAGTAACCATTTCAAATACAGTAAGCCACACACACAAAGGCTAAATTATTCCAACGGATGAATCTACCATTAGTGGAATGGGGGGGGAAAAGAATTAGGTATTGGTCAGGAATTACTGAGAACAGAAGGTATAATGACCATTTGTTGGATGTTATTTTCATTTGGATTTCTGACTCTGCGGTTGAAATGTGCTGAATGTCACTGCTGCATGTTTTCATTGTTTAATACAACTGTAATACTGATTGCTTAAATTGTTATTCCACAAAAAAATGTTTAATTCATAACCATGACTGAGGATGGTGAAACTCCAGTAACATCAAAAATATATATTTTTTAAGTGTAATGGAGCAAAGAGTGAAGCATAGACAATTATATGAAAAAGACAAAAGAATAATAATTATAAATAATAATAATAATAATAATAATAATAATAAAAATAATAATAATAATAATTGTATTCTGTTACAGGAAAAAAAAAAAAAACACATGAGAGTATTGGGTGATAAGGTTCTGGGTAGGACTGTCAACTTTTGACCAAACCTTGGAGTGAGACTTCAGTCGAGGATCGGTCAGGGTTGGTGGGCGGGATAAATGAATGACATGCTAAGTGCGTGTCAGAGCGTTAACACGCACTCGATAATCGCAATGTGTCCACTTGCGCAAAATTAAGGTTCAATAATAAGTTATATGCAGCCCCATAATGTAAACACGGCATTCTGATAAATATTGTAGTTGTGGAATATGAAATAAGATGCAAAATCCACAGTTGCTCAGACCTCAGATAATGACCAGTCATGGCTCATCTTGCAAAGCCGGCATGGCCAAACTCAGAAAACAGGTGAGTTGTGATTGGTCGTTACTCGTTACCTGTTTTCTCAGCACACGTGATGTCATCTTCAGGCGACAGCAAGTGGAAAATGTGTTTTTATCCATCCATCCATCCATCCATCCATCCATCCATCCATCCATTTTCTTAGCCGCTTATCCTCACACGGGTCGCGGGGGTGCTGCAGCCTATCCCAGCTGGTTTCGGGCAGTAGGCAGGATACACCCTGAAAGTGGTTGCCATACAATCCAGGATGAAAAAGAATGAATTTATCAAATTTATTCTGGATAAAATACTATCTTCTTACTGCTAAAAATAGCTAAATGAGTCAAGTATCCCTTTAACCTTTTTTTCCCCACAGTGGTAGGAAGCATGTACATTATCCTACGTGCAAGACAGTTATTGAGTACAAGGGTACGTACTGAAAAATAACAATATGGTTGTGATGTTACATATACATGTTCTCCCCGTGCTGGTCTACTCTGGTCTCCTCCCACATTCCAAAGACATGCATGGCAGGTTAATTGGGCGCTCCGAATTGTCCCTAGGTGTGCTTGTGAGTGTGGATGGTTGTTCGTCTCTGTGTGCCCTGCGATTGGCTGGCAACCAGTTCTGGGTGTACTGCCCGAAGCAAGCTGAGATTAGGCTCCAGTACCCCGCGACCCTTGTGAGGAATAACACTAAATGTACAAAACACAATATTTACATGCAAGTGAAATAACACTCCTTTTCACTTGTTCATTGCACAATATTAAGAATTACAAATAAGAACAAATAAAGTGATGAATTTGATCATTTTCAAATTCATTCTAGTCACATTTTTCTAGAGATGATTTATAGCATCGGCAGCTAATCGTTCATCCTGAGGAGTAAGATCAGGTGGTCTTTGTCTTCCTCAAGTTTCCTTCCTTTTTTCCTCTGGTCCGATATCCTTGTCGTTGCATCCATCTTCATATCAAACCACTTATTCTTCAACTGAGCTATGGTGCGTACCTCAGGTGAGAATGCAGCCCAGGTATGTATGTCATCGACTTTCCGGTGGAAATGCTTAAAATTTGTCATTTTTCTTGTGAAATTTCTTCTTTTAAGTTTTCGCCTCTTGCAACTTTAAACCTCCACGCAATATTGGTCTGATGCAACAAATGGAGGAAAATACAGGTGTGGTTTATGTAGATTGCAAATGTGGGTACAAATCAATTAACTCACCAACATACTGGCGAGAAGAAAATTGGCCGGTGCGCAATTTGTCAAGAACCCAACATTAATTTATATATTGACTGAACATGTGGCAGTGTGAGAGCATTTTTACAATTTATTATTGAATGAGGTTAAATGAAATGCACTGTAATCAAAGGAGAATTAGCACTAATTGATTATTAACACCTACAAACCCCAAAAAGAGTGGGACATGTTAACTGTTATGATTCTTCCAACCACCATCACCACCAGAAGGAGGCCTTTACGTTTGATCTTTACGTACCTATGAATAAAATAGACACTGTCCAAGGAGAGATTTGAAATTAAAGCAGATCTGACAACCTTGGAACAACATCACACGCACACCCCCACCCCCACCCCCACGCACACACGCACACGATCCTTGGAAATGGTAGAGGTTATGTGTTAGAGTTATTGTGTATATATAATTCTATATTTTCTCTTTTATTACATAGATTTAACTTGGTCCGGATCCCAGGACGCCTAAAGGATTCCAGTTGCAGAGTCGACCTCCAGGAAGACCGTGGCCACGGCAAATACTACCCTTTTCCGGGACTGGATTTCGTCTCTGTGACTGGGATCTGGAAGGCTGACGGGAATCCAAAGGATGAGAAGACATCTGGGGGAAAGTGTGAATGAATGTCGACGTAAAATCTGCGCGAAGGTACTGTCGCAGCCTGCACGAAGGTACTGTGTGGGAGGAAAAACCTTGTGAATACTAGTCAATGGCAAGTAAAGGGAACGAGCCCAGTAACGTCCGTGTAAAGAGACGATGCCGGAGTCGTGTACGTACTTAAATTCCGTGAAACGCAGAAAATATATATATAAAAAAAAAAAAGGGCCTTGTGTGAGTGTGTGAAGTGAATGGAAGTGTAGTGTCACTTGATACTTACTTCATTTTAAACAAACAGGATTGTAAGTGACAACTCATTGTGGAAGCAAAGGCAAGAATTCTCCACCCTGTTGGGTAGAAGCTTGAGAATTACCACAGTGAGAAATTCGCGGACTGCACCAAATTCATATAAAATGGGGGGAAATAAACAGTAAAAGTGAGCTGTAAGATGAACTATCCAGTAAGGATTGGATGTTCATAGAAAAATTAGATCCATCTAAAATATAGCATTTAAATATGTGGATTACAAGATATACTTTTGCTGGCCAGCTTAATTTACAATAGTAAAAAAATAACAATAATAATGGTAATCCACTTACTATATGAAATAAGGAATTAAATGAAAAGGAAAGTTGGAGCTTTAACAGCCTAATGATATCGAGGCATAAGTGTATTGTCTGTAAAAGTGTATGTGTGTGGCTTCTCACTGTGTTTGTCTCTGTGAGCTCTTGTGTATGTGTCTGTGTGTCATATTGTCTAGACGACGGCTTAAAAGGGTTTAAATTGTGTAGAAGGGGTTGTTAGATTGGGCGGCACGGTAGTCGAGTGGTTAGCACGTCCGCTTCCCAGTTCTGAAGTCTCCGGTTCGAATCCAGGCTCGGACCTTCCTGGGTGGAGTTTGCATGTTCTCCCCGTGCCCGCGTGGGTCTTCTCCGGGTACTCCGGTCTCCTCCCACATTCCAAAGACATGCATGGCAGGTTAATTGGGCGCTCCAAATTGTCCCTAGGTGTGCGTGTGAGTGTGGATGGTTGTTCGTCTCTGTGTGCCCTGCGATTGGTTGGCAACCGGTCCGGGGTGTCCCCCGCCTACTGCCCAGAGCCAGCTGAGATAGGCGCCAGCAGCCCCCGCGACCCTTGTGAGGAATAAGCGGTCAAGAAAATGGATGGATGGATGGGTTGTTAGATCGTGTCTAACATAACTATGATAAAACGGTGAAATTGAGAAATTTTGGTCTGTATCAAATATGAGGTGTGTGGACCAAAAAGTGGTCCCAGAAGGGGTCATCACCCGGTCCTCAGGTGAAATTGTGTATTTTTGTTTTTGGATGGTAAAGCTTATTGTTTGAGAGTGAGTTAAGTAGGTGATTGATGACAAGTTGTTGGACTTCTGACAGGAAAAAAATCCTTTTTGTTGGATTGTTTTGAGCATGGGAAATAATAAAAGTAAGAGAGAAACGTGATTGATTATGGTAGAATTAGAACAACTGGACAAAGAGAAGATGAATTAGTGGATGATTTTAAAGTGGGATTTGTGAAGTGTTTAGAACAAGTTGTGGTGGTGTAGATGATGATAAGACAGGAAGGAAGTGTAATGTTAGAGGACACTGAGTTAAGAAATTACCCTCAAAAGTACAAAATAGATAGTTTAAAATGATTAGAGGAGTTAGAAAAGAAGAAAAACGGTAATGGACTGCTGTGTTAGTCATATAAATGAACTAATTTGATTTTCATGGAAAATTGACAGTGATAGGAAGCAATGTAAGTGATTGATTACACAATTATACAATTTATATTCTAGGTTTAAATGACAATAAAAAATTGATTCTTTAAAATAATAATAATAATAATAACTTTAGGAAGAAGAAGGTGTTATAACATAGAATTTAATAACTAAATGTAGTTCTTAAGGGCTATAAGAGATCTTAACATAATTTTCCATTGTTATGGTTTTTGGATGTATAAGACACACAGTATTAATTTGAGTCAGTATGAGGTGTAGTTAAATCACACAACTTTAAGATATGAAAAATGTACTTTTGAATTTGATTATTGATGGCATTAAGTGTTATATTGATGACTGGCATTTGAGAGGATTTTTGGTTATTATTGGGTTAATAACTAAGTGGTACAGATAATGGGTCAGATTTCAAATATCACTATATTTGATATGTAGTGGAGGAATGATTTAATGTTAAGAAATAAAGACATTTTTATACCTAATATTATGCTACCTCACTACATTAGGTGGATGTGGAGCTCTGATAGTTGGTTGTACGTTTGAATGTTGATAAAATTAAATAAAAATGGATAGATTTCCAGATAAGTTAAAAGATTGACAGGGAGTGGTATAATTAGGACTCAGGCGCAGAGATAAGAATTGACCTCTAAGGTATTTATGGATATAAAACACCTCATTCTGAGGGAAAAGCAAAGGCTATAAAATAAAATAAAATAAAATAATAGCGCTCCAAAAGAGAGGATAGCTAACAGGCCCCAGAAAAGTCACTTTTAAACTAAAACTATACTGTGCCTATGAAAATTTACAAATAAAGGTTTACACAGAAGACAAATGACAATAACGCTGAGTAATTAAATTAGAAACATTTGGCACAAGACATGAAGTGGGGAGGTGCAGTCTGACCCCTCAGAGAGCGTGACCCTACTCCACTTTCTGTGAACAAGGATTTAGCAAGTCTCTCCTTGCTGTGAAAGATTTATGATTGAAGTGGAAAATTCCTATATGTAAAGAGGCAGAACAATTCTTGATTACAGACTTTGGTTAGAAGAGTATGTTTAAATTATGGTAATGAACCCTCTAATGAGTGTATAAAGTTAAGGCAAATGATATAGATTATTTGATAAATAATGCAAATCTGGTCTACTAAATACTAGTTTAAAGAAATCTGAAACTTTGAATTAAGTAAGTAATGATGGTTTTGAGCTATGAGTTTATTGTAAAGTGCGTAAAGGCACCATTTGTCAAATTGCCAAATGAGGAAGGCCTTGATATTACACTGATAATAGAAGCTTCTATATGGAAATGCAATGATTTCATGACTTTTTAACAGAGCAGAGAGATTTAAAACTTATTGACTGAATTTGAAAATACTTACTAGGAGTTAAATGTTCTAAAAGTTTCTTACTGTGGTGTTTGCATTTAATAATAGATTTGGTGTGACTCATGCAGATCCAGATGAGAGAACAACATAAAATTGTAAGAAAGAGCCTTTACAATGTTGTTTTGAATATAGTCCTAAAGTTTGTATAAAAGATTGGTTACACGGAGGAGTGTTTTCCTAATTGAATTCCGTTTTAGCTCCTGCTGTGATTGAGTGTGAAATTTAACAAATTCTCCCTCACCAGAACCTGATAAGTAAAATAGGCATTGAAGGGAAAAAAGATTATTAAAATGGTTTGAAAGGCAAACATATTATTAGTGGTAAGTTATTTAAAATAAATAAATAGCTGAGATTTGTACTTGATTAAGAAGAAAAAATGGCATTTATAATTGAACTTGAATGTTCTTAAAGGAGCACAATTATTAATGGCTGCTTTTCCACCAACAAGCCAAGGATCTTTGAGTTCTGGGTAAAGTGAGTTTAGAGAATTTAGAATTGTGTTTTTACAGTGTCTTAGAGTTCTCTGTAATTAATTTAAATGAGTTTGATTGAGCCGAGCTGATGTAAAAACACTGACCCCTCAAAGTAACCAGCCTAGGTTAGCGAGACCCTGCTGCCGAGATAGTATTTGGATGCCCCATGAGGAATTTTAATTACCCTGGTAATTGTTGTTGGTGAAAAAACGGCCATTTATTTGAACAAGGTGAACATAAAAAACAAAGATGAAACGAAACCAGTAAGCAGAATTATATTAAATGGGATTAGGCCTAGTCTTGGTGTCTACATTAGATGGGAACATGGTAATAAAAAGATAAGCTAAGCAGGAAAAGGGATATCGCTATGTGAAAGGTGTAGGATATTTGCATTTTTACGACGCAGTATATATCCTAAATAAATTCTTAAATGGTAGCTGACGCCTTATTACAAAAAGCGAGGGAATTGATTGTAAAGAAGGGAGATAGAATGGCAGATGATAAACTATGTCACTCTGAGCATAAATATGAGAACGAAAACAATGCTACACCTACAAGTGTCCCAGTTGACTATTTGTACACTGATGATGAGTTTGATGCAGCGACACATGTAATTTTACCGGAACGATTTAAGGTACTGTTTAAAATGAGGAATTACACGTGTCATTGTTAAAAAGTAAATACAGGCATTGGAAAGACATGTGAATGTTTGGAATTGGTGAAATTGTGAGTAGAACAGGAAAGACAGGTTAAAGGAGGATAAATAAAAATATATCCTGGACAGATTAGGAAGACATCTGAATTAATGATGTAATATAACAATTATGGTAGAAGGCATAGAGATGACAGAACTTTTGTTTTTCTTTAAAACTAAATAGGAAGAACTGTTTAACCTGCTTCCTTATGAATTCATCATTCATTCATTCATTCTGATGTTGGGTTTCTTGACAACATGTGAGTAAGTGGAAATCAGAGCAAAGAGATCAGATATTATCTATGCTAAAGATGATTTATTGAAGTAAAATGCTGAATTGGAGATTAGACTAGTGATTAAGGACTTGCAAAGGGCAGGAGTGCTGATTGAAAATACTAAACTTACTAACTGGAAATACATTATTAGATAATTTGGATTCTTGATGAAAATTTAAGTAATGAATAAGTACTATAACAGTACACCCAAATTGTATATTCTGGTCTAAATTTGCACTGGAAGGAAAATATAAATACATAAAAGAAAGAAGAAAATGGAGAATGATGTAAATAAAGGTATATTACACTTTTGTGCAACAAGGGTGTAATATTTAGATTGTTTTGATTGTAAAGTGGTTATGATGGAGACCCAACGATAAACGAAATAATTTTGTCAGCCCTAAGATTTGAAACAAATTACAAAATGATATCTTAAATTCCTGAGTGAAATTGTGACCTGTTATGAACTTTTGATGTTTGTGATTATGCTGTTTTAAAACGAAAACACCCACAGGTTGATTTGGCTGTGCAATTATACATAAATTGGGTGGATAATTATGCTAACAATGTTACTACTGAAATTGAATTGAGATACTGATAACAACGACAATGTCTGACAAATTTTAATAGATAGATGACTGTGAAAAATGCAGTTTGTGATTTAAATTGAACAATGATAGTAGTGGCTTTACTAAGATAATGGAAGGCCATTTAAACAGACAATTGATTGCTGACATGGTTATGAGTTTTGTTTAGAATGCATGAAGTAGAATTTAAGCCAGTATTATATATTAATTGTTTACAAGATGATTGATATTCATGGTGGCTTTATTATTAACTACATATAACTTTGGGAAAGATGTGTTTCATTTAAACTTGATTATATGGTTGTGAACAATACAAGATGTAGTATGATACAATTAGTTTTGAAGAAATGCCAGACTACTAGTGTGCTATGGGTAGATTATAAAATTCTACCCCTCCAAGCCATGTAAACTACAGTGTTCTTTCGCAAATTAGGGCCAGAGCGGTGAAGGCTACAGGGCCCCTATTGTTTTTAAATTCTATAGGAAAAAAAAAAACAAAGAAAAAAAAGTGCTGATTTTGTGGATTTTTGTACAACTGTGTAATTTTTGAGGAGAGGAAAATGAATGAATGAGGGTCAACCCAGTGATATACGAGGGAACACTGTAGTGGGGAAAAAAAAAAAAAAAAGATAACCTTTTGTAAATATTGTGAAATTATTTTAAATTGCATAAGATTATATGAAGTGAGGCGGCACGGTAGTCGAGTGGTTACACGTCCGCTTCCCAGTTCTGAGGTCTCCGGTTCGAGTCCTGGCTCGGACCTTCCTGGGTGGAGTTTGCATGTTCTCCCCGTGCCCGCGTGGGTCTTCTCCGGGTACTCCGGTCTCCTCCCACATTCCAAAAAACATGCATGGCAGGTTAATTGGGCGCTCCGAATTGTCCCTAGGTGTGCGTGTGAGTGTGGATGGTTGTTTGTCTCTGTGTGCCCTGCGATTGGTTGGCAACCAGTCCAGGGTGTCCCCCGCCTACTGCCCAGAGCCAGCTGAGATAGGCGCCAGCAGCCCCCGCGACCCTTGTGAGGAATAAGCGGTCAAGAAAATGGATGGATGGATATATGAAGTGAACATTTAAGTGGCTTGGATAATGATTTTGAGTTGTGAGCCATAAAGATGTCTCAAAAGGGGGGAGTTGCGATACCGCATACAAATTTTATGTTTTAAATTTTTCAAGTTTTTACGTTTTTGGAATTTTGTTTTAGAATTTTGTTATACATGGAATTGATGTTTCTAATATTCTGAGATTTCTGTTAGTGGCTATGGATTTTATGGAATTGAACAAAAAGTAAGACAATGTCAATATTAACAAGTACTGATTGATGGTTTTAAAAATTTTAACAATGAGATGAAATTGTTCCAGTAAAACTACTGGATGTTGTTATCATGGCAGAAGCATTGTGTGAACAGATCATGTCTCTATATGACATACAAGTTATTTGGAGTAATGAATGAAAGTCACTTTATATGTTACATTGTTAAAACTCATTCACTGCCAGTCATTATAGAAATTTTTTACATTTCCAATACTCACGTGATATTACATTCAATAATTATATATAAACCAAATCTACCAAATAACAGAATAGACTCCCTACTTTTTGTCCCGTCCCGTTCTTTTATAATTGACAGCAGAAAAATGTAGGTTTGCCAAAATACAGCCATTTCTCCCATGGACTCTGAAACTGTGTTTATTTCCTATAAAATGGGGCAATGATGTCATCTACCGGTGGTTGGGCATCAGTAAAGTTGTTTCCAAGTTTGATATTTACAGTGGAGCATGCTCAGATTCGCCCCCATTTAGCACCGCTCTAAAAAATACAATTGACAAGTATACTTGTCAAAGGCAGTGAATGAGTTAAGGGGAAAAGAGAGAAAAATACATGATCAAGGCATGGAGATCAGATAATTGATGATTAAGTAATTTGGGAAATTGTAAAAGGAATAAGACATTTAAGCTCGTTTGAAATTTCGTATGGTAGACCATTTAAATTTGCCTATTGTAATAACCTGTTAAGCCGTACAGATGAAATAAATTGATTTAAGTGACTATATGAGGAGATTGTTTAAATGATAAGGAAGTGAAAATGTTTAATAAAATGCCAAATGACTCTCTATCTCAGCAGGAAGGCAAGCCTCCCATCAAGGGTAGTGACTGACTTTGATTAAAGGTCCAGCCTAAGGTGGGAAGGCCCGTGTAAGTGTTGTTGGCCCCGAAGGTTGTGAAGATCGCTGAACGACTCTCTTGGATTCACCTATCACATGGCACAAAACAGGTACCATTGACTAACAGCTTGCCAGGTTGCGGAACGAAGCCTGACTGAAGTGAGGTCAGAGGAGAAACAAGCAGCTTGACTAGCTGTGGAAAGTCTGACCAAGTAAGTCAGTGAAGAGGTTGGGAGCACATTGGTTGCTACCCTCGAAGTTTCCCCAACCGCTGTGAAGTCCAGGGCCTGTCTATTGTGCATGATGTGTCAGAAGGGACAATTCAAGGAGACGAGTCCCTTTCCTGAATCAAATGGAGAGTAAGATGCAATCAGACTCAGTCGGGGCTGTCTTTTTGATTTTGATTTTTGGGGCCATCTTGAAGAGGAAGAGAGAGAGAGCTGGTTGATTTATTAATGCTGAGAATTACATACAGAAACATTGGATAATATACATTATGATATGCTTGAATTATTTCCAGATCCAGCCGACTATGACTAAAGATTAACATTACCTCTGAGTGTAAATGTATTTGTTTTCATAAATATGATCCTAAAGTTGAAAATCTAATTGAAATAACTGATAGGTGATCTGAGACTTTGAGCAAATATGTAATAAACAGGGGGGAATGTTAGAGTTATTGTGTATATATTATTCTATATTTTCTCTTTTATTACATAGAGTTAATTGTCAACTATGTATTCAGTATTTCACTATCTGTTTGGAGCTGCTGCATGTGTATTCAACCTAAGGACATCTGGAGTGCGGGAATGATTAGTGACCAAAGGATATCTACCTCACACCAGGAAAACGGAGAGCTTTCAATGATTAGTGATCAAAGGTTGTTTCCTGTGTTTCTGACTACTGTAATTTCATCACATTGTTACTATTTCCCCATTTCCCTTAGAGGCAGCATGTGACCTTTTGTTTGTTAGTTTGAGTCCCAAATAAAAGAGGAGAAGTGGGAAGTTGTGTCAGAAGGGGCTGGGAGCTTGTGATCTGCGCACATCTCTCTGTCAGCTTCTCCTCGCGAGTAATCAAATCCTTGTGTCTTCTCATTCTTTTTTCTGTTTAATTTTAAATGTCACAGGTGTAAACTTGACATTATGACTGGAGCAGGTTTCTGTTTTCATTGTGCTGTGATCCACGCATTTCATTATGATTACAAGTATGGCGCCGATAATTTCCATAAAAAACTTTCACACCATAAAAAAGAATGTTTACCAGTTTGCAATACAAAGACAATTTATTCCCAAGCTTAATTTTCTGGCAAATTTAAATAGTAATAGGATATAATGTTACATGATGTTGTTACGGTTGATTATTTTTCCAAGGTTGGAAACTCAGGTCTGCAAGACAAAATCATTATTTTAAGTTACCAAAATAATCAAACCATGAGCAAATATGTCATTTTGACCAAGGTCACGCCTTCCTGAAGAATGCTTGGGAGAAGTAGAATAATTTAACACAGTGATTGTCATCTTCTTTCATTCTCGACAGGTTATGCACAACTGCAGGGTGGCATTGGGGGAATTGAGTACTGCTCATGTATAATTGCAAGCAGCTTTTTTATGCATGGCTTTGAGTGACGAATCTTACTTTGTCCAGAATTGGAGGACTCGGGTTCGAGTCGAGGCTCCGGCCTTCCTGGGTGGAGTTTGCATGTTCTCCCAGTGCCTGCGTGGGTCTTCTCCGGGCACTCCGGCTTCCTCCCACATTCTAGTCCCTAGGTGTGCTTGTGCGTGTGGATGGTTGTTCGTCGTTTAAAGACGCTATTAAAACCCTATAAAGCCAAACATATTATATTAAATCCAAGACATTTGAGCCTTCTATTTCACGAGTATATTTTTTTCCCATTAAAACCCGGACGTATATGATCTTACACATGCATTGCATGGATGATCCAGTAGAGGGCAGTATCACCCAGCTGATGGCTTTTCCAGTGACCTTGCAAGATCGCCCCAATTGAGAAAGGAGAAATACCAGTACGTATTAACAGTGGCAAATGTTCTTTCTTATTTTTGGAAATACTAATATGTTTGATGTGTCTACTTATATATATATATATATATATATATATATATATATATATATATATATATATATATATATATATATATATATATATATATATATATATATATATATATATATATATATTTTTTTTTTTTTTTTACAGTTTTTGATGAATATAAAGCATTGTGACCCAATGTATCAAATATGACACAAATCAAACGTCATTTGTGGAAGTTGATTTTCATTTTTAAAAAATGTCCAAAAGGACCAATAAATACTCTTACTTATAAAGAATCAGAATTTTCTCAAATATTTCATGGTTCAGGCTTTATAGGGATAATATACTGCGCTTCCTCTGTCTCCCACTGCACTCGCACTGACTGCACTGCACTCAAATGTGACTCAGAACGTACTGTATCTGTACCCCATTGCCACAACTTCCCAGACTTCAATTATCCAAAAGTTTTTTTTGTTTTTTTTTAATTGTTCTGTTCTACTGTGCAAGATGGCAGCTGTCATTTGCAACTGACGGGAGAAACGGGTGCTTTGATCATACGATGTGCAATTTGGAGGCATCCTGTGCTGAGCCCAACTGAATAATGGCATGAAGTACTCAGGTGCTCAGCCTGTCAATTGCACTTTATGAGTGTGCCGTGAATATTCAGTGTATATGTCATAATCCTGCTCTCAGTCTGTGTGCCTGGTGTTTTTCCAGTGGGCAAGTGAAGGGGGCGTGTCCACCTGCGCCACACCTGAGGCGCATTTCCACAATCAAGAGGTCTTTAAAAGGACTCCCGGAGCAACAGATCACTGTTGGATTATTTCTTGCACGCAGCCCTTGCTCAAGACGTTGTCTAGATCTTTTGTTCCTGAATCTTAGTCTCGCGTTCTAGTATAGCCTTGTTTTGATTTGATAAGTTAATATTTTTTCACGTGTATCTGCCACGGAGCTTTCTGTTTTGTATATAGTTAGATTGTGGTGTGTGTTATTGTGAATAGATAGATCCAGCTTGTGTTGTAAGTATTTTTTGTTAACCCCTGTTTCTCCTTGCCTTTTGCAAGTGTTTTTTGTTTTTAACTTTTCCGAGTATTGTACTCGCACTTTATGTTGTTTTTTCTCCTGGCATCTGAGCCAGCGTTTTGCGTTTGGTGGGTTTGTGAATAAATCTCATCTCAATTGTATTTTCCTGTCTGGGCCTACATTTTTTGGGATCCACTTTTTCACCGACAGCAGTTACAGTATAGTGGTAAAAAAATGATTTCCAAAGCCCATGATGAAAAGTAAGGCACAATTCAATAGTACAGTGTCCATGCACATTTCCAATAAGCCATGTCCAAAAGTCTTCATTTCAAAATGGACTTCATGGTTTTATGCTTAAAGGGACACTTCAGTTATTTAGCCCATTATAGCAATAAAAAGTTAATAGTTTGTCTATAATTAATTTGATATTTTCATTATTTTTCACATACAATTAGTACCTTTAAAAACACATTTTGCAAGTTGCTGTCGACTGAAAATGACATCACAAGAGCTCAGATAACCAATCACAGCTCACCTGTTTTCTAGGTTTGGTCATGTGACATTCACAAGCTGAGCTGTGATTGGTTTCCTGAGCTCTTGTGATGTCATTTTAAGTCGACAGCAAGTTGCAAAAGTTGTTTTAAAGGTACTAATTGTACGTGAAAAATAATGAAAATATCAAATTTATTATAGGCAAAATATTCATGTTTGACTGCCAAAAATGGCTAAATAAGTAAAGTATCCCTTTAAAAGCAGGAGGATGTCGACCTGAGCTTTCAAGCTGATGTGCAGGGACACAGAACTCATTTGACACCTGTCAGTCTGGAACCAGGTGGTGAGTTGCATCATGAACGGACTGTTCGGCCTCTCACAATGCGCTCACGGCCACTTCCTCAGCAGCCCTACTCAACCATCCTCCAAGATATATTCTCTGCTCATGTATCATGCCATGACAGGCTGTGAGTCAAGCATTTAAAACATGGAGCTCAAGTGACACACGTGGCCAGATAAAGTAGGGGATGTGGCAGACCTTCATTTCGGAACTGTGTACAATAAATCTATATGATCCATGGTGTCACACTTAATCTGAGCTTTCCTTAATGCCTTGGGCATATTAAGTTGCAGGGCGGCAGTGGCCATTCTTCCCAGGTCGCTGGCAGTGGTGATGGAGGAAAAGCAGGGCAGGCTGAATCGAATGAGGGGGTACAAGTGAAGTCACAGGGTAAGATATGTCACATGTGAGGAGCAAACTATAGAGGAACAAACTTTATCTCTTGCACAAAGCAGTCTACTCCTTTATGCATGGGAAACTTTTTGGCATGTGTTTTTGCTGGCTGTTGAATTGTTTTGATTAGATTTTGTTTTGTTTATGTCTTGTGTTCCAGTGTCTCTTGTTCAAGTCTTGCCTTGGTTTTCATTTCCACTGGTTCTAGGCAGCCCTGTGTGCTTACAAATCAGGTCCCTCCAGCCACTTGTGTCCAAATGTGCCTCATTGTCTTGTCAGGTTGTTTGTTCTTATTTCGCTGTTTGTTTTAAGTCTGTTGGTTCATTGTTGTTGTATGAGTGAGGTTTCCCTACTAAAGTTGTTTTCCTGTTGTGGTGAATCCCTTTTTTTTGTTTGTTTGTTTAATTTTAACCTTTTTTTTTTTTTTTTTTTACTTAATTGAATACAATTAAGTGTGGATGGTTGTTTGTCTCCGTGTGCCCTGTGATCGGCTGGCAACCAGTCCAGGGTGTACCCCGCCTACTGCCCAAAGCCAGCTGGGATAGGCTCCTTGTGATAGCCTTGTGAGGAATTAGCGGTCAAGAAAATGGATGGATGGATGGATGGATGGGTGGATGAATACAATTAATTGATAATTTTGAGTTTCTTCATATACTTTCTTTGCCCTTTTGTGAATAAATATTTTATTCATGGAATATGCCTGCTCCCCTGCCTCTCTTCTCCTGCTTCTTTGCATTTGGGTCCACCTTTTGCCTCCACATCATGAAAATCACAAATTCTATGACACTTTTAAAATAATCTGAGATCTCATTGGGATTTTGCTGTCTATATGGCAGTGGCTGGAGCAGCTGCATTAACAACTATTCTGTATATGTTTTACATGACATCAGTTTTGAGGTTGGGGCACGATTTTGGGTAAAAGCTTGACACACAGCAACCAGACCTCTCTGTACTTCTTGTCCAATGTCAGCTGAAATGAGGTCTAGCTCTCCATCCATCCATCCATGATCTATGCAGGGTCATATCACGGGAGCATTTGCTTCCCTCTCCCCAGCCACCTTGTTCAACTCTTCCACAGGATCCCAATGCTTTCCCAGGCTACAGCTGGGTGGATACATCGCAAGTATACATCCTGCAGTCAACCTCGGAGCTTCCACCTGGTGGAATGTGCCCAGAACACCTCACACACTCGGGAAGTGTCCATCCTAATCAGATGCCCGAGCCACCTCAGCTGACCATCGGTGGGGTAGAAACAGAGACAGACCAGTAAATCAAAAGTTTTGTCTTTTGACTTCCTTCTTGTGTCTTTTTTCGAGTTTTCAATTTAGAGTCTTCAATGAACCTCACACATTGGGTATATTTTTGGAATGTGGGAGGACGCCCAAGTACCACTCACAAGTACATGGAGAACATGCAAACACTACACAGAAAAGCCTGAGCCAAAGTTTAAACCTGTGACCCCTTGAATTTGAGGCAGACGTGTGAACCACTACTTCATTGTGCTTCCTAAGGAAGCAGAAACGTGAGAATTACAGAAATGGGAAAGTAAAACAAGCTCGATTGGAAATTGTTTAACCACTGTAGTCGCCATAGTATATGTCAACTGGTCTGTGTGTGTGGTTGCTATGGTGATGCGTAGGTGTGTGGGTCACATGACAGGTGGTGAATGCCGGGAGCTTCAAATAGACGCGTTTCCCGGTAGTACGAGTTAGTGAGTTGAGCTGGGTAGCCGTATTTTTTGTTGACCGTAAGGCGTAACGTAACGTAAGTCAGAACAGCTGTAAGACGCAAACCATGTTAACCTGTATGGTGATTCTGCACCATTCACCATGAAAGGCTGATAAAATACACCAAAGAGCATTCAGGACTCGTGCCTCTTCTTTCTGACAAGCCGACTTCGCAACGCAGCGCGTCAGCAAATATAGGACCCACCGTCTCACTCTCGGAAGCGACAAGGCTGCTTGGAGTCGCTACAACCAGAACTACAAGGTACCTTTTAACTCATTCACTGCCAGTCCAGGACAAAAAAAAATCTTTGACGTCTAAAACCGTCTATGGCAGTGAATGTGTTAAAGTTGGGTGTCCACATGTTTTGAATATTCTTGGAGACTACACAAAAGTTTTTTTTTTTTTTATTAACTATATGTAGTAAACGCTGAAATTTACTGTTGTTGCTTTAATACCAAGTTGATGCATAACGAAAAAGCTTTTTTGCACATTGTTTTATTGCGTGTGCAGGAATAAAATGAATCTTTGACGTCTAAAGCCGTCTATGGCAGTGAATGTGTTAAATAGGATATTGCAATTAAAAACAAGATAACACACAACACCATTCATCCATCCATTCATCCATCCATCCATCCATCCATCCATCCATTTTCTGAACATTTGCTGCACCGAGAGTTGTCCGTGATGTAAACACCTAGCTGACCTAGAAATGTGTCAAAATACCAACTGCCCAGTCCCACTGAGATGATTAAATGTGGTTGATCTTCACAACAGAACCCGAGTGTCTTAATTCAAACCAATTAGAACAGAATATGGAGAAGATGTCAGTGTAAATGTCGCAGAACATTTTTCTCAGGTAATTACCTTGTTGCAATGCATCAAGGGGGCTATCTGGTGGGCAGGGATTTGTACAGACCTTGGGGGGAAAGAGTAACTTTCCCATTTCACTCTGTAACTTTCACCTAGCGCGAATACAAACGTTTTACATAGGACAATATTGTGCATAATTTAGAAGGCCACTTCAACACCAAATGCCAGCTTTTGATCACATGGGCCTACTTTTAATTGCCGCATAGTGGTTGACATCCTGAACCCAGTTCTTCACTGCTTTCTATGGTGAATCTTGTTATAATTGCTTGTACTGACTACACAGGTAAAAATACAATATGACAGCAGAAAATAAGTCACCTTTTGATGGTTTATACATGTGGTGTTAATGTTGTCTGTACTAGCAGTATTACAAGTATTCACAATTGTTTTTATCGGGAAGTGTTGCTAAATAATAATAATAATAATAATAATAATAATAATCGTAATTAATAATAATAATAATAATAATAATAATAATAATAATAATAATAATAATGATAATAATAATAATGATGATGATGACGATGATAACGATGATGATGGTGATGATTAGACGAAGACAAATTTGTTTATCCCATAGTGTAAAGAGAGAGAT
This sequence comes from Festucalex cinctus, assembly GCF_051991245.1. Classification (NCBI taxonomy): domain Eukaryota; kingdom Metazoa; phylum Chordata; class Actinopteri; order Syngnathiformes; family Syngnathidae; genus Festucalex; species Festucalex cinctus. The sequence goes on from NC_135411.1 coordinate 67,697,788, forward strand.
TCACAAATTAATTAGATATTAGGCATCTTTCTAATTAAATAGGTCATGCAACGGAAAACCATAAAACTCAAGAGATTTGTGCTGGTGCAAAGAACATTTCTGAAGTTGTGTGTTTTTGTTTTTTTGGACTCTTGTGTTAATTTGACATTTTAATTTATTGTTTTGTATTTCTTATGAAATGTGGTTTGTACATATAGAGTTTAGTCCTCTTCTTTCTAATTTTGTGGATAGCCGTCCTTTTTGTTTTAGAAATAAACACGGGGAACATCTCATGGAAGGCCTGCCGCAAGATTGAGAGAAATAACCCAAGGGATTTGGGGTGCCAGTTAAAAAAAAAAATATATATATATATATATATATATATATATATCCATCCATTTTCTTGACCGCTTATTCCTCACAAGGGTCACGGGGGTGCTGGCACCTATCTCAGCTGGCTCTGGGCAGTAGGCGGGGGACACCCTGGACTGGTTGCCAGCCAATCGCAGGGCACACAGAGACGAACAACCATCCACACTCACAAGCACATCTAAGGACAATTCGGAGCGCCCAATTAACCTGCCATGCATGTCTTTGGAATGTGGGAGGAGACCGGAGTACCCAGAAAAGACCCACACGGGCACGGGGAGAACGTGAAAACTCCATCCAGGAAGGCCGGAGCCTGGACTCAAACCGGAGTCCTCTGAACTGGGAGGCGGACGTGCTAACCACTCGACTACCGTGCCGCCATATATACATATATATATATATATATATATATATATATATATTAGAGATCGACCGATATGCTTTTTTCAGGGCCGATACCGATTCCGATTATCGGTAGTCAAGGAGGCAGATAACCGATATTTGAAGCCGATATTCATTTGCAGTAAAAGTTAAAATGTTGGCACCAAATTTTTGAATAATGCAAACCCTAACCGTTCTTTACAATGGATTCTCACACTACACTTTTCATTTTACATCCTTCTATCTGCAATAAGACGTTGGTGGCGGGGGGAGTTAAATGTGGGGGCCAATGTGACATTACCTTTTATAGCATTTGGGATACTTGTAGTTTTATTCTATAAATGTTATATTTTTATATTTTGAAGTAATAGGAGGAACCCTGTCATTCAAAATGTGCATCAGCTGTGGCATTACTTATTACTACAGCAAAAATAAATAAAAAAATTCCATGAGAAAAACTATTCATCCCTGAACACCATACAGTTCTTGTAGACCTTATTATGATTATTGTTATTGTTACCATATAGACAGTTTTGATAAGCTGAGGATCTTAAATCGAGAACAGCAATATCATGCTACTCCTCTCTACAAGAGAACTGTCAAAAGACACTTCATCATGTAGTTTACTGCCACTTAGGATGCCCCAATCAACGCAGAAAAAGGGTTGAGTAAAATAACTTGGTTATAATAATAGTAAGAATAACTTGGTTAAACAGACATTGTTGCGGTGGACCGCTGCCAGTTTCTGCTGTTTAATGTGTTTTACACTTATAGACACGTGTGTGTATATGGGCACACTATTCTCTCACTACTGTACTGTACTGTATCACTTAATGGCACAGATGTACTTGTCTAAGTAATAACTGGGCTGCAACATTGCTAATTCACATTAACAAGCACTATCTTAGCTGTCCACATGAATAGTTACTAACACACGAGAAAGTTATACAACACACCAAACATGAGCTCATTATTCAAAGTATGATGCACGTAACGAAATTACATCACTGAACATTAATTGCAGCCGTGTACGGCCGTAGATGTTACATATTAGTGGCATCCATTGAGAGGATAATGTCCCAAATGACGGCAGACATGACGTGAAAAGAGAGACAAAACGAGCAAATAAGCACACTATACTTTAGTGCACTTCTCTACTAATGCCAAACATACGGAAGAGGACACGTTCGTGTAGTTAAACGGTGTTTGAGACACTTAATTTGTTACGGAGCGGACTTTAACGAGGTGCACAACGAGCTGTCAATCAAATCGACGTCGAAGCTTAAGGCACACAATGGCAAACCAGTGCGACAAATAAACACAATATAAAGTAACTAAACGCTATTTAGTGTCATTGTGGCATCTCACTGCATAATAACCGCTATGCAACAAGTAATGGACGTGACCCAGAATGCAATGTGTGCGTCACGAGAGGTAAATATAATGACGTTACTCTACTCTTAACATGGAACTAGACAATATAATAATGACAACTGTTAATATTTGGAACCTTTCTAACAAACATTATTTACTTAATTAAGTGAAAATGTGTGTGATTCCCTCCCCGAGTAGTTCAAGTAGCGAATTAGCTACTGGGTGTTAGCCTACATGCTAAGCTGAACACACCACTGTTAGCTAGCGGGGATTCAATGCAAGGCAATGCAGCTCCATTCATATAGTGCATTTAATACACAACATAATTCAATGTGTTTAGCTTATCATGGTGAAACGATCGGCGGAGTCTCTTCTCTTTTAACTTACCTTCGAAGCATGTGTCTGTCGCGTTGTGTACGTGGGTGCGTGTGTGACCGGCTACTGTGATACAGGCATACACTACTGATTGGTTCTGGCTCTTGCACGGCTAACCAATCAAATGCTGCTATGGGCGTTACATTGCTGGAGTTGGACTCCATAACAGACAGAGACGCTCTGGGCTGCATTCGAAGCGAAAAGACGGAGTTTTAAATGGATCGCTCATATCGGCCGTCAGATTAATAAAACAGACCGATACCGATATGTACCAATATGTCAAATATCGGCCCCGATTATCGGCCCGACCGATTATCGGTCGATCTCTAATATATATATATATATATATATATATATATATATATATATATATATATATATATATATATATATATATATATATATATATATAAAACATAACAACAGGCGTAGGAAATGCCGTGCATTGACCTAATCACTGACCTGCGAATATATAAATATTAGTGCTGTCAAACGATTACAATTTTTAATCTGATTAATCACACTTTTTAATTTTGATTAATCACGATTAATCAGCTAAATTACTTGCGTATTTGCGTAATATAAAATAAATACAAAATACCGTAATATTTTGACATTAACGCATTTTATTATTTCAGTCGTTTGCAAACATTGATTAAATGCATCTGCGCAATTGCATGCACGTGCATATTGCTCAAAACTTAGCATCATATTAGTTGGGTGCAATTCAGCAATTATATTGCAAAGAACATGCTGAATGCAGACGTAAATTTTGTAAGAGCATCATATCAACGAGGTGCAATTCAGCAATTATTAATTAATTAAATGCAAATTACTTTTGTTTTATCTAAAGTCCCGTCTGGGTGTTTTTTTTTAAAGCGAAATTTACCACCGAGCACGCCAACTGGAGTCAGCCCGCTCATTTTGTAACAACAGGCGTAGGAAATGCCGTGCATTGACCTAATCACTGACCTGCACAGCCTTCAATGTAACCATCCGTGGTTACGTTCAAGGCTCAAGTGCGGTAAAAAAAAAAAAAGTGCGATTAATCTGCGTTAATACGTGATTAATGCGGCAATTTTCTGTGATTAATTAATCTATTAACGCTTTAACTTTGACAGCCCTAATATATATATATATATATATATATATATATATATATATATATATTATTATTATTATTATTGTATTATCATTTAAATTATTATTCAATTTATGCCAGTGGCATATAGTGGCAGGCATAACAAATAACTGAAGGTAAAAGCAACCTGTGTGTGTCCCTCTGTTGCCATTCATACAATTGACAAAGACATGGTTACCTGCGTATATATGCAACTTTGTGTTCAACTATATCAGGCCAGATTTCACACTAAGTATATATATGTGTGACTAAACAAAGTTAAGATAATTATTTTAGTGTGCAAACTTTTTTTGTTTTTTTTGGGTGTACTGTGAGGTTTTTCTTCACTTATAAGTGCCTTAGCTGCACAGTTTTAAAAAAGCTTTTCCTGGTTGATTTTTTTTTAATTTTTTTTTATTTTTACTCTGATTTGTAATTGACCGTTTTATTTCCTGTGTGCTTCCATTGCTTTTGTTGCCAGTACTGTGCACGTTGAGATTTATTTTATAAATGCAAAGTGGGTTCTAAATAAAACCTATTACTATTAGTAGCAGTAGTAGTAAAACACTCGCCCAAACACTGATATTTGAATTATTCTCAGATCAAATTATAATTATACTATTCAAATTGTAAGATCAAGTTATTAAATAAGTTTTATTTGATGAACATGACAGGGATTTGTCATAAGTTATATCGAATATGGATAGAGTAAAATGTCGTGTCTACGTGATGTGTGAATGAGCTCAGCTGCTTGTCGAAGTGTGCACCTCATCTCTTCATTCACGTTCTCTAAACACCACCACACTGGATTTCAAATGAAACGGACAAGATGCGCTTTAGTTGCAGACGTTCCACCGTTATTTTGAGGGGGATTTTCCTGCCTACGAGTTTTACAAGACTTAAGTGGTGCAAACACTTAAGACTTAAGTGGCGCCGAACTGTCTTAAAGGGGAATGAACATAGCCTACCAAAACTACACAGTCAAAACGGACAAAAAGACTTTTATTTTCTTTTTACCGAATTTACCAACATGGGAAAAATGACGTTGGTTATCTTCGGAAATTTCGGTAACGGTAAATTTTCGGTTAATCCCCCTGCCCGTAGTTCACACTGTAGCATATGTTGATTTTAAGGTCTATAACTTTACCAGTTATAATTTAAGGAGCAACTTAATTCTGCTTTGGAAATCTTTCAGCAGGTGCAGGTCTGACAATGTGATTTTGTTTCTCACTGGGGAGAAACCTTTGCCTATATTAGATTGTCAGTGCTGATATAATGCAATAATGTTAAAATCCCTCAACAGTAATCCAGCAAACCAAAAGCACAATGTTTCTGGACAAAAAAATACAATTCCTTTGCCCAGTGTGAGTTTCACTTTTAACTTTGCTCACCTTATTTTCTGCCTGAGAATAAAATTATATTAAGTTGTCAAGACATTTCCCCTACTTCTTGAGAGCAGCTACTGTGTGGGCTACGTAATGAACAGTAGAGTTCATTTTTAACTGTACTCAAGGCAGGTGAGGAGGAATATAACTTTGGATAATTAGACTCAGTTGTCATTTGAATGAAGATGAGCTCATATTGCAAAGCTTTATGACTTGTGGGGGTAACTGAGTGCTCATTTAAAATGCCTTTATTTGTATTAAGATGATAAATGAATTGCACAACCAGCCATCCTACTGTATAAAGGGCAGCATTGGATCTGCAGAATGAGGAGATCTTATACAGCTTATGATTTCTCAACTCAACTTTATTTATAAAGCGCTTTAAGAACAGGCATTGCTGTGTACAGTGCTGTACATAAGACATAAATCGGTTGTGCAGTAAAGAATAAGATAACAAAACAAGAACAAAATAAGTCAACCACAACACACATTCTCAGGACAAACCTTTGTGCTGCTTCTTCCATCATACAATGAAAAACATTTTTTTAAATTGGACACAGCCATAGATGCACAGACAAAAGTAACTCTATTGGGACTTTTGATGTTGATTTTTTTATTGTCTTTTAATGACAAGATCAGTACAGTACAGTATTTCACAAAGGAGGTTCAACAAACTGAGATTAACCCGAACAACGAGTTGACATAGGAAACTCTGCGTTTTTGGTTCCAGTCCAGCTGATTCCAGTGAGTTATATCAACGCTGAGTAGTCGCACCTGGACTTACTCCCAGAGTTAAAAGACCGCCCCAATGGAGCCCTGATTCATTGAGTCACCATGATTCCGAGTTGCTTTTTTTTTTTTTTCCCTTTCAACTGAAAATCTTAATGTGATCATATGTCGAATTTGAACATGTCTTTATTTAAAAAAAAAAAAAAAAAAAAAAAAAATGCAACACTGCAGCGGCTCTATATACATAGAGGAAGGTGGCGTGGGAGAACATTGCTGTTTTGGTCAATGCGTAAATTTAAATGTATAGTCCTTTGCAAACACACTATTACAGGGGAAACCTGTTGAATGATAGCTCATTAATTCATTTCATTTAGATCCTGCGAGGGAGAAGCGCACTTGATTTAATATGAAATAAAACACTTAGAGGAAATGTAAAAACATTATTCAAACGGGTATAAGAAAAAAAATGGAGCGCAATACTGCATTCTTCGATGTGAGCACATATGACTACCTCTGGTTATGTTGCAAATGTAAGGATTAAGTTGTGCATGTAAATGATGGACTGTGATGTGAAACTGTACCGCTCAACTGTGCGGAAATGCCAGATATACGCGGTCTGGTAACATTCTTGCAACGAATATTTAATTCCCTGCGCAGTTAAGTGGCATCTTCATCAATAGGTTCATTGTCAAAAGGACATGCCATGTTTGTGACACAAGTGGACTTTACGCTGTAGACTACAGGCGTATTTCCGCAAAAAGTCGCCGCAGCAGACTGAATGAATGAGGAAATGGATTGTTGCGTGTGCGTCTGAAAGGGAGCGGGTACGGGGAAAAACTCAAGGTTCATTGTGAAAAACCTGCTATCGACCAGGTTAGGTTGATTGACCATGTTACTATGGTAACTGACTGAGAGCTTCTTTTTATGAAACAGGCTAGAGTTACCTCTTATCCTCTGGTTTCAGTTAACTCGCTTTCTGAAACGGAAAATGCAGAGTTTCCCACTTTTCAGGGTTTCTTTACCCAGATTTCTCACTAAACCTTCTTTGTGAAATACACCCCTAATGCTGATCCAAACCATTCATGGACATCTGCCCCTTTTTGTCACTATCAATTTTATCAACTGACGCTCACCGCACTATGGTTGGATAAGTAAAAAAATATAGAGCATGTTACTTTAGCCGTTGCTATTCCATTTGTCAGTGATTTTACATTGTAGCTAGCGGGGAGATTGTGTTTGGATCAAAATGAAACTGTTTGGACTAGTTTGAAGAATGTACAGCCTTGAGTTATGGGACTCAAATTAATCAGTTTGTACATTCAAGTGCCTTCCCCTACAAAAATGTTTGTCTCAGGGGAGGATAACAAATGGAGTGGTGCACATCATCTTTTCTGCTTTAGGAAAAGAAACACGCAATATTAAGAATAACAAGTTATTTAGACAATTTAGACAATATCACTCATGAATTGTTTTGTTGTTGAAGAGTAATGGAGAAATTAGAGTCGAAATGGATGAGAAAATTCTTGATGCACACATTGCTTCCCATCCATCATCTATTTTTTAATAGGGCTTGTACTCACAGGTGAGCTCGCTGACTGGGCAAGAGGTACATCCTGGACTGGTTGCCATCCATTTCAATATCAAGCATTGTTGTTTAATTAAACTTTATGTATGGCAAAGTGTAGGCATAGTGACTGAATGGCTCACATTTCAGAGGTTGCAGGTTCATTTCAAAGATGTCCAGATTAGCTGATGAAGCAAATTTTACAACTTTAGTTTTGACCAACCACTTGAAATAACTTGTATGCTTCATATTAGTTTACATAGAATAAAAGTTACACAGAATTAATTTTTAAAGCAGCCCAAGCTAAAGTATTAAATTACAGCAGAACATTCAGACATTTTTCAGCACCTGTGTGAGCCATCCATCCATCCATCCATTTTCTTGACCGCTTATTCCTCACAAGGGTCGCGGGGGCTGCTGGCGCCTATCTCAGCTGGCTCTGGGCAGTAGGCGGGGGACACCCTGGACTGGTTGCCAGCCAATCGCAGGGCACACAGAGACGAACAACCATCCACACACACGCACACCTAGGGACAATTCGGAGCGCCCAATTAACCTGCCATGCATGTCTTTGGAATGTGGGAGGAGACCGGAGTACCCGGAGAAGACCCACGCGGGCACGGGGAGAACATGCAAACTCCACCCAGGAAGGTCCGAGCCTGGACTCGAACCGGAGACCTCAGAACTGGGAAGCGGACGTGCTAACCACTCAACTACCGTGCCACCCACCCTGTGTGAGCCGTATCTACAAAATCCAATGGCAGGACAAGTTCTGGAATGCAGAATTGTGAAAGCGAGTCAGACATTGCAGAAACCCGTGGACAAGCAGATGCTGTGAAGGTGAGACTGGGCTGGACTGATTTTCGGGAAGGTGAGAAACGGTGTCATCGAAGTGGGTAAAATATTAAGTGTGACTTTTTATGAAGTTCATCTAATGTTTCATTTTCTTCAGCGCACATTCGCCTCCCAATTTGTAAATGATCCTTGTAGTGTTGCTGTCTGTATTCAATTGACTTTCAGATGAAGTCAAATTACATTTTTGCCTTGCTAAATAAGCAAAATAAAATCAGTGCTGTTCAATCAAGTGCAGTTCTATAAAGACATAGTTGAAATAATATCGCTTTGATAGCGTCATTCAAAACTGAGAATTCAAGGCAAGCGCTATCGCTTTAAGGCAAGGCAAGGCAAGGCAAGTTTATTTGTATAGCACATTTCATACACAAGGCAACTAAATGTGCTTTACACAAGGAAAGACAACACATAAGCAACAAGAAACAGTAGTTAACATTCAGAGGAAGAAAAATAAATGAAAATAGGTTACAAAATTTACTAAAAAGAACATACAATAACAATCTTAAAACATTATTCAACAAACTTTAAAACATTTAACATAAGGAAGTTTAAAATAATAAAAAACACTTAATTAAAGCTGTTTAAAAGTCCCTAATCAAAGGTATAAGAAAAAAGCAAAGTTTTTAACCTGGATTTAAAAGCATTTACACTTGGGGCTGACTTCACTTCTGTTGGTAGCCTATTCCATCTGTGTGCAGCACAATAGCTAAATGCAGCTTCACCATGTTTGCTTCTAACTCTGGCCCAAGTCTGTAGATCTCAGAGCCCTGCTGGGTTTGTACACAATCAGCATTTCTTGGACATATTCAGGACCCAAACCATTTAGTGATTTATAGACAAATAGCAGAACTTTAAAATCTATTCTAGAGCTGACTGGGAGCCAGTGTAAATCCTTAAGTACTGGAGTAATATGTTCTGATCTCTTTGTTTTGGTCAGAACTCGAGCTGCAGCGTTCTGAATGAGCTGCAATTGTCTCATGTTCTTTTGAGAGAGTCCAGTCAGAAGACCGTTACAGTAATCTAGTCTGCTGGAGATAAAAGCATGGATAAGCTTCTCTTGGTCTGCTTGAAGCATGCAGTCCTTCAGTCTTGATATGTTTTTCAGCTGGTAAAAGGCTGTTTTAGTGATGAATTTAATATGATTGCTAAAGGTCAGGTCTGAGTCTATTAGTAACCCAAGATTTCGAACTTGGTCTTTAGTTTCTAAAGACAGTGACTCAAGCTGTTTTTTTTAACAGCAATCCTCTTTTCTTTATTGCCGAAAACAAGTGAGTTTAAGTGAGATCTTATCATCTTGCCCCACTTCTTCTGTACCTATTCTACTGATCTGTGTTTTGTTTTATTTTTGTGATCAGCCTTCTGCTTCTCTTCATATCTTATTGTCATTGTCCTTTTTCTTTGTCCCTGACTGAGTTTATTTACTCCGTCAAAGAAAATATATTATAGTGATTTACAGCCACAGTCCGACTGTTTGTCTGCATGTGGGTCTACCTTCTTTGACCACACATCAAATAGGAGCACACAGGAAGCCAGTCCTTTGCCACTATTCATCAGACACACACAAGGAAACCTTAATGGCACAGAAGCAGTGAATTGCCTGTAAAAATGGCATTTTCAAAAATAAATTGTGTGTGGCTGCTGTCAGTGGGAGGTGAATTGCTGAGTTTGAGTAGCTGTGAGAGGGAGTATTTTAGCGCCATGTCAGCCGGAGATGACGTCACACTGAGACAGGAGATGACTGTCAGTAGCCACTTGGATCAGTAGGAATAATGTTTTGGTGGAGACAGAGTTGACTATTAATATTAGCTGCTTGCGTAAACTGCAGGTTGAATGACTCATGCTTTTAACTTGGTATCAAAATTAAGCTTGTATTTTTTGTTTGTCTGTCATTGTGGATAACTTCTGTTCACAGAATAAGCCACTGTCATTTGATAAAAGAATAATTGCGTTTGAATGGTTTTGTATTCACATTGTTTCACACATTTTTACCTTTTCTTTTATTTTTATTTTTTTCTTTAAACCAATTGAGAATGCTTAAATCAGAATCATCTTTATTTTTATTGGCTGTGACACGTACATACAGATACTCTTTACGTAATGTAAGTCTGTCATCGGTGGTGTAGTACCGAACAATGACAGCTGTGCAAGTGATGAGGAGAGTCATCAAGCAAAAGTAGAGCAAAAATAAGTGACCAGTAGTCCAGTCGTTATAATAATTACAATGTAATGACAATTGTGCATATGATGTCGAGAATTGTTGCAATATTTAAAGTGATCAGTAGTGTACTAGATATGATACAACAACAAGGGGCACTAATGCCCAAGTCCTTGAGCACTTAGTGTCTAGTGATGGAGCATCAAATATTAACCAGCAGTTTTACAAATATGGAGAGAACTGAAGCTACAAAAATCAATATTGCAATAGGGATGTGCAAAATCGGCAAACGCTCCCAAAAAGCCACTGTGGAATTGTGAGTCATTTTTTAGGGAATTCATGGCAAGAGGAAGGCAACTATTTGAATGTCTGACGGTTTTATTATGCGTAGTTTCAGTACTATCTTGTCCCCAAGAGTGGAATGGGAGTACAAATGATTAATTTTTTTATTTTTATTTTTTTAAATCAGCAGTCCTAACTGTACGTTCCAGTTGGCTTTTGTCCATTATTGTGACATTTTTGTGTGAAGAACACAGGACTGATTCAATGGCTGCTGTATCGAACTGTCACTAGAGCTCCAATGGCAGGCTGTGGGGAAGTACATCCTCTTCTGGGCCTTTTTCAGGATGGAGTTGATGTTGGTCTCCCACTTCAGGTCTTGAGAGACTGACATTCCCAGGAACATGAAGGTCCCCATGGCAGGTAACGAGCTTGTTTACCTACCGGTTGGTCAGTTGGCACAGGGCAGTTAGACATGGTGAGGATCAGCTGTGGCGAAGGATGTTTCCTGAAGTCCACTATCATCGCTACCGTCTTGAGCATGTTCAGCAACAAGTTACAGTATGTTGGTAGCACCAGAGCTCCAGGTGCTCCTTTTCCTGTTGATACGGCTGTTGAACGTGGTGTTGGCACTAAGTGCCCACTTCACAGCGGTGACCAGTACTTGTAGCTATTTATAAAAAAATAAAAAATAAAAAAAAATACTTTGAACGCTTTCGTCTCCTGCACTACACAAAATCATGTCAAGAATTATGCATCTCGTGCGAAGATTCGAAGGTGATTGAGTGGCGCCTCTTTGATTGGCTATGAACCAAGTTGACTGTGTTCATGCCCACCACAGCGCAAAGTTCACATTTCGAACTGTACCAAGCTGCGTGTGTCTGCCAACATCTCAACACTTGGTTTAGCCCGCCCCTGTGTACAGTTAGACTGTGCTTTGTGCCAGATTGGGCTGGGCATGAATATAGAGCCCAGAGAAGGTGAAATCTGATTGGACAAAAATAAATAAATAAATAAATAAATAAATAAATTCCACAAACTGTACACTGAAATCAGTACTGTCAAAGGAATGCTATGAAATGAAAAGAATCGAGACCATTAAGAATAATGTAAATTAATACAATTTCATGGAAGGCACAGTGAATGATTGGTTAGCAGATCTGCCTCAGTGCAGAGGTCGTGGGCTCGAATCCGTGCTGTGTGGAGTTTGCATTGTTCCCTCCGTCCCTGCACTGGGATTTCTCTGGATGGATGGATGGATGGATGGATGAATGGATGGATGAATGGTGTTGTGTGTTATCTTGTTTTTAATTGCAATATCCTATTTAAAAGGTACCTTGTAGTTCTGGTTGTAGCGACTCCAAGCAGCCTTGTCGCTTCCGAGAGTGAGACGGTGGGTCCTATATTTGCTGACGCGCTGCGTTGCGAGGTCGGCTTGTCAGAAAGAAGAGGCACGAGTCTTGAATGCTCTTTGGTGTATTTAATCAGCCTTTCATGGTGAATGGTGCAGAATCACCATACAGGTTAACATGGTTTGCGTCTTACAGCTGTTCTGACTTACGTTACGTTACGCATTACGGTCAACAAAAAATACGGCTACCCAGCTCAACTCACTAACTCGTACTACCGGGAAACGCGTCTATTTGAAGCTCCCGGCATTCACCACCTGTCATGTGACCCACACACCTACGCATCACCATAGCAACCACACACGCAGAGGTCGTGGGCTCGAATCCGTGCTGTGTGGAGTTTGCATTGTTCCCTCCGTCCCTGCACTGGGATTTCTCTGGATGGATGGATGGATGGATGGATGGATGGATGGATGGATGGATGGTCAGTTTTATCACTGCAGTTAAAGGTTATATGGTAATAATGATGACCGTTAGACCTTTAATGGATTCTTTCAATTTTCCTTTGCTTGCATTTGAAAAAATTAAGAAGAAAAATCATTTCGCTTAATAAACATGGCCAGTTTGCTGAGGAATTGCAATGCAAATCCACTCTTTTGCAATTATGTGTAGTGACTGTTTAATTTGCTTATACATGAGTTTGTCAATTTGCATGTGGTTCTGTGATGTCAGGGTGAGTCAGGTCTCAAAAGATTTGACTGGCTTTATCTTGAGGGATAGCAAACACATTCATTCATCCCGGTCACGATAATTCAATGTGTTTTCTCCGTCCTTGCAGAGGTTTTGGAGACAAGTTGGACTCTGGGGCACCTGTGTCAAGAGGAATGGGTTTGAATTGAGTTTGTCTTGTCAACATTCATCAGTTTGTAATTTAAATATCTTGTCTTTGTAGTGTATTCAATTCATCCATCCATCCATCCATCCATTTTCTTGGCTGCTTATTCCTCACAAGGATCGCTTGCGCCTATCTCAGCTGGCTCTGGGCAGTAGGCGGGGGACACCCTGGACTGGTTGCCAGCCAATCGCAGGGCACACAGAGACAAAGAACCATCCACACTCACAAGCACACATAGGGACAATCCGGAGCGCCCAATTAACCTGCCATGCATGTCTTTGGAATGTGGGAGGAGACCGGAGTACCGGGAGAAGACCCACGCGGGCACGGGGAGAACATGCAAACTCCAACCAGGAAGGCCGGAGCCTGGACTCGAACCGGAGTCCTCAGAACTGGGAGGCGGACGTGCTAACCACTTGACCACCGTGCCGCCCGTATTCAAATCAATCTTCTGTTTATTCCATATGATCTGTATTTTTTCACTATTAAATCAACCTCCATGGATGATGACATGATTAGAGAGGTAAATGCAGTTTTGGGGATTTATGAGGCAGAGACAACAGCGAAATGGAGAAATAGGAAGCAGATTACATCAATGATGATGTCGCAACAGATTCTCAGAAGCAAGATATTCTCGATCCATGGTCCAGCTTGGGGAAGTTAGTTATGCGTTTTATTGTCTGTGTTTAGTGTACGTGTTCGACATAACTACTTGTACATGTAGTTGCACTCAAGCTCGTATTTTGTTTAATGGCCCCTCTGTTCACATCACAGTGTGTGTGACAAGATCAGCATAAGTACACGTACTGTCAAACTGATAAACCCGGTAAGACACTTTTCTTCAAATTAGGGAAACGAGTGACAGTTTCTTTCCATCAAGGACCAATTAATGATTCAGACAACTGTTGTAAATTGCTGGGAAGAAGGGATCCATCTTGCATTTATTGATGCCTCTTGAATGAAAAGCTAATTTTGCATATAAAACAAGTTATCAAGAAAGACTGTTTCATTGCTGGGAATAGTAATTGTGTGAAGGCTGGTGGCCTTCACACTATGGCGTTAGATTTGTGCCACAATTCCGTACGTACCAAAAATGTGTTTCGTACGTACCAAAAATGTGTTTCGTACGTACAAAATGTGTTTCGTGCGTACAAAACAGTCCTCGCGCACGCTTGCTACGTCTCTCCTCAACACGTACGAAACTTTGATTTACGCTTGCGATGCAAGGGTCGAGGCATAATATTTGTGCCACAATTCTTAACCAATCAGGAGTCGGGAAGCAGGGCCAATCCCTATTGGCTGATTACTATCCAATCATAACTAAGAGGTGAGGACACGCTTCCGGAATCCAGAATCGAATGGCGCGGGGATATTTCGAACAATTCACATGGCGTCATCTAATGATGAAGATGGGAATACACCACAGCCACAGGTAACTTTTGATTAATTAATAATAGTAATAGTAATAATAATAAATTATCCTGCAATAGCATATTATTGTTTGGGATACTTTGGAAGACTGCATTTAACATAACGCTAGCTAACATACATTGTAGCTGTCGGCTCTCGGGTCAGGCCGGAGCCGGAAGGCTGGCCGCAGCGTCACCTGTTCCAACACCTGTTGGCAGGCTGGTGCACCAGGTCCCCTTTTGCGTTGTGAGTTGGAAGAAAATGCGAGTCAGAACAAAGAATAGGCGGGAATCCAAAGTCAAGCTGAACAAAAAGCGGCTTTATTGGCAAAAGCACACTGAGACCATTCAATTTGCGCAAATGGAAGAAATCTGACAATTTCAGGAAATGCAACAGTTTATAAAGCTTCATCCATGGTACAACCTCTTTTCCTGATTGGCTATCAAACCTGCCTGCCCACTTCACGCTTAGATCTTATTGGCAAGGGAAAGCCTCGGCCAAACCCACTTATTATGAGATGCAGTTTACTGAATGCTAATAGTATCTGCTTTTGACCACTAGGGGGTAGTGCAAGCTTAGTTTTGTGACTTCTACTGGTATCCAATTGTTATAAAGTGGCCCGCAGATTATACGTCTCCCCCCCATTCTTGAGACCAGAAGTAGTAACAGGTTTTTACTGGTATCAAAAGAACTTATTTGTACATAAAAAATAAGGCGACCTATCATTTACATTGTATGATCTAATAATTTTGCTAAAACTAACCTTTTGCAGACACCAAAGTAATGAGGCCCTTGTCCTAAGCATCAGGCTGTCATCTGACAGTTTGTAAAATAGTGAGATCCTTGTTCTGAGCTTCTTCTACTTCTTCAACTGACAGTCATAAAGTAATTAAGATTCTTGCTCTGACCTTTTTTCCGTCATGGTTGTGAACTTTTCAGGATATCACTTGTTCGTTAGCCCTTAAGCGTGAAGGAGCAGTTTTTCAACAGTTGACCACAGTGAACATGTGATTTCTGGTATTTTCAGCTGGCACCTTAAAGTTACAAAATTAAGTAAAATCATTAGTAACATAAATGATTAATTTGTAACAAATACATGATTCCCTTTGTGACAAGTCAGGATACACACTGGCATTTAATTTCCTTAAGCTATTTAAACACAAGTAGCAATCATAAAGTTGTTTAGCATGAAAAGGATTTCACTTGAGCATTTGGCCTAGAATAGGTCAATAGTTCAAGAGACAGCACCAAAAATCAGATCCCACATTCCCCCCTTCATGATGTGAATACATCATGAACAAAGTAGACAAAGATGACAAGGAGCACAGCTTAGTCGTTCATGAAATCACAACACAGACACCAGCATACAAATTCTGAGTTATTGGCACCGCTAACACCAATCATACAGCGTAAATAACTACACACCGCGATACTTGCAATCCTCCACATTAACTCCAGTGTTACGAGTAAAACTCTGCAAGTGACCAATATTGAACCCGAACAGATCGAGTGTGCACTCTTCGGAGGGGGCAGGCACCTCCTAGAGCGCGGGGGAACTTGGAAGCGGCTCGGTATGAGCCTTCACACCGTGGGACTGGCCACATGTCAACCTGCGTAAGAGCATGGGGCCTTAAACTAATGAAAGATCTACTAGACACCTACAGCCCCGTGTCACGTAGTCAATAACCAAGCAAAAAGGCAAGTTAACACTCGCTATCTTCATTACAAACAACAGAGTTTAGCACATCAATACTTAAAGAAAGGCTAGGGGAAATTATTGTATGCCATTAGTTGTACCCGCCGGCTGGCGGCCAAAGGGACAGATTAACATAGTGTAAGTTTAAAAGGTAAAGTAAAAATAGCATAGACATAAAGAATTGCATAAAATAATAATACAATTAAAATAGTGTAGATATAAAGGGCTAAATAAAAAATGAAAAAAAAAAAAAAAGGAAAAAATCGCGTGGATCCAAAAGGCTAACATAACATAGAGTGGTATTTATTTATTTTTTTTAATTTTTTTTTTTTTTTTGAACAAACTGAAATCTCAAAGCACAAAAACAATAAAATGGCACATTGTAAAACCACATCAAAGAGAAGAACAAAGGTTATATGTCTAACACGCTAAGATAAATGCTGAGCACGCAACATGCTAACAGTACTCAAAATTTGCTATGCGATATTATGTCCAAGGAGAGGAAGGGAGGGTGACAGTTCAGGAGAAAATATGAGTGGTGTATGCATGGATTCAGGGAGTGCATAGGCCTAGAGAGAGAGGCTAATGATGGGTGGGGGTGAAAATGTTTGCAATGGTCCGGGGGCAATATGAGTGGAAGGAGGGGTGTAAATGCAAAAGAGAAAGAGGAAGAGAGAGGGGTTCAGAGGTGACGAGAGTCCGTGTGTGCGTGTGAATGCGAATGTCCATGTGTGGGCGTCGAATGTCCGTAAGCGAACAAGGGCTCCGTGCCCTTCATGAGTGAGCCAGGTGGATGGTGTGTGGATCAGCGATGTCCATCCGACCATGATTTCCACACTGCGTGGGGATTATTATGCCCCAACAAAACAGTGATAATGCAAGATGTGATGGAAGGATTTCCCACTGCCCTGGGGATTATTATGCCCCAGTTAGAACAGTGACTGCAAAGGTGTGGTCGTGATGTCCAGTTGTCCTCTGGACAGCACATCCGTACTGAAAAGGTGAACCAGAGTCGCAAGGGGTGGTGCAGGCGTCGGCAGGGGACAGAAAATGTCAACCCAGATCCTTTCGTGGTTGACAGGACAGGTGGTCAGAAGTGAGGCCTCTTCAGACTAAGGATTCGGCTGTGCAGCTAGGCCACGCTGCCTGGCTAGATTACGCTGTAAGGCGGCTCTCTGTCTGGCACGGGCTTTCATGATGCCAGCGCGCCACACTTGGTATAGCTCCTTGGTGTCATCTGGGATCCGGCTACACAGGATCCTGAACTCGAGGCGGGAGATGTCAGCCAGCTGTTCCACTGCCAGGGTCGCGCAGTCGTAGCCTTGTTGCCCCAAGCTCGGGAAGCACAAGCCATGGGGCATCCTCAGTCTATGCCGCTTCCAAGAATGGCGGCAAGGAGCCAAATCCTCATCTGGCCTCGGGTGTGGGGCTGACGCAGGATGAGCACCTCCTCGCACCCCCGCTGCTCCCGGTTGTGGGGGAGGGTTGGGGGCCACATAAGATGAGGATCCACTGGGGGAAGTCAACAGGTGGATGAGTCTGGTGGGAGCCTGGGGAGACCACATGCCGGGCCTAGCAACATCAGTTGGCAGACCGGACGGCTGTGGCCTTGGCGCAGGTGATTGCCTTCCAGGCGGAGGGGACCAAGGCTGTGACCCTGGCCGTGGAGTTGGTCGCCTTTGTGGATTGGCTGGTGAGTCAGGAGATGATGGGTCCGAAGGCGTCCGCAGCCGCAGACGGATTGGTTGCAGTGCCGGGGAAGGCCTGGATGGGTTCAATGGTGGCTCCCCTGGCGGCATCGGGGGACCCGCCGGTTGGAGTATGTTGTAACTCCCCCTTCCAGCCAGCTCATCACTCAGGCGCGGCCACCAGTTCCCGGGAGTCTCCCCCATCTCCTTCTTCCTGCTTAGGTGAGGGGCATATAAAGGAGAAACGCATCTGCCACCGCCACTTCCCTTTTTCCTGCTGCGCCACGCAATATTGGTCAATTTTTTGGAGATATCTAGTCATAAGTAGACGTCTATCACTCATAGTGTCCGCAACTAGCTTTCTCCGTGTAGAAAACAAAGTATATCCATTTAGCTTAATTGTTATCACTTCTATCAGGGCCCTAGTATTCAAAGTCTTATATTGGTCCTGGCTGAAAACGTCGTACTCGAAATAAACAGGGAATATATCAGTGAAAATTACCATTCCCCCCTTTAAAACATAAACATGTTTTAACCATTTCCAGGGGTAAATAACAACCTCCCTGACCACAACATGAAGGGGAAACGAGCCTATATAGTGATAGGGAGTAAATACTACTTTATTACTCCGGGCACATCGGGTAGTAGAGCGACAAAAAGGGATGGGGCCGAGGGGTAATTCATTCAATATGTCCTGTAGACCAAATTTAAGTTTTTTGTTTGTTTTATGAGTCATCAGTTAAGATATTTATCTGCCATAACTTCATAGACAGAGTCGCAAGGGAAAGAGGAAGTGGCATTAGGCAAATGCATGTTGGCGTCGTGAGAATCAACCACTACTGGAAAGTGGGTTACAGCATCAATAGATCTCCTAACTAGCACTTTGATCAGGGGCAATATACAACAGGCGGTAATTAACACTAGCAAGAGGAGCAGGCCCAGTGCAGAGGCAATGACGGACAAAACCTTCCCGAAAGACATACTTTCAAACCATTTGGCGAGTGTGTCCAGCCACCCAGTTTTGGTGTTCCAATTTGAATTATGGACATGCTCGTCTTGTAGCGTAACCAATTGTTGTAAGACTAATGTAAGGTTTCCTTTCTCGCCAGTATGCATAGGAATTTCCACGCAACATTCTTCACCAATCATTGAACAGATTCCATTATCAACGGCTAACATAGTGTCCAACACAAGTCTATTTTGCAAGGTCATTAGAGTGGTAGCATGGAGCTGTTCATGAATATTCTCTAATATTCTTTAGAGATAAAGCCATTACTGTCCAGTTAATAAAACGTTGTTGATTATACCACAAGTAATTAACCCATCTACTGTTACGAGCAATATATTGTGAATTAATAAATGGACCAATGTGCGGCATCCAGCCAGTGCCTTGGCCGGACCGGATCCAATCTTCAGATATAGCAGAATGCTCAGCCGGGACCCCTATTGGCTGTTGGTCCCATGAAATATAGACAGAATCGGGCTCAGTGAGTGCGGTTGGACGCAAAACAGACCTCTTCCCAGCCTTTTTAGTAATAGCCAACACTGCCAACTGCCCAGTCACCATAACAGGTGCACACAACCCCCGCCAGCGGGCAGGAATTACAGCCTTAACTTGATCATCATTATCGCACAGCCAAAAGATGTCAGCGAGTGGGGTACTGGGAGCATCACCTGCAATAACAGGGATGACTCTGTGGGTTCCAGAAGTGCCATTAACAGCATGGACCAGGTCACCTCCATTCTGGAGGACCTGCGCACATTGCAGTGGGGACAGGGCAGTTGTGTTAATTAAATGTATGACTGACCAAAGCCTGCGACCACCCGGGATGACACTAGTTAGGGTGTGGGTTCTTTGTAGATGCCCATCCATTGAACGGTTAGCTGCCTTTATCCACATTTTTTTATATTTAAGCCCAAAAGCAACACAGACTGGGTGCACAATATTTTGGTCTATACGCGACATAGGTGGGACAGCTAAAGACATATTTTTAGACAGAACCCGCGGGCAGTGGTACTTATCTGTGACCCATTCAGAGTAAATACCTGATGCTAACCATAGCGCACAAGTTGTAAAACATAATCCAGCACCACAATCATTTTCCCTTAATTCCCGCAGGGGCCGCACAGTGGGCAAGCGCTTACGATTATAACATGTTATACAAGGGCGTTTGCTTATTTGTCGGGCTGAATAGACCATCCATTGATAAAATAGACTACTATCCTGTCCCAAGATTTTAACAGAATGATCATTATTAGCAATTTCATTATAATTAGGCAAATTAACAGCACGCCGGGAGCGAGTGTGTGCCACGCGCATCAGTGTAAAAGCTTCATTTACAGTCATAGTAACGCCCGTATAACCAGTAGTCGGGAGACAGTGGGTGACATTGCACATGAGTGTGACTGAACCATAAACGTAACATTGTCTAGTCAGTGCCTCCATTGCGAATTTGTCATGAGTCGGTCCTACAGTCAGAGTATAACGGCTAGAGGGAGTGTTTACATATGTCAGATCTATGTCAGAGTCGTTGTCCCAGGCCCCCTGTGCCGCAACAACAAGTCCTGCAGCCAGGGCACATTGGTGAAGACGCACTTCCCTATCCGCCATACTCTGCACTAAGCTAAAGGTGAAATACGTCAGGGGCGGCAGGGCTAGCAGCCAGATCAGCAAGGTCAGGCTGATATTCCTGCAGTTCACGGAGGAGGTCAAGGTCAATGGTCGAGAAAGGGACACAGTCACTCCGACTCGGCTCAGCCTGGTCTGGATCCGCCTGACCGGTCTGGGCGGAGGACGGGCCGGCTCCTCCATCGTCAACTGATCCGGCCCCAATGTCTCCTCCAAATGATGCATCTCCACCCATTCCTGTGGTGGGGGGTGTGTGAGCTGCACTTCCCCCCCCCCTCGGGGGACACATCACCTGTGACATCACCCGGACTAGGCTGCTCATTGTCAGATGATGCCAACTCGCTTGCGCAGCTAGGACTCAGAGGCGGAGGTAGCGAGCCACTACTAGGTGATGAAGAGTCGCCCCCTTGTGCTAGCCTTTGGGATCGTCTAGGGGCGCGCTGCACAGAGGGTTCTCTAGCTGCCGCGGGCGTCCGAGACCTGGCTTCTCCCTGCGGGGTGGCGTGGTCACCCCTGGCCAGGCCTGGTTGCGTTTCAGCAGGCCCTTCAGGCCGCGGTGCAGGACAGCAGTGGTTGAGGTGGAACCAGACTGGTTTACCTTGGACTTTGACAGAAGTCGGAGTTGACAAGATGACCTTGAAAGGACCTTCACGTCGAGCCTCGTTCCACCTGCGCTTGAACGTCTTCACGTACACCCAATCACCGGGCACCACACGCTGCAGGTCAGGCTGGATTTCAGCCTGTCGGTCCTCTGCGGTCTCAATTACCTGTCGAGAGATAGCCTTGTGTATTTGGGTTAAATGGTGCAGGTAGGAGGTCAATTCCATTTCACACTGTTCTAATGGAGGCCCTTCATACGGGCCCCTCAAAAAGGGCACAGGCATGCGACGGCCAGTTAGCATTTCATGCGGGGTTAAATGGGTCGTGCGGTTAGACTGTGATCTCATTGACATGAGAGCTAGCGGCAAGGCATCCATCCAATTCAACTTACCATTACTGCTTGCTCTAATTTTGGCTAATTTGGCTTTCAAGGTACCATTAGCACGTTCGACCACACCTTGAGACTGGGGGTGGTAGACACATCCAAATTTTTGTTTTATCCCAAGCATTTTCATGCTAATTTTCACAATGTTGGCAACAAATGCTGGACCATTATCCGAGCTGATCAGGTCAGGGATGCCAAATCTGGGGAACACCTCCCTGCACAAGAATTTAGCAGCAGAAGTGGCATCAGGACCCTTCGTGGGGGCAGCCTCAATCCACCTACTAAACCTGTCAATTACCACCAGAACATATCTGTAGCCTCTCACCCGTTCAATCATGTCGATGTGGTCCATCATAAGATGCCGAAACGGTCCTTCTGGTATAGGTATGTGGCCCAGTGGTGCTGAAAAGGATTTCCTCACATTGTGCTGTGCGCACACAATGCACTCGTGTAAAGTCCGATCCACCATAGCTGCCAAGAAAGGGGTCCACCAAACCGCTTTTAGCTTGCGCAACACTTCACCCCGATGACAATGATCTTGGCCATGGGCAGCCAAAATTGCTGTTTTCACCAATGACAGGGGCAACACAAAATGTCCCTCCGGGCTGCGCCACAAGCTTCTCTGATGGCCATCTGTCAAACACTTGGAAGCGCCTCTCTTCTTCCAAACACTCTTTTCATACACCGACGCCGCATCCTGGGTCTCAATCAGGGAGACTAATGTAGTCAAAGGCTCACAGTCACCCGCAACCAGCAGGGGGGCCATAGCCCCCACCGATGCAACCTCCCTGGCCACCTCATCTGCATAGTTATTCCCCTTGGCAACCAAAGAGTCATTCTTTTGGTGGCTAGCACATTTGATGATAGCCAAAGCCGATGGCAGCATCATGGCTTCCAAAAGGGAGGCCAGCGCTTCTGCATGAACAACTGGAGTACCATCAGCTCGCTTAAAGCCTCGTTGCTGCCAAATTTTTCCATTAATATGACACACACCATAAGCATATGCAGAATCTGTGTATTCATTAAGACGCTTGTCTCGTGCCAATTGACATGCAGCTGTCAATGCCATCAGCTCAGCAAGCTGGGCTGAACAAGGCTGCGGAACCTTTTTCGCCTGCACTTTAGATAATGAACCATCCAAGTGCAATTGGACAACTGCATAACCCGCATGGTTACCTGTTACATCTTTATAGCATGACCCATCAACAAAATATGTGAGATCCGCCTCGATAGGTTGATTATGAAGGTCATCACGAGGTTTCAAAAATTCCTCTGTTGATTGAATACACTCATGCGTTACATCTGATTCTGGGACCATCATACGAGTAGCTGGATTAACTGTATTACATCTTTGTATCGTTAACTCAGGTGCTGACAAAATTACTTCGTATCCGGTACGCCGGGCTTGAGTCAGCACAAAACGCGGACTTGTAAGCAACGCATGCAATTGATGCGAGGTGAAAAGGGACACAGGGTGGCCCATAGTTATGGCTGCTGCCTTTTGAAACGCAAAGACGGCCGATGCTAATCCTTGGTAGCATGGAGGCAACCCTAACTCAACATTGTCCAATTTAGAACTATAGTAAGCAATCGGCTGCTTCCCATTTGGAGTATCCTGCATCAAGACAGCACATGCATGCCCAGATTTTTCTGCAACATACAAGAGGAATGGCTTTGAGTAATCAGGGTTTCCCAAAGCAGGTGCTTCCTGGAGGTCACGTTTTAGCATTGAGAATCCTTGAAGGGCTTTTTCATTCCACTCCAAGTTAGCTGAGCCATTGTTCTGTCCGGCCGCGCGGATCATTTCACGCAGAGGGGCCGCTTTTATGGCATAGTCACAGATCCAGGCTCTGCTATATCCTGTCATTCCCAAAAAAGTTAGCATTTGACTCACTGTTTTTGGCTGTGAGGCTTTAGCAATCGCCTCTAGGTGAGTAGCAGATATTTTTCGCAAGTTGCCACATAGCCTCCTCCCCAAATAGTCTACCTCCTTTTGACAGAACTGCAACTTATCTCTGCTAACTTTGTGCCCTCCCTTTTCAAGTGCTAAGAGAGAACAGTCAATGAATCACGCTCGCAATATTCTTTTGTCGGACTGGCAACCAAAATGTCATCCATATACTGGGTGACAGTGCTGCTCACGTCCAGGTGACCTAAATCCTCTGACAGGACCCTGTTAAAGATTGTGGGGCTGTCAACATAGCCCTGTGGTAGGCGTGTATAGGTATACTGCTGCCCTTCATACTTGAATGCAAACAAATATTATGATGCTGGGTGTACTGGAACGCTGAAAAATGCTGAACACAAATCAATCACTGTATACCAGAGTGATTCAGGTGGGATGTTAGAAAGCAAAGTGTGGGGGTCCGGCACCACGGGAGTCTCAGCATCCACTATGGCATTAATAGGTCGTAAATCATGCACAAGTCTGTAATCAGGTGAGCGTGGCTTAGGAACCGGGAAAATTGGTGTGTTACATGGGCTCTGTGTTTTGACCAGGACCCCTGCTGCTATCAATCCTTCATTAGTGGGCTTTATCCCTATGGCTGCTTGTGGCTTCAAGGGATACTGGCTTTTATTGGGCAGTGTCACGTTTGGTTTTAATTTGATTACAACTGGCTGTGCTGACTTAACAAAGCCTATATCTGTCTTATGTTGCGACCACAATCGCGAGGGTATCTGGCCAAGCAGGCTTTCATGTTCTGCTGACAGTGAGGCTTGCACAAAAGCTGACCTGTGCACCAATGTGGTCACAGTGCGGCCTTCACTGACAGCAAAAAATGAAATTTTGATAAATTGTTTATCGGGTGAAATATGGACGCGCGGATTATCGGTGTCTTTCCATGCAATAATTTGTAATGCTGCTTTTACCATTGGGCCAAGCTCCCATGATTTGTGTCCCTTTTCGACAAACAGTGTCATGTGTGGTGTTGAATTTGGCACTTGAAACCATATGGCTGCTCTTAATGGAAGTGTAATTGCTGCGGCTGCCCCTTGGGGGCCTACATAAATGTTGACTATGTGCACATAGAAGCAATTATTGTCCATAATTTCCTTCCAGCAAATCTCATAGTCTTTGTGGTTTTGCAATTCGTCAAAGAAGAGTGTACAGTGTTCAGGCATTGATGGCTTGCTTGCATGGGGCAGTATTTTTTGTATCCATTCAGTCCATAATTTCCAATCCGACAGGAGTGGTGCATATACACAAAAGGAAGTGGATGAGCTCAAAATGACTCAAATTCAAAACACGGAAAACAGTAAAACTACGCAAACAGAAATCTATAAGATACGTGACAGTTTACACATTCTAAATGAAAAAATGGAATACCTGGAAGGACAGTCAAAGAGAAATAATCTGATTATAGAAGGAATAGAAGAAACACCGGGAGAAACATGGACAGACACCGAAGCGAAAGTGATGAAGATGTTTAAGGAGAAGCTACAGATGAAGGAGACGATAGAATTGGAGCAGGTACATCGCAAAGGCAAACCTGATATTGGGAAGAACAGACCAAGGTCAATAGCTGTTACAGTTGAAAAACACAAAGACAAAACAAAAATCCTACAAAAAGCAAAAAATCTCAAGGGTACAAAAATATACATTAACGAGGACTTTACTGACACTGTTAGGAAAAAACGGAAAGAACTCATACCAAAAATGAAAGAAGCACGAGAGAGAGGAGAGATTGCCTACATAAGATACGACAAACTGATAATTCACCCTCGAACAAGCACATCAAGACATCAAGACCAACGCAACTCACTAATAAACTGAAAGAATATATAGTATGCTGGGTATAGTATACCTGACTAAGATCTACAAAATGCCAAAATGGCAAATTTGTACACAAAGGGAAATAACCTTAAAATATTTGATTATACGGAATATAAGATATCTGATTTAGAAAATACCCTTGACCCAGATACATTTTTTGGTAGCAACAATTATGATATCGTTTGTGAGTATTATACAAATGAACAACTAAATGTAAATATAGATAATGATTGTTATGCACTCTCAATTATACATTTTAATAGTAGAAGTCTACATAAAAATGTTGCAGAAATTAAAGAATGCTTGCGTAAAATTAACAAATTCCATGTAATAGCCATATCAGAGACATGGCTTGAAAATGAGATAACAAATGATATTGAGATGGAAGGATATGAACTGTTTACCATGAATAGGGAAAACAGAAGAGGAGGAGGTGTTGCAATTTATGTTGATAAGGTTTTTAAATGTAGTAAAGTTGAACATCTGACAACTGCCATGGATAACGTAATGGAATGTGTGACAATTGAGGTACACATGAAAAATGTACCAAATGTAATTATAAGTTGTATATATAGGACACCTGGGTCATGTCTTGACACATTTAACGATAAACTAGCAGAAATTCTTAGTTATACAAATGATAAAAAAACGCGAATAATGTGTGGTGATTTTAACATTGACCTGTTAAATCCTAATGGACACCAGAAAACAACCGACTTTATAAATATGATGTATAGTAACAGTTTATTCCCTGTCATTACGAAACCAAGTAGAATAACAATTGATACAGCTACACTAATAGATAATATATTTATAAATAAAATAGATTTTAAAATAGAAAGTGGACTCCTTATTAATGATATAAGTGATCATCTTCCGGTCTTTGCAGTTCTTCATGATTATTTTGAAAAAAAAATTATGAAGCCGTCAACTTACACAATTGAAAAAAGATTAACAACACCTAGGTCCATGGCTGCCTTTAAGCTGGACCTAGAAAAGCATAACTGGTCTGAAGTCTATTCAAAAAACGATCCTAACACTGCATATAGTGAATTCCAGTCAACATTTAACTTTTTATACAATAAACACTGTCCAATAGTTCAAATTAAAAGGAAGTATAAAGGTCCAAATAAGGTATGGATGACAAAGGGGATAGAAAATGCATGTAAAAAGAAAAATATTTTATATAAAAGATTTCTTAAAACAAGAACTATGGAATCTGAAACAAAGTATAAGACCTATAAAAATAAATTATTAAATATTATACGTATAAGGAAGAAAGATCATTACCATGCATTACTAGAGCAGAATAAAAACAATATGCAAGAAATATGGAAAATACTAAATGATGTAATTAAAAATAGATCTAAAAAAATAAATTATCCAGAATATTTTATAAAAGATAAAAACAGTGTAATCGATAAAATTTCAGACATAGTCAATAACTTCAATGAATATTTAGTTAATGTGGGTAGAAATTTGGCAAATGAAATTCCAGAGACAAGAAATAAACATGAAATAGATAAGTACGTTGTAAATAATTCATCCACTATGTTTTTAAATGGTGTTAATGATATTGAAGTATTAAATGTTGTAAAAACATTAAAAAATAAAAAGTCTACCGACTATTTTAATATTGATATGACACTGGTAAAAAGTATTATAGAATATGTTGTAAAACCTTTTACATATATTTGTAATTTGTCTTTCCAAACTGGTATATTTCCATCAAAAATGAAAATAGCAAAAGTAATTCCTATTTACAAAAGTGGTGATAGACATATATTTAGTAATTATAGACCAATATCATTGTTGCCACAGTTCTCAAAAATTCTAGAAAAATTATTTTTATATAGACTGGATAATTTTATTGAGAAACATAAGATTTTGAGTGAATATCAGTACGGTTTTAGAGAAAAACGGACCACCTCAATGGCAGTCATGGAACTTGTAGAGGAAATAGCTACCAACATAGACAATAAAAAATTTACTGTTGGGATTTTTATGGATCTAAAGAAAGCATTTGACACCATAGACCATTCTATATTAATGAATAAATTAGTGAAATATGGTATAAGAGGCTTAGCATATAAATGGATAAAAAGTTATTTGGATGATAGATATCAGTATGTGCAGTTTAAAAATACAAATTCAAAACAATTGAAGATTACTCATGGAGTTCCTCAGGGGTCTGTGCTGGGCCCTAAATTATTTATATTGTATATGAATGATATCTGTTGTGTCTCGAAAATACTCAAGAGTGTCTTGTTTGCGGATGATACAACTTTCTACTGTTCTGGAGACAACTTGAAGCAGCTTCTGACTACTGTGGAGTATGAATTAAGTACAATAAAAAATTGGTTTGATATGAATAAATTATCATTAAATTTAAATAAAACCAAGTTCATAGTTTTCGGTACTAGACCAATCACTCATCAAGTTAAAATTAGGGTGAATTTAATTGAAATAGAAAGGGTGTATGAAAATAAATTCCTTGGAGTAGTTATTGATGATAAATTATGTTGGAAACCACACATAGAAAATGTTAAAAGGAAAATGTCAAAAATCATAGGGATACTCTATAAAACCAAGGAGGTCCTGAACATGAATTCACTATATACATTATATAATACATTATTATTACCATATTTGACCTATTGTGTGGAAATTTGGGGAAACACATATAAAACAAATACTGACACTGTTTTTAAATTGCAAAAAAGAGCCATAAGGATTATTAATAGATCAAAATATACAGAATCAACACATCCACTATTTATTAAATTAAATACAATGAAATTTTATGACTTGGTTGAGTTTAAAATAGCACAAATAATGTATAAAGTATACAATAATCTACTCTGCCACAGTACTCAAAAGTTGTTTGAAATTAGAAACTGTCCTTATGATATAAGGGGTACAAGTGTATACAAAAAACCCAAAACAAGAACAAATATTAAGCAAAGGTGTGTCTCCGTTAAAGGAGTTAATTTGTGGAATAACTTGGGAACCGAACTGAAAAGATGTAATTCACTTGTTGAATTTAAAAGAATGTTTAAAAGTAAAATTCAATATTATTATTTAAATCAGATATAAGTTAAGAAGATTGTAGAAATGATTTATTCATTTACTTATTTTTCTTTGATGTATTAATATGAGTGTAATGAAATTTGTATATATGTGTGTTACTAGTGTATTTTTATTTCTATTTTTAATTAATTTTTTTATACGAGTAGCATTATATTTTCTTTTATTAAAAATGTAATTTATTATAAATAAGTGATAGGATATGAAGAATAAGGGGTAGGACTGGATAAGTTTTCAACTTCTTCCTACTCCCTTGAACATATACATAGATATTTATTGGATGTTTCTTTTATTTTATTTTATTTTATTTTTTTTACTTTTAACTTTGTGTTTATATAATTATACGTGTATATGTGCATATGTTCAATAAACTTCAAACTTCAAACTTCAGTCTTCGCGAGCAACAGAGAGTATACAGTGGCATAATGCTGCTTTTCTCGTGGGGCCTGAAGTGGCATCAGGGTGGTGGCTGGTAGCGAGTCTTTTGGCGGCAGCTCGACCCAGATGCCATCTGGTGTGCACATGATGTTGGCATTTAGTGCACAGAGAATGTCTCGTCCAAGTAGGTTGATAGGCGTTTGGTCAGAGATGAGGAGCGGCGCCACTACCTTTCTTCCTGATACCAACATTGGAATTGGTTGAGTGAGGGGGATGAGCTGGGTTTTCCCAGAGAAACCTATTGTCTTTATCGATGAGCCAGACAGGGGGAGTTTTAATCCAGAGCTCCCCACGCAGGAATAAGTAGCCCCTGTATCCACCATGAAGTCATGCTCTGATCCTTCAATGACAACAGGGACAGTGGGCTCATCTTGTGGTTGAGTTGTTACTGCTGGCGCCATGATGATTTCTCCCCCAGGCTTCTCTGGGCATCCCTATTGTGGCCCTCTGAAATCTATCCAGGGATTGGTGGGACAGTCGCGTTTGAGGTGGCCTGGCACGCCGCAGCCCCAGCATTCGTTTCCCTGGGGGCGGTTCTGGGATGAAGTGCCCCGGGGTGCTGGTCCTCGATGAGCCGCATTGCGCCTGGGGTCAGCAAATGAGGTCGGTGGTCCCCCATGGTGGCCTGCTGGAACACTCTGCGGGCCCGCATTTCCACGACCAGGTGTCCGCCGGCTTCCATGGCTGTGAGTCTCCCTTGTGGGCAGGCTTCTTCCATCCCTTGACTCATTATAGTGCACGTGGATTTCAGTTGGCACTGAAGGATGCATGGGAAGGTTCAGGGTCTGCGGCACATTAGGCTGAGTCAGCAGGGGTCCTCCCAGTGGGAGGATTGGCAGGACAGCAGCTGGCACAGGTGCAGGTGCTTGTGTTGTGAAGGCAGTCGCCTGGGGCATGGGGGCCGTTACTTGGGGCACCTGGGGGCAGGAGGCCACATTTGGGGCCACAGTTGGAGCCGGAGGCTCAGGGGTCGGGGGACCTCCCACCGTTACTAGAGGAGCTTGAGTCCTGACTTTGTCCTTCTTTTGTCTCAGCTCAGTCAGCTGCAAGTGGGTGAGCTTGGCGTTCATCTGACGATGTGCCTCTTCTTCTTTTTGTTTTTCCTTCCGCAGGGCCTCCACATGGTGCACCAGGTGCTCTTGGAATAGAGGCCAGTCCATTTTCATGAGTCCCACCACATTGTCCAGCCGGTCTTGAACCTCATCAGGCATTGATTTTTTCACCATGACCTTGAACAGGCTTTCAGTGGTGCTGTTGCAATTCCAGGCACTGCCTGTCTCCTCTCTCCACTTCCGCTGGAAAGAGTGAAGGAACTTAATGGGGCATTCATCTTCTTTCAATGTCTCGCCCTCCAGTTTGGCTGGGTCCAATTTTTCTGGATAATATTGTCGCAGCTGCCTCCAGACATCGCCACGGTGTCCATTAAAGCCAACATGATCAGCCTGGTTCCCCATCAGCAGCACATCCAGTCCAGCTCTCTCTAGGATCTCTTCCGCTGCATGTTTTCCAACCAGGTGCATCAACAGCGCTTTGATGTCTCCCAAGGCCAGCGTGACTCCGGCTGTGCTTTCTTCCAGGGCAGTGATCCACTTGTTAGCCCCGTTCGTTAAATCAGGCAGCCTATCAGCTAGGCCTATCATGTCGCAGAAGGACCAAGGCACATAGTGGCGCTTTCCATAGCTTCTGGTGACCAGTGGGCACTGAGAGACGCTGGCACCGTGAGGGCCTCTCTGCTCGCTGCTTGGGTGGTATGCTCTTCCGCTGCGCAGTGTTCCGCCAGGCCCATGTGGCCCGGCTGCATTCCTGCCAGGAAATGATGATCTTGGAGTGTTCTCATAGTCCGCCCCTTGCAGCGGCCTTTCAGTGCTCCACTGGCTGGTGTAGTGGGGAGGATCAAATGTCTCAGGGATGTCCACCAGAGCCTCCTGGTTGGGCGTGGGAGCGGTGTAGGAAGCGGGCGGTGGGCTCTGGCGTGGATGCTGGCCTCCTTCTGGAGTGGGCACAGGGTGCAGGTTCAATTCCCGTCTTGCCGTCAAGGGAGTCTGGGGGCTTAGAATTGGGGGTGTCGGGTCGGCAGCGCATTCTGACAGCTGGATCAGGGATGATTTTGGGCACCTGCTTTCACCCCCTTCGTACCGCTTCTCCATCTCAGCCAGTGAAAGGAGCCCTTTGCTGGGGCCTCCCTCATTTGCATGTGTAATGTGCCCTTGATCTCTAAGGCACTCTGCTAGCATTATGTCTCTGTATTGCTTTCTGTTGTCTCTCGTTTCTTGAGTTGTCATTTCCATGAAGTCCAATGAGTCATCCGTGAACTTCTTCTTTTTTGACCACAAGGGCAAGGCATCAACTCCTACTTTTCGAATTACTTCACGGAGGGTACTTAGTTTTTCTTCCAGTCCCTCTTCATCAATCATGGGTGTGCGTGCGCGCGTATTCGGATCATGTCTATGTGTGAATGAACTTGATCGAGCTGTGGGGTTGTGGGCTAATGTGTCTATACTATTCTCTCTGGCTCTAATGCGTGTGAGTGTGTGTGCTTCAGCAGCGCGTCCGTGTGCAAAGGTCAAAGGGTCAATGGAGTGCGCGCGCGCGCGTGTGAGCTCGCTTGGATCAACTGTGTGTGTGCATGCATGCATGTCTGTACCTAACATGTCTCCTAATGAACTAGGACTACAAGTGGATGTTGGCAGGCTCGAAGAATCGCCCGCCCCAGCACTTGCATCAAAGACCACCCCCCCACATGTTCTGCCTGCTTTAGGCTGTGTCCTAAATGACACCTCAAAAGTGCCTGAAACTTCCCCGCTTAGACTTCTATTTTGGTCCCCTCTTACCACGTACTGACCAGACTGACCCCCCCCCTTTCCACACGTATATGGTGGTGGTGGATTATCTTGCAATGCTGGAGCAGTGGGCAGGCACAGTGGCCCCTCAGCTTTACTTTTTTGAATTTGAGGATGAGACGGCCCTTCTTCCCTTAGCGGGAGCTGCGATGCTCCAAATGCCCGCTTTCTGCCCTCCTCCCTAAAAAATCGAAGCACTTCCCGTTCTCTGGCCCGCTTTCCTTGCCTGCTTGCGCTAAAGTCTTTTGCTTTATAATGTTTGATATTTTGCTCAATTTCATCGCAACAGGCAGCCATAAAGGTCCCTTCTTTTGGCTATCTTAATTGGCCAGAGGTTCTTTTGTGCCACTTTGCCATACATTGTCGAATTTGTTGCTCAAAATCAGGTTTTTGCATGATTACAAATGCCATTGGGCTGGATGTCCCAACTCCCTTTGAGTGTCGAACACCCATGACGCCCTGCGTAACCTCACCTAATTGTGAATTCAGACTTGCCGGTTCGTTGTCCGCGCTTACTTTTATCAAGACAATTATCTTGCCCGCGGTAATAGCAGTTTTTAGTTTTGTTCGGGGGTGAAAAGTTAGCCTTAGCTGCTCCTCGCCGTCACAGTCAATTTCTTTAGTTAATTGCCCAAATTTACCCACCTCCCAATGCACTTTTCGGGGAACCACTGAAATACAGAGCTTTGGATCTTCTGAAATTTTGTTTTCTCCCACAAGAGGCAAATGGTTGGGGATTCCCAAGAAAGGTTTTAGAGGGACAACTGCTTGATCTTGAAAATTTCTGCAGAGATAGTCCAACAGTGGAGCTAGCTTGGTTGCTGTCCAAATTTCCCTAAGTTGCAAATCCCAGTCAATACCAGGAAAATCTTTCTTAATACGGTCAAGATTACAGAAATCTGTTATTTTCCACAGTTTATGATTTATCAATAGCTCACTTTGCCACTGTTCTTTTCCGTTTTTGTCACGAAAGGTACGCTCAAGCCAGAAATGGGTTCTTATTCCCTGCACCTCGGGCTCGTCAATATCAGGAATGTTTAATTTTGGCACACTTTCCTGTACGATTATATTCTCCATCCACTATTAGTTCATATCACTCACCTTACTTTTATTTATCCTACTTTCCTATTTCCTTTCTTTATTTATTCGTTTAATTGTTTTATTATTATTGCTATCGTTATTATTATTATTATTATTGCCGACAACAAAAAGGCACTTTATTTATTTATTTATTTCTTTATTTATTTATTTATTTATTTTTTAAACCCGCTCTCCTTCCTTTCTATCCCTCCCACTGCAGGCTTAACAATTTTATTTCTTATTTTTCCATGCAGTTTACAATGCAATCCACAGAATAATTCACAATGCGATTCACAAATCTTTCCAACACTATTTCCACTATCCCACAATCCTTCCCTAATTACCTACTTAATATCAGCTTCTCAGAAAACCTTCCTTTGTCTTTCGCCAACCTGGCTAGCACACAGGCGTCAACCACTAACCTTCTAACGCCACTAGACAACACTACGCAATCTTCTTCCAGTTAACAACTTTTTCTTGATTATCCCTTCTGGACTCTTAAAAAACAACATTCAGTTATGCTTTTCCTGCTAGCAATCCACTTTTATCCACAAGTCCGCCGTCTGCCGCACAATTTGCCTGTCACAGACCAAAAGACATTACAACCATAGTTCCTCTTGAACTAAGCTTATAGACAGAAACACAGTGATCTTAATGACCCAAAACCTTCCTGGCTGGGGACACTGCAATCACTTGGCTCAATACAATTTCTTTAGCCTACTCCGAGGCTCTTGAACACACACACACACAAAAAAATAAGGTCTTCCTTGACCTAGAAACCCAGCCGAATTTTCACACACTTAGCACAATGCTTCTCGGCCTGCCCTGAGGCCGAAAAATAGGGTCACCTTAACCCAAGCAGGTGCTCAGTTACCAGTCAAATTCACATCACAATGAGTCCATCTCGGACTTACAACAACGTCCCCTTGGACGACCCTTCTTGGGATTTTAGAACAATAATACTGTGGCTCACCTTAGAGCAGAAGCCTAACCTTTAGGCTTTTACAACAAAAAATAATCCGTCCTGGATTTGCAGCTCACTTAGAGCAGAAGCCTAACCTTTAGGCTTTTACAACAAAAAAATAATCCGTCCTGGATTTGCAGCTCACTTAGAGCAGAAACCTTACCTTTAGGCTTTTACAACAAAAAATAATCCGTCCTGGATTTGCAGCTCACTTAGAGCAGAAACCTAACCTTTAGGCTTTTACAACAAAAAATAATCCGTCCTGGATTTCCCCTTCTTGGGGCACACACAGCTGCAGCTCACCTTGAGCAAAAAACACTTTCTACTTAATACTTTGGCCGTTTTTCACACAACAAGGCAAACATACAACATGCACGTGGTCAGGTTGACTTGGACTCCTACAATTTACAATTTACTTTTGACTAAATTCGAAATAGACCTGGGCATATGTCAGACAGCTAGACACGCCGTGATCAGGCAGTTAGTTTCCAGACTTCAATAATTGAGCAGAATAAAAGGTCTGCTTACCTTAATTTTTGTAGGCCTTGTCTGGAAGTAACGCACCAATTTGGCGTGACACGCTGTCCGTTTTTCCCCAGAACTTTGTCCAAATCCGGTTGTCACGGCAACAAAATGTCGGCTCTCGGGTCAGGCCGGAGCCGGAAGGCTGGCCGCAGCGTCACCTGTTCCAACACCTGTTGGCAGGCTGGTGCACCAGGTCCCCTTTTGCGTTGTGAGTTGGAAGAAAATGCGAGTCAGAACAAAGAATAGGCGGGAATCCAAAGTCAAGCTGAACAAAAAGCGGCTTTATTGGCAAAAGCACACTGAGACCATTCAATTTGCGCAAATGGAAGAAATCTGACAATTTCAGGAAATGCAACAGTTTATAAAGCTTCATCCATGGTACAACCTCTTTTCC
The DNA here is from genome assembly GCF_051991245.1 of Festucalex cinctus. Classification (NCBI taxonomy): domain Eukaryota; kingdom Metazoa; phylum Chordata; class Actinopteri; order Syngnathiformes; family Syngnathidae; genus Festucalex; species Festucalex cinctus. Next base: position 67,732,105 of record NC_135411.1, read on the forward strand.
TGATTGGCTATCAAACCTGCCTGCCCACTTCACGCTTAGATCTTATTGGCAAGGGAAAGCCTCGGCCAAACCCACTTATTATGAGATGCAGTTTACTGAATGCTAATAGTATCTGCTTTTGACCACTAGGGGGTAGTGCAAGCTTAGTTTTGTGACTTCTACTGATATCCAATTGTTATAAAGTGGCCCGCAGATTATACGTCTCCCCCCCATTCTTGAGACCAGAAGTAGTAACAGGTTTTTACTGGTATCAAAAGAACTTATTCGTACATAAAAAATAAGGCGACCTATCATTTACATTGTATGATCTAATAATTTTGCTAAAACTAACCTTTTGCAGACACCAAAGTAATGAGGCCCTTGTCCTAAGCATCAGGCTGTCATCTGACAGTTTGTAAAATAGTGAGATCCT